>NC_133768.1:43405662-43741019 GCF_036562045.2 Rhinolophus sinicus
TGCCATTGTTAGTTGCAGGGGGCGCAGCCCACCGTCCCTTGCGGCAGTTAAGGAATCGAACCAGCAACCTTGTGGTTGAGAGCCCACTGGCCCATTTGGGAATCGAACCGTCAGCCTTCGGCGTTTGGAGCTTGTAGCTCCAACCGCCTGAACCACTGGGCCAGCCCAACTCTCCTCTTTTTAAAACTTTTTGCCTCTCCCTGATCCATCTGTCCATTCTTCGGCTTCATGAGACAGGATCCCAGCCAATCCCGAGAAACTGCCAGCAGATGCAACATCATTTACATCACGAGTAAAGCAAAAAAAATTAAAGTATCAGAATGTACTTCTTATAGTCTTTCCTATAGGATTTGAGCTTGTGTTAGGTGATTTGAAGAAAGGTTCAATAAATGGGGCTGTTCTATAACTGGACAGTGTCAGAAAGTGGGGGACAATTTTATGGTTAAGTATTACATAACTTTTATTTAGAAGGTGAGAAGATAGAACCAAGGTCAAAGCTTTGGTAAACAAAAGATTGTTCCTACTATTTTTAATTAATTTTTGTATAAACCTAATTATTCCTATTGTCATTCCTTTTCTAGGGAAAAGGAACAAATTGTTGTGTTTCCTATCGCCATTTTGGGAAAGCACAAAATATTTTAAGCCTGAAAGTCAAGGAAAATCAAACCTACAACTTTCCCAGTCCCTCTTAGTTTGTCTCTTTTCACTCATTCAGAAATAACCTCTTTAGGACAAACTTGTTTTCTTTCAGTACCTTCAAAAATGTATTTTCCATACCTTATACCTTCCTTGAAAACACACCATTTTCTTCCATGTTAGAATCCATAACCTTCAGAACCTTAATTTTTACTGACAACCAAAAGCAAGCAATTAGCACTTCCACTGGCAAATCCAGGAATATATTTGACAACCTTTAAAAGCATAGGCTTTTGTAACAAAATATAAGATATATTTATTAACAGATCTTAATTTCTCGCTTAACATTCCTGTGACAAGCTAGAAATAGATGATCTTAGACCTACCTAATTATTAACACCTCAGCATTTTATTTTGAAATACCTAGATATTTAGTAATTTTTATCGTTGAACACAACCTAGTAAAACTGAAATTTTAAGTTACCAACATATAGTGAGAAACATTGTCCAAATATTCATACTATGTTATTACTGAAAAGTTTTATCTGTTAACATTTTATTAGTTCCTAACTCTATGTGTAAATAATCTAAGCTATTTTCTTGACAAATTCTGTAACAGAGATAACATGACTTTAAAAGTAGGCTTATTAAGAATGTTAGTACTCTGGGATCCCATCTAAAGGCGATTTCCCTTATAATGAATCCCACTGTGAGTGGTCTCTGCAGGACTTTGAATTAGAGCAGTGGAGTGGGGTGGGGTCTGGCTTGAGAATTAGCTGCTTGGTTTTTAAAAGTGCCACTTTTTTCCTTTAGTTACCTCAGCCTCAGGCATTCTTGTTTATAGGTGGATTAGGAGTATGGGTGTTTGTTGAAGGGTCCTCCTCAGGAGAGGAGGATCCCACTGGGGGTTCTTTTGGAGGAGTCTCTTTAGGAGGGGTCTCCCTAGGGAGAGTCCTTAGAAGGAGTCTCCCTAGGAGGAGTCCCCTTAGGAGGAGACCCCCATAAAGGGTCTCCTTAGAAGGAGGGAAGCAAGATATCACAGCCAAAAGAGGTGGGTCAACTCTACATTTTTTACAGAGATCTGGGTTGTCCCTCACGGTGAAAAAAGCCTGAATATATGGAACTTCTGTCCATTTGCCCTCCTTTCTGCAAAACAGGTCTAGCTGTATGATAGTATTGTAATTAATACTTCCCTCAGAAGGCCAAGTCTCCCCATCTTCCAACGTGTATTTGGCCAAACCTCTGAACAAAAGAAAACTAGACGCTGCTTCTTTAAAGTCTGAGGGTCAAATTTGTCCCAATGATTTAAGATGCATTTCAGGGGAGTGTAGGCCTATGAGGGCTGATTGCTCATCTGAAAGGGAGGGAGAAAGTTGTTCTTTTGAAATTCATCTCCCACAGCCTGCTGTAGGGCGTCCCCTAGACGTGTGGGCCATGGACATCTCACGACAGATTCCAGGGTGAGTGGGGAGACACTGCACGCCAGGATTAGTCGTGCTTACATGGGCAGCCCGGCCCGTGCCTCCAGGTGGGTGCCTACCCTGTCCCTGCCTGAATGTCTGGCTCTGGCCTACAGGCCGATAAAGGCTGTGGCTGATAATGAGGTGCCTTAAGGTAGAGGGGTGTATACCCCAACTCTGGGCATCACAAAAATTGATGGCACAACTAATATAATAGTGGCCTTCTAAATCAAGATATTTAAGGAGGGAGTATATACTCAAGTCTTGTAAAGAAGGCATATGGCCTAGGCGAGAGGGAGTAGAAGGAGGCCCTGAAGCCCAATATGTGAAGGGGGACAAAAAGAGATATCTGAAGCTCCAAAAGTCTTCGGAAAAGTCTGTTTCCTTAAGGAAAAGTGAATCCGGAATATGTTGGTCCTCCTTAAAAACTTTGCCTGAGGTGGCTGAGGTGGCCTGGTGGGCGGAGCTGGCGCTCTTTCGGCCCCTCCCTCTCGCCTGTCCCTGCGGCGGAGCCGAGCTGGGGGTGGAGCCAGGCAGCAGGCAAGCTGTGCGGTCCCCAGAGGAGTACAGCGATAGAACGGAAGAGATGAAAACTCAAGTCTCCAGAGAGATGTTATGCCGTACAAACACAGACCTCACTGGTGCTCGGATTTGTCTTGAGCACGGCAGGTCCTAAATGACCTGTTCCAAGACCGGGTTATCCTGTCATGAGAGTTTTCAAGCGGCGGATGCCCTAATGGCCATTTAACTGTCCAACCCGTCCCCGCAAAGGATGGCAAACAAAAGAGGTATAGGAAAGTGAGTGAGAGGTTTTGGGGTCCCCTAAAAGGGGTTTACCTCGTGGCTGGCTTGTTAGAATATGTTACTGGAGAGTGTTGAGGAGGTCTCACAGGGAAGGGATCCCGGACCAATGTCTCAAGAGCTAGAGAGAGATAGTGACAGGATGAAAGAACAACATGGTTGGAGGAGACATCCCATTGGTACCCTTATGGGCAGTCGGGCTGGGGGAAGGCCTATGGAGCCTTTGGGCCACATTGCAGAGTAGCTACAGAGTCCTGCAATTGCTGCCAAGGGCTATTTACCTCAACCGCACCTATCTTTGGGCTTTACTCCACCCAAGAGAGAAAGCAAGAGAAAAGACAGTTGGACTGTGACCTACATTCCTCCAGCTCAGTGCCAGAAGGGATCAATCAGAGCCCTTCTGCAAGACCTGCCCTCTGAGTCTTGAGAGTAGCAGCCACGCTTTTCACATTTAAATGGCTGATGGGGGCCTACTATTTGTATGATAGAAACAGGAGACAAAAATGGTGAAGGCCCATAGGGTGGGCAAGTAGAAAGGCACAGATAATATTTACCTCTCCTTAAATCCCAGACAAGAGTCCCAAATGATGTAAATGATGTTGGATCTGCCTGCAGTTTCTGGGTGTGGGCCAGGATCGTGTCTCCTGAAGCTGAAGAATGGAAACATGGACCAGGGAGAGGCCAAAAGTTGTAAAGGAAGATAGTTTATTAGAGGCAGGAGAAGAGGTTGCAGCTCCTGAGTGGGAGGGGATCCCGAATGGGGGTGCTCAGTGACTGAGGCAAAAGTTCTTTTATACCTTCCCTTGCCTGCTTAGGGAAGGAGGCTGGAGCCTTCTAATGGAATTCATCTATTAGTTCTGCCCTGTTTGCTCATCCTGAAGGGATTAACGAACCAACCCATTCCTAGCTATCAGATCTGTTCCTTTGTCCGGCCAGAAGGGATTGAGATTATCTATTAACCTTACAGCATATTCTTATGTCTCTGTCCTGGAGTGAAGGAGACATTCCAGGACCTGGAGTTTCAGGATATGGCTGTTTTTTTTGTTTGTTTTGTTTATTCCAACAGGGATCCCCCATCTACCTAGCAACTATACTAACTATCCTGTGTCACTGGGATATAATTGAAATACAAAAATGTGCATATGCTTGATGTATACATCTTGATGAGTTTGGACATAAGCATAAACCCTTGATACCATCACCACAATCAAGGTACTACTCATATCCATAATAATTGGTGTACTTAATCTCTGGGCTCTTATCAGGCCTTGTTCTTACATTTCCCAAGTTTTAATGATAACTGTTGCAATTCCCAGAGCTTTCACTCTGATCCAATATATAGATGATTTATTTTTGTGCTCCAGGGCATTATTAGAATCCCAAAAGGACACAATTTATCTATTATAGCAGCTAACCATAAAGAGGCATATATTGGATCAAAGTGGAATCTCTGGGAAATTCAATATCATTTAAATCAGCCTTTAGTATTTGAGAGAAATAGGTAGGAATCTCCACATATGTGATGAGAGCATTGGGTATAGGGGCAGGATTTGTGCCATTTCTATAATTCTACTTCTTTTTTATTTTTAATCTGCATATGCTTTCATTTTTAGGTGTGCTGTGCTCAGAGGAATTAAAATGATAGACTGCCAGTGAATGAAGGTATTCACTGGTCCCTCACAAGTGTGTCTACAATCTATTGTGCTAGCCATGGCATGCCATGAGCTATTGGAAAAATTGGCACCATTCCCTCCATGGGTTTGTGGAACCATCTGAGGGTGCCAATAGGATGGGTGAGGCGTATTCAGGGGTTCTGAGAAGGACCCCAAAAGCCAGTAGGTAGCTGATTCCTGCTTTCTTAGTAACTCAGAATGAACAGAAAACAAGCCCTGGCACAGGGAGAATTCTCAGATGAGCCACTTTCCTTTACCAAAACAGAACATCTTGACTAAATTGGTTTAACCCGTGATGACAAATTATTATTATCTCATATAACAAAGTGTCTATGAATAGGTGTTTCTAACGTTTAATGCACACCAAAAGAAACCATCAGCAATGTGGAAAGGCAACCTACAGAATGGGAGCAAATATTTGCAAATCATATATGTGATCAGGGGTTAATATCCAAAATATATAAAGAACTCATAGAACTCAAGAACAAAAACCCAAACAATCTAATCTAAAATGGGCAGAGGATCTGAACAGATATTTCTCCACAGAACAAATAAAGATAGCCAACAGTTATATTAAAAGGTTCTCAACATCACTAATCATCAGGAAAATGCAAATCAAAATGACAATGAGATGTCAGCTCACACCTGTTAGAATGGCTATTATCAAGAAGACAAGATATAACAATTGTTGGAAAAGATGTGGAGAAAAAGAAACCCATGTGCACTGTTGGTGGGAATATAAATTGGTGCAGCCACTATAAAAAATAGTATGGAGATTCTTCAAAATATTAAAAACAGAACTACCGTATGATCCAATAATTCATCTTCTGGCTCTTTATCCAAAGGAAATATACATACTCAAAAGGATATCTGCACCCCCATGTTCATTGTAGCATTATTCACAATAGCCAAGACATGGAAACAACCTAAGTGTCCATACATGGATGAATGAATAAAGTAAAAGTAATATAATATACATTAAAATATATTCAGCTATAAAAAGAAGGAAATCTTGGCATTTGCAACAATGTGGATGGACATTCAGGGCAATATACTAAGAGAAATAAGTCAGACAGAGAAAGGAAAAACAACATATGATCTCATTGACATGTGAAATCTAAGAAAAGAAAAACAAAAGAAAAAGAAACAAAAACGAACTCGGACACTAAGAATAGATTGGTGGTTGCCAGAGGCAGGGGTTGGGATGAGGTGGGGTCCAAATGGGTGAAGGTGGTCAAAAGGTACAAACTTCCAGTTATAAAATAAGTGATTCCTGGGTGTAATAATAATAATAAAAACTATTTAAGCCACTGTCCCAATGACATCATATGGGGACTTTGTTATTTCCATATTGGTGCTCTTTCTTCTTCATTGCACAATTCCAGGATACATTCTCAACAATAGTAATGTGCAGTGGAAAATGTGGAGCTGATTCTTCCCAAATGTTTCCTAGTAAGACCAAGGAACTTTCTCCTAGAAACCACCTGTTCTCTCAGATTGTTTCCACTGAGAGTATTCTGAATAATATGTTAGTCAGGGGGACTGGGGATATTTAAAGAGTTTCCATCATATTCCATGCAGTAAAAGTTTCACATCCTTCCCCTTTGCCTTTTCATCCATATATAACCTTCATTGGAAGCTAGGAAATTGATGTTTGTTTTTATATCTGCCCACTATCCCCATCCTAACATCTGACCTTCAACTTTCCTACAATTTTTTCAAAACAGAGTGCCAGATAATGTGCAAGTCTCTTGGAATTCAGCACTCCTGCATTTATAGAGCTCAGACTGTTGGAGTCTCTGTCAATAAAACAAGCAATGACACAATCTGAAAAGAGGTGTCTCTATCACAGGGGCATTCAGTGGGCTCTGAGATAGCGTTTAGCCAGGAAAACTCACCTAAAGTCAGCAGAAGTTAGGCAAGTGAAGAGAGAGGGTAAAATGGGGTAAAGTTTTATTGGCAGGTCCTGGTGATTGATTGGATGGATGTGTTAGAGGTGGTGAGAGCAGTGCAGGAGTCTGAGATGGCTTGAGTAGCTGGATAGATGATGGTGCCTTTCACAGAGTTACTGACATCAGAGAAGGCACACGTTTGCCAGTGGTGGGAAGAAGGATGAATTCAGGTGAATGCACGCTGAGTGTCAGGTGTCTGAGGAACCATCAGATAGCGATGTCTAGGAGGCCACTGGACACTCAACACTATCACCAGACAGAGAGACGGAGCTGAAGATGTGGCTCTGGGACACATCAATGGATGGTAGCACAGCATAGTGGTTAGGATACAGAATGATCTTGACTCTAGGCTCCAACACTTACTACATCTGTTACTTTGTGTAGCATACTTAAGCCCTCTTAAATATCTTAAGTACCTGAAATTTATAATCTAAACAACAAGGATAATAATAATTTGCAATAATCACATCTGCTGTGACCATTTAGTATAAAATAATGCTCCATTTTAAAACTTGAAATGGCTATTCAATTGTTAGTTATCCCCTTGGCAAAAGGGAAATGAATCCCTGTTTATCCGCTTGAGTATGCATACAAGATACACTGAATGCTTGAACATGTGTGTGTGTTCCCATTAGAAACAGGTGTAAATAAATGAATACAAATTTGATTGCTTGATGTGCATGCTAAAAGAAACAACATCACCAGTCACTCAGAGATACCCACTTCCTTTCAATCCCTCTACCCCTCACCTCCTCCTGCCTGGACCCACTCTTCTCGCCCCACAGCCCCACCCCCAGCCCCACCATGAGAGAGATGGTATTTATGACCTGTTTCTCTGTCACTCCACTGTTACATCACCTCTAGTGCCTTGGAAACTCTTATTTTGTCATCAGCAGTCCCCGTATATAACCAAAACCAGGGGGTGGGACCCTCCAGGGCTGCCACTGTCCAGTAAAGGGTAGGGGATGGGGACTATGTTAGTGTCAGGGGTCTCAATCAGGGATTAGTGCTTTATTTCACATGAGAAGGAGAAAAAAAAGCCTAGTCAGCTTGTCACGCCAAGAAGCTGATCAGCATTCAGCCCCGTAAACTTCCTCCTCTAATCATCCCAGACCAAAGGGAGGGAATTTAGGACCCTGCATATGTAATCTGTACCATCCTTGTAAGGAAAGCCCCACTGTTCCAGAGAGTCCTGCTTTTTCTCAAAAATCACTTGTTACATCCAATCACCACTCCCTGAGGAATGGCTGCTGGAGGATACAGCTTCTCTGGGATCTCAGGAGGACTTCTTTTCTGGACAGTCTAAGCCCTATTTTCTTTGAGGACAGCACTTCACTTTGTGACCAGAAGATTTGAGGCACCACCTGGCATTGAGACACTGTGAAGCTGATCCAGAAAGAGAGAGAGAGAGAGAATCTCCTGAAAACAGGCCAGGTGGGAGTCAGTGTTTCTATACTACCGTATGTGCATGTAATCTTTATTGCTAACCATAAGTGGGGCTTTCTAAGTGAACAATTGTATTCCTCAGGTGCTCTGTCTCCAATCTAACACTTGTCACTTAAAACTCTGTGTGTGGAATAGTTTGTCTTTTTCTGGTTGTAGAAACAGGATTGTTAGGCTTTCTATGGCACTCAGGAATTAATTGGGTTTGAATCAGTGTCAGAGATCAATCCTTGGCATGGTGCCGCACAATTCACCACCATCCATCAAAAAAAGATAAAATTAATTTAAGTAAATAAATAATATATGTGTGGTAGGCAGAATTCTAAAGATATTCTGCCAAAATTTCCATCCCCTGGTTATTCAACTGAACACATCTACAGTAGGCACTGCTGTGAAGGTATTTTGCAGCTGTAATTCAGTTAACCTAAAATTAGGGAGATTATCCTGGATTATCTGAGTGGGTTCAATTAATTACATGAGCCCTTAAAAGCAGAAGAGGAAGGCTAGAAGAGTCAGTCAGAGAAATGAGGCAGAAGGGGAAGGTGGGGAGATTCAAAGTGTGTTAGAAGGACTCGAGTGCTGTTGCTGGAGAAAGCCACACGGAAAGCATGGGAAGGAATGCAGACAGCTTCTTGGAGAAAAGAGCGGCCCTCAGCTGACAGCCAGCAAGGAGATTTTGGGACCTCACTTCTATAGCTACAGAGAACTTATATCTGCCGACAACCTGAATGAGCTGGAAGCCGTTTCTTCCTCAGAGCCTCCAGTAAGGAGCACAACCCTGCAGACATCTCGATTTTTGGCCTTGTAATACCCTAAGCAGAGGACCCAGCTAACCCTGCCTGGACTTCTGACCCACAAAAACTATAAGATAGTAACTTAGTGTTGTTTGAAGCCATGGAGCATGGGTAAATAGGTCAGACAGTGATGGAAAATAAATTCAATATGGAAACCTACATCTCCCATATCGATATCATTGGAAAACCTCACTCTGGAATATGTAAGTTATCGTTCCTTAGACATGTCTTTTTTTTTAATGATGTATTTTGTGTCCTGCATTTATTTATACTTATTTAAACAAGTTTGTCGAGGCTGGTCCAAGGTAGCATCATAGGTAGATGCTGAGCTTGTCCCCCCCCCCATGAACACATAGAATGTACACCTTTATTAAGAGCAATTCCTCCTGAGAGACAGCTGTGAGCCAAATGAACAGCTTCTGCACAAGAAGGAGAGAAAGAGTGCACTGAGAAGGTTGAGGAAACACAAGAGCTCTGTGGGATATGAGGGAACAACTCAGGACCAGAGGAATTGGTGAGAGTCATTGCTGATGTCTCCCCTGAACGTGGATAGCTGGAAGGAGCTCCATTCAGATTCTCTGGACATCCTGGAGGGTGCTGTAGCAAGCCCTCAGCCACCCCTCCTGGAGCTAGATCCAGCAGAAACATGAGAGCACCATAGCATGCATACAAGGGGCTCCTCCACCTGGAGATTGATTCAACCGGCATAGCAGGGTGCTTCTTTGTGCACCCATTGGATTGTGTACACATGCAGGGCTGCCCCTCTTGGAAAGAGTGTGGAGCTAGCAAAATGCTGCAGTACCTTTACATAAGACTGCCCCCACCCAGAGAAAGTGCAGATATAGCAGGGCACTGCTGATGCAAACATTGGTCTGCCCTACACAAAGAATGCAGAGCTAGGAAAACTTTGAAGTACCTACAGACAAGGCTGCCCTGTGTGGGGTGAGTTGGGTGTTGCTATGTGTATGCACAGGGCCACCCCAGCTAGAGGATGCAGAACTAGGAAAGTGGTACCACGAATACATATAAGGCTGCACCTCCCAGATAAAGGGCAAAGCTAGTAGGGTGTTGAGACACAGCACAGAGTGCAGTCTCAGTCAGTCTCTGCTCTGACAGCAGACAATTAAAGCAACATGGCATGCTGAGAGCACTGAGTGGCCCTACCCAGTCCCTGTTCCAGCAACAGACAATTGAAGCAATAGGGCACACAGGCAGGGCTGCCCTTGTGGAGTGAGTGGGGCGGCGGAGCTTGGGAGGAGTTGCACCACCCAGAGAGAGTACAGAACTAGCAAAGCGTGGCTGTGTGCACACATAAGACAGCCCCACTTAGAGAATGGGCAGAGCTATTAGGGCATTAAGATGCAAGTATGCAGATCAGTCCAGCCCAAACCCTGCTAGACAACAGACAATTAAAGCAACAGGGCATGCCAAGCGTGTACTGAGCAGTGTCACAAAAATCAGGCAGCCCCACCCAGATTTGAAGTCAAAGAAGAAGGCACACGCGAGGTTATCCTACCTGGAACCCATTCCTTCAGACCAGGCAACACACCAGGCACTGCCCACACCTGCCGTGTCTACCAGGCCTGCCAAAATAGTTTGACACACATTCTACACGGAGACCAATTTTTTAAGGTGGGGAGAGAGAGCTATTCCATCTAAATCGTAGGAACAAACACAGAAAGTCAAACAAAAAGGGGAGAGAGAAGAAACTGCTCCAAATGAAGGAACAAGAAAAAGTCCAGAGAAAAATATGAATGAAACGGAGCTACATAATTTGCTTGATAAAGAATTCAAATAAATGATCATAACTTGAGAGTAGGATAGAGGAACTCAGAACACTTCAACAAAGAGATAGAAAATGTAATTAAGAACCAATTAGAGATGAAGAACACAATAACTGAAATGAAGAATACATTAGAAACCTCTGCTCTGGTCCCACAGTGCAGCTACTTCTCACCCTCCAGTTCCTCGGAGCATAGCTAACATGGAACGCACCTTCATCACTATCAAGCCAGACAGTGCGCAGTGGTGTCTGGTGTGCAACGTCATCAAGTGCTTTGAGCAGAAGGGGGTTCCACCTCATGGCCATAAATTTCCTTCGGGCCTCTGAGGAACTCCTGACACAGCACTACATTGACCTCAAAGACTGGCAATTCTACCTGGGGCTGGTGAAGTACATGAACTCAGGAGCAAAAATTAATATAAGACCCGGTCTCATTTTACTATAATATAAAACTGGGTCTTATACAATACAACACAACACAACACAACACAACACAATACAATACTGGGTCTTATATTAATATTTGCTCCAAAAGACTCATTAAAGCTGATTGTCAGGCTAGGTCTTATTTTTGGGGAAACAGGGTAAGAGGTGTCCACAAAGCATCAGTCCCTTTCACCACCGCCTGGATGTGTCCCTGGACACAGCTGTTCATTCCATTGACTTGGAAGCAGTAGTATCGATCTTTCTTTTCTAAAGCATATTTACCAATAAAGCCTTTGGAAACTGGAAAAAAAAGAGTACATTAGAATGAATTGCCAACAGAATCGTTAATATAGAAGAATGGATTAGTGACCTGGAAGATAGAATTGCGGAAATCACCCAATCAGAACAGAAAAGTAAAAAACAGAATTTTAAAAAATGAGGATAGTATAAGAGATCTGTGGGATACCATCAAGTGACCTAACACATTATACAGATTCCAGAAGGTGAAAAGAGAGATAGAAAGGGGCAGAAAAAATATTTGAAGAAATAATGGCTGAAAACTTTCTTAATCTGGGGAAGAAAACAGACATCCAAGTCCAGAAAGCACAGACCCACGCCAAGATATATTGTAATTAAAATGGCAAAAGTTAAGGAATAAAGATACACTCTTAAAGGCAGCAAGAATGAAACAACAAGTCATATACAAGGGAAACCTCACAAGACTTTCAGCTGCTTTCTCAGAAGCAAATTTACAGGCCAGAAAAGAATGGCAGGAAATACTTAAAGTGCTGAAAGAAAGGAATCTACAATCTAGAATACTATATCCAGCCAGGTTATCATTCAGAATTGAGGTGGGTACTAGACTAACTGGGAGATCACTGCATAAATTATACAAATGTCTAACTACTATGCTGTACACCTGAAATTAACATAAAATAATATTGACTGTAACTGAAAAAAAGATAATTTAAAAACATTTCCCAGACAAGCAAAAACTCAACGAGTTTTCAACCACTAAATTGACCTTACAAGAAATGTTGGAGGGTCTTCCATATGCAGAAAAAAGAAGGCCACAACCAGAAACAGGAAAATACAGGAAACAGAAAATAAAATCCCAGTGGTACAGAGGGTGCCAAAAAAATGTGTACACATTTTAAGAAAGGAAAAAAACCCTGTATTAATTGTAATACTCAATATACACTGATAACAAAAGATGAATACAAGTCACGTTTGACTTCTGCAATTACAAAAGGTGCTCAAAGTGGTTACTATCAGAGTCCAGATACTTCTGATTATGGCAAACTAGTGCTTGAACATAGATAACATCTCTTAAAATGAGCATACATATTTTGGCACCCCAAGTATACAATAATCACAGTGAATCAACCAATTGAAAAGCTAATATGAAGGTTAAAAAACAATAGCAGCAAAATTAACTATAACTATGATAAATAATCAGGAGATACAGAAAACAAAAAGATATAAAACATGATGTCAAAACCATAAAGAATGGAGGGAGGAGTAAAACTGTAGTGCATTTAGAATGCAATTGAACTTTATTGCCTATAGATTAAAATAGGCTGCTAAAGATGTGGATGGATATATAGGAACCTCTTGGTAACCATAAACAAAAACCATACAAAAATACACAAAAAATGAAGAGGGATCCAATCAAAACATTAAGGAAAACAACAAAAACAACAACAAAATCGAAAGGAAAAAGATCAAGAGAAGAAGAAAGGAAAATAGAACAATATAAACAACCAAAAACAATTAACAAAATGACAATAAGCACATACTTATCAATAATTACTTTAAGTGTAAATGGAATGAATGCTCCAATCAAAAAACATAGTGTGGAAGAATGGATTAAAAAAAGGGACCCATCTATATGCTGCTTATAAAAGACTCACTTTTGATTGAAAGACACACACAGACTGAACGCAAAGGGATGGATAGAAAAGCATATTGCATGCAAATAGAAATAAAAAGAAAGCTGGGGTAGCAATACTGAGACAAAATACTCATATCAGACTTTAAAACAAAGAATTTAAAAAAAAAGACACAGAAGGACATTATGTAATTTTAAAGGTGTCAGTCTAAGACGAGGATATAACAATTGCAAATATCTACACACCCAATGTAGGAGCACCCAAGTACATGAAGCAAATATTAATGGACATAAAGGCAGAAGTTAACAGTAATATTATAATAGTTGGGGACTTTAATACTCCACTTACCTCAATCCAGACAGACAGAAAATTAATAAGGAAATACTGGCCTTAATTGCCACATTGGACCAGGTTGACTTAATAGACATTTGTAGAGCAATTCCTCCAAAAACTGCAGACTATACATTTTTATCAAGAGCACATGGAACGTTTTCCAGGATAGATCATATATTAGGACACAAAACAAGACTCAAAAAATTCAAGAAGATTGAAATTATATCTAGCATGTTTTTCTGACCACAATGGCATGAAACAATTAATCAAATACAGAAAGAAAGCTGGAAAAAAAACCACAAATACATGGAGATTAAACAACATGCTTCCAAACAACTAATAGATCAAAGGGGAAATCAAACAGGAAATAAAAAACTACCTTGAGACGAATGAAAATGAAAACACAACCTTACAAAATTTATGGGATGCACCAAAAGCAGTCCTAAGGGAAAGTTTATAGTTTTACAGGCCTATCTCAAGAAGTAGGAAAAATCCCAAATAAACAATCTAAATTTACACCTAAAGGGACTAGAGAAAGAGGAATAAGCAAAGTACAAAGTAAGTAGAAAGAAGGAAATAATAAAACTCAGAGTGGAAATAAATAAAAGTATAGATCAATGAAACTAAGAGCTGGTTCTCTGAAAGGATAAATTGACAAGCCTCCAGCAAGACTCATTAAGCAACACACAATGGGATTTATAGATGATGTAATACAGAATTGTACACCTGAAATCTATGTAATTTTACTAACAATTGTCACCCCAATAAATTTAATAAAATAAAATTGAAAGAAAAAAGACTCATTAAGCAAAAAAAGAGAGGGAACACAAATAAATAAAGATACATATGAAAGAAGAGAGATTACAACCGACACCACAGAAATACAAAGGATCATTAAATAATACTACAAACAATTATATGCCAACAAATTGGACACTCTAGAAGAAATTAATAATGCTCTAGAAACATACATCCTTCCAAGACTAAACCAGGAAGAAACAGAGAATCTGAACAGACCAACTAACAGCAATGAAATTGAAGCAGTAATAAAAAAACTCCCAAAAAGCTCTGGACCACATGGCTTCACTGGTGAATTTTACCAAATCTGTAAGGAAGAATTAAAACCTATGCTTCTCAAACTATTCCCCCCCTAAAAATGAAGAGGAAAGAACATTTCCAAACTCATTCCACTAGGCCAGTATTACCCTCACACCAAAACCAGATAAGGACAAGAAAAAGAGAGAGAGGAAATTAAAGGCCAACATCCCTGAGAAACATTGATGCCAAAATCCTCAACAAAATACCAGCAAACTGAATTCAATAGTACATTAAAAGGATTATACACCACAATCAAGTGGGAGTTGTACCTGGGATGCAAAGGTGGTTCAGCATCTGCAAAACAGTTAATATGGTTCATCACATCGACAAAACCAAGGATAAAAATCATATGATTATCTCAATAAATGCAGTAAAAGCATTTGACAAAATTCAACATTCATTTATGATAAAAAAAAAACTCTCAACAAGGTGGCTATGGAAAGTATTTACCTCAACTGGATAAAGGCTATATGTGACAAGCCCACAGCTGACATCATACTCAATGGTGAAAAGCTGACAGCTTTTCCTCTAAGATCAGGAACACAAGAATGCCCACTATCATCACTACTATTCAATATAATATTGGAAGTTCTAGCCACAGCAATTAGACAAGAAAAAGAAATAAAAGGCATCTAAATTGGAAAGGAAGATTTAAAACTGTCACTCTTTGCAGATGACATGATATCATATATATAAAACCCTAAATAATACACCAAAAATTAATGGAATCAATAAAGAATTCAGTAAAGTAGCAGAATACAAAATTAATATATAGAAATCCATCACATACCTATATAGTAATAATGACCAATCAGAAGGAGAAATTGAGAAAACAATCCCATTTACAATTGCATCAAAAAGAATAAAATACATAGGAATAAATTTAACCAAAGAGGTGAAAGATCTGTACTTCTGGAAACTATAAGACATTAAAGAAAAAAATTGAAGAAGACACAAACAAACAGAAGGATTTACCGTGCTCGTGGATTGGAAGGATTAATATAATTAAAATAACCATATTACTCAAAGAAATTTACAGATTCCATTCAATTCCTATCAAAATACTAATGACATTATTCTCAGAACTAGAACAAGTCATCCTAAAATTCATATGGAACTACAAAAGACCCCGACTAGACTAAACAATGTCTTCTTTAGAAAGAAGAACAAAGCTCGAGGTACCACGCTACCTAATGTCAAACTATTATACAAGGCTATAGTAATTGAAACAGCATGGTACTAGCATAAAAACAGACACATAGATCAATGGAACAGAGATCCTTGAAATACACTCGTGCCCATATTGTCAACTAATGTATGACAAAGGAGGCAAGAATATACAATACAGAAACAACAGTCTCGTCAATAAGTGGTGTTGGGAAAACTGGACAGATACATGAAACAAAAAATAAAAGTCTTATATCATATACAAAAATAAACTCAAAATGGGTTAAAGACTTAAATGCAAGGCCTGAAACTATAAAACTCCTAAATTAAAGCATAGGTAGTAAATAATTTGACAGTCTTAGTGATATCTTTCAGGATATGTCCCCTCGAGCAGAGGGAAACAAAAGCAAAAGTAAACAAATGGGACTTCATCAAACTAAAAAGCTTCTGCACAGTGAAGGAAACCATCAACAGAACAAAAAGAAAATCTACTGAATGGGAGAAAATATTTGCAAATGATATATCTGATAAGAGGTTGAGATCCAAAATATATAAGGTACTCGTATAATTCAATAACAAAAAATAATAATACAAAATCTGAAAAAAATGGTCAGAAGACACGAAGAGACATTTCTCTAAAGAGGACATACAGATGGACAACAGATATATGAAAAGATGCTCAACATCCCTAATCATCAGAGAATTACATATCAAAACCACAATGAGATACCACCTCACACCAGTCATAATGCCTATTATCAAATTCAACAAATACCCTGTTTCCCCTAAAATAAGACCTACCTGGACAATCAGCTCTAATGCATCTTTTAGAGCAAAAATTAATATAAGACCCGGTCTTATATTATACTATGTAAGACCGGGTCTTATAGTAAAATGAAAACACTGATTCAAAAAGATATATGCATCCTTATGTTCATTGCAGCATTATTTACAATAGCCAAGATATGGAAACTACCTAGGTGTCCTTTGATAGCTGAATGGATAAAGAAGATGTGTTTTATATAGATGATGGATGATAGATAGATCGATAGATAGATAGATATAGGTGATACTGATATACAGATATAGATAGATATATATTGATAGATATATTGATATATACACACACAAAACACACAATGGAATATTATGCAACAATAAAAAGGAATGATATTTTGCCATTTGCGACAACATGGATGGACCTAGAGTGTATTATGCTAAGTGAAATAAGTCAGACAGAGAAAGACAAAGTACTGTGTGATTTCACTTATAGATGTGAGGATGGGTGAAAAAGTTGAAGGGGAACGTAATCAATAATATTGTGACAAGTTTGCACAGTGGCAGATGCTTACTAGAATTAGCAGAGTGATCACACTGTATGGTATAATAATGTTTCATCACTATGTTGCACACCTAAAACTAATACAGTGAATATAATATTGTACACTGACTACGTATATTTAAGTGATCAGTTAACAAACAAACAAACATATATACAAGCTTGTCAAGAATATCTAGAGCAAACGACTTGTTGGATAACAGGTTTGCTGGAATGGAGCAGATCATGGGCATTAGACTTTCACCGTTATTAGATATATGGTCATATGACCAAAATGTCAAAATACTCAAGTGTCCATGGCTTTGCCTGGATCAAGCACCCAGAGTTATCAGTGACAGAACAAGGGAAAATAAGAAAGGATTTCCATATGGTAATGAGCAAGCATTTTTAGCAACGTCCAATAATTGGTGTGCATGAATTTGGAAAATCAAAGAGGTATTATCTCCTGCATGGGAACTCCCAGCATTTGATAAAATCCACAATTGTAGGATGATATGAATGGCTTTAGAGAGGAGCAGTGATTTTACAGTTGATAACAGCATGTGGATAGTTTTTAAGTTATGTTTGATACTAAGTGTAACAGGCCAGTTAACACTTTGACAGCAGTTATCCATTTTGTCATTAACCCATTAAAGCTTAATGTTCAGTTTTAGGTTGTGCCAAGTTGTAACAATCCACTCTGTTAAAGAATATAGGCCTGATAGAACCACAAGGTGTCTTTATTATACTTAGCAGGATAAAAAGGAAGTATGGATGGTGAATGTGAATAAAAACAGATGACCATATCATGATGGGCAGATTAGTAAAATTCACAGTGTAAAAGGTCTTTGCATTTCAACAGACATAGGTTGAAAAAGGGCTCCACCACTTCAGTGGGTTTCTTATCCTCTCTGATCCTCAGTTAACTCATCTGCAAAAGAGGACAATAATATTATATTATACCACCCCCAGGAGAAGCTGTTCCTAAACATCTGGGCTTACAGGTCTCTCCTCTGTGTTCGGAGCATCCCCTTACTCATGCCTGACGTGGTCTCACAATGTTTGTTTTGTCATTGTGTTCAGTACAGCTCCCTGCCAACCAGACTCTGAGCTGTTTGAGGATTATCCTGCCTGAAACATCCCTGTGCTCACAAAGTCTACCAAAGCACAGGTCCTGGAGCCTGGTGCCTGGCAGGTTCTCAGAACATGTTTATCTTGTGAGTGATGATGACACAAGGTACACCCACCAAGCAGTGTAGCTCTTGTTATATCGTCAATTTGTTTATTGGAAACAAAATATCATGAATGAGTGGCTAGAGCAAATCTCTCGGTTCAATTTCCTGTTGATCCAGGGGTGTTTGTGTCCATTATCACCACGCTGTCCAGAACCTTCTTCTATCAGTGTAACGCCACATTTCCCCCTTCATAATGTATCTTGGTCGATGCAGGTTGAGGCTGCATTGAGGAATTCCCTGAAGTCTTCCCACATACAATGGACAGATGTAGCAGAGCAAGCCTTCAATAAACACTGATTGAAAGAATGCAACCCTAAAAGTTGCCTTAAATAACCCTAAAAGTAGGTTATTTTACTTCCTAAATGGGAGGCATAGGTGCTATTTAGGCTTACCTCAGCTGGTTCAAGAATGTGAACCCAGTGATCAGTGGACTTGGCAAGTCCAGGTGACCTTTTTCACTTCCACAGCAAGGCCACTGTCCTTGTTTTCTTCCTGCTTCTTTGGTCACTTCCTCTCAGTCTTTTTCACAGAGTCCCTTCTCCCTGCCCTTAGGTATATGTGGGCAGATAATACAATACTGTCTAGGGGCCTTACCATCCAATGTGTCAGTTGGGTCCTCCCCCTGACAAATCACTGGTGATACCAACAATATGTAAGTGCAACACATCCCCTTGAACAATGGTTTTCAGATATTTCCTGTCTTCATTCCACCTGGATATGGGATCCAGATGGCAGCCTGAGAAGAAGCCCCAGCCTGTTGCTCCAGGCATAAGTCTCAGATCATGCCAGAACAGAGAGTTATCTTTTATTTATAATTGCACTGGAAAGTGCGAAGAAAGAGGAGGCTGGCTTTATGTCTGAAAAATTACAGGAAATCCCTGAAATACAGTGGCCAGAAAGAATCAGATTGACTGAGAAAATCCCAAGCAAACACTAACCAGGTGTAGGAGGGAAGCGCTGCGAATGTACAGAGTACCTCAAGCGAGAGTTATAAGCATGAGCTGGGTTCACAGGCAGGTCAGAAGTTGGGGTACTGAAGTAAGAACAGCATTCAGGCCAGCTAGGCAGTGCAGCCCCACTCCCCACTGTGGGAACACCTTCATGCTAGTGCTGTTGTCCTTTGCTTAGGTGTGCCATGTTCCATTCTTTGGTCTCTGGTGCCCACTCTTGACAAATATAAACAGGGGCCCAGAACATCATTATGCTATTCAAAATGATGTCAAGGTTAAGATGTGTGTTTGATTTTCATGACACATAAAGTATTCTATCTTTTTTCCCCATAGAGCCCTTTGACAAGTACCAAACTGTCCACCACGAGTCTCCAAATGAGAAAATAAGTACTATACTGGGAAAATCTGTTTTTGATGACACATCCAGAGCCGTGTTGCAGAAGAAA
This sequence comes from Rhinolophus sinicus, assembly GCF_036562045.2. Taxonomy (NCBI): domain Eukaryota; kingdom Metazoa; phylum Chordata; class Mammalia; order Chiroptera; family Rhinolophidae; genus Rhinolophus; species Rhinolophus sinicus. Next base: position 43,425,070 of record NC_133768.1, read on the forward strand.
AACCATCAACTTCTTGTGTGCCAGGAAGGGTTTTTGAACATGTAAGTTCATGTGAACTCGATTCCTCCATTGGGATCTCAACAGGGAGCTTGGAAATTAAAATGACCTGGCACGGTCCTTCCCTTAACTCAGGGAGAGAGGGGGAAAGATAATGGTATTTGTCCTCATAACTGATAGGCCTAAATTTGAGCAAAGGTCTCAGACTGTATGTATGCTGTGAGGAGATGTTATTGATCATAATAAAATGCCATAAGCTGAGATATACTGATTGTGTCCTATGAGCAGGCACACTGTAGAGTATTTCACAGGTTTCACTTTGCTTAATCATCTCCAATAACTCTATAAAGAATGCAATCGTTATTCCCCATTGACAAATGAGATAATGAGGTCCAGAGAAGTTACACATTCTGACCAAAGACATACAACCTGTGACTTGGGGAGCTGGGATACAAACCCAGGCTGTGTGGCTCCAGAGCTGGTATTCCTGATGGCTTTCATCCACTTCCCCTTTAAGGATTGGACATCAAGTGCTAAAAGAGGGTCCTGAGAGTACAAACATTTATATTCCTCACTCCATATAGCCATCAATACAGCACAAGAAGTGTGAGCATATAATTATGCTCACTTTTCAGGGAGCTCTCAAGACAGTAACGTGGGGCAGCTGAGACTTAGGCTCTGGACTGTATGGGTATTCCCACCCCCCCAACATCAGGTACATCTGTAGGGATCTACTGTGTCATTCTAGAAACCACACTTTGTCAGCCAGTCAGCCATGTTTTACCTACTCTTCTTTGAACTCAAATGCTTTGTACCTATTCTACCAGATACTTGTTGGGGCAAAGTCAGAACCAGAAAACAACATAATCCCTGTCTTTTGGGTGTAGACATTCTATTCAGGGGCAGAAAATTAACACACATAAATGAATTAGGAAACACTTAACTGATCCTTTGTAGGATCGCATTTCCGCAGGTCAGAAAAGATACATAAAGCACTCATAATAGTTCAAACCCTTAGATGTGCTATTAATTCTGCAGTGACATTTTATGCCAACTGTTGCTTAGAAATAATTTTCCTTGGCGTCATTCTCCCCATATCACTCTGCCACCTTCCTTTCCTTTCCCCATCAAAAAAATAATAATTGAAGTACTTATTTAAACTCATGTCTCTACAATTGGTACCATCAGAACATCTTTATTTTTCTTAGTGTGTGTGTGTCTGTGTGTGTGTGTGTGTATGTGTCTGTGTGTGTGTGAGAGAGAGAGCCCATTGCCATTAGATCCAGTTTTATTATTTTCTGTTTTCTGCATTACCATGGACTCATTTAGATAGTTTTGTTAAAATAAGTTTAAAAAAAAAGCAGCAGTGTATATAATATTTAGAAAATGGGTGTATCGTTGGGTGACAGATTTCTGGAGTTGAGTACATCCCAGTAGTGGAACTCTCAGTGATTGTAAATTTGGCCATATTATCAATCACTGATTCCTTCTCACATTTCAGATACTACTTGCCTATACATACCAAACTCTATGTTGGGTAAGTTTTTTTGTTTTTGTTTTTTTAATGCACTTGCTTGTGACCTTGCTTACCTGTACCTCTCAAGATACCAGCAATTGATAAGTAAGACGTCCCATCCTAGATGTACCCAGTTCTATTTTGCCAGATACTTGAAGAGGCAGAACTCAGTGCAGTCCTTGTATTTGACGGTACAAAGCTTCCATCAAAGAACAGAAATTTTAATGAATGAGAGAGCACGTAGGAGCTCCATTTTTAGATAGAGATTTCAGGGCCACATAAGAAAGAAAGTCAGGAGGAGTTCAGGGCTGGATGGAGAAAATAACCTGAAAGGGATTAGCTGCAGGAGGAGGCAATTTGAAATTTTGTTAGGAATTGGTCTGATCATGGTTTGGGTAGAAAGACTGTGTATGTTGGGGAATGACTCTCAAATTGTCTACTGGATGGTGGATCTCATACTTACGTGCTCTGGCTAGCGCCCTCAATCCTCCTCAATCCATACTCCATTTGCATTACAGCCAATGCCTCAGAGGGCCTTTTTTCTTTGATTGGCTATCTGGCCCAATTCTGCTTTCAGTAGTTACTTGAATGCTGCATGTTCTTCCTCCTTTGTGCCAGATTATGTCTCCATAAAATTTCATTCTTAGCCATAGAACTGTGAGAATTAGCCCTTGGGTATCTATGTCTGGGTCATCTTTATATCCTCTAATTTTCCAACACAGAGCCTACCACATACCATGTTTTCCCAAAAATAAGACCTAACCAGAAAATAAGCCCTAGCATGATTTTTCAGGGTGACATCCACTGAACATAAGCCCTAATGTGTCTTTTGGAGCAAAAATTAATATAAGACCCAGTCTTATTTTCGAGGAAACATGGTAGTAGGTGTCAATAGTTTGCTGGCAAAAGCTGAATCAAGTCTTACGCTGTTTCTCTGTGATACTGTGACAAATAAACGAGACAAACTGCTTTACTCAGGACTATGCACATATATTAGATGCTTTAATATCTTCCTCTCCTTTTGATCCCAGAAAGTCTTAAATGTCAATCTCTTTGAGCAGAACTTCTACTATGAAACCAACTGTCTTTCCCTTCTCTTCCTTTCTCTTTTTGAAACTGGAAGGATGGTGGTTGGTGTTCAAAATGGCTCGTGAACAATTGTTATTCGATATGTTTATGTCTAACTTAAACATATGTCTAACATCCAGATGGTAGAAACTATGCCCTTGAAAGTTGTTTTATTCTTATTTTAAAAATAACCAACCAAACAAACAAAAACGAAAGCAAACGTGGTTCACTGTTCTTCCCAGGGCACTTTGAAACATGAATATTGTGGTCATTTTTTGCAAGTTCTGAAAATAAAAATCAACTGACATTTTGATTCAATTGTATCAAATGTGAAAATTATGGATGTTCTGGTTCAGAAACTGGTTTTAAGTCTACCATTATACTGGGGGACTGACCTAAAATATAATCTCCCCTCATGTGCTGTAATACCATAAACTGCTCACCTCCCCCCGTCCTACCCCAACTCCCTTGCTGAGGCCCTTAGTTAGGTCTGAGTGGCATAATCTGTCCTGGTACTGGTGAGCCACTGCATGTAGTGGCACACCTAATGGGATTAAGAGATCACTGCACTGTAATTGTGAGTTAGACCAGTGATGTTACTGGCATCTGGGGGATTTTATGGGGATGTCTTTCTACTCACCGCAGCTACCTAATCCATCATCCTCTACCTAGACTCAAATTCTCTCCATTCATTAAAATCTTCTAATACAGTGCTCAAAAGAATTGTACCATTTTCTTATTCTAAGCCTTTCAGAATTTCCATTCAGGTCCCTCAGTATGTTATTTAAAAAAATCCTTCCATGGATTATTTGCCTTTCCTAGGTAAATAATCATATTGATTAAAATTAATGGCTGGATTTGTCAGTCAGTAACACAATGTTCATTTCTAGTACTTTTCATGGTATGTTTTTATATTTGCTCAGTGTTCACTCCATTACTTATACTGTCTTCCGAACAATCCTTGTTTTGTCTGGTTTTGTTGTTGTTTATTTTATGTTCTAAATAATTAGATTTATGGTTAGGAAAAGAGCAGTAAATAATTATGTAATGTGCCAGACATACAACTATATGGAGGGCATAACCACCGCAGTATAAATGATACATAAACCCACAGCCACACATAGAAACAAAAAAAGTTTGAAAGAAATATGTTTACTTAGGGGTCATTTCTTTTTCTCTCTTTACAGGTTAATGACTCTTTAAATATTCTAATTTATAAGCACTTACAATCTTTTGGATATTTTGTGACACTCCAAATAGTTTACTTTCACAATAACCGTTACATTCAACCAAAATAAAATATTTTACAAACATGCATTCTAGCAGACAGAAATATCAAGTATAAAAAACAGAGTCTGCTTTACTTTTATTTTATTTTACTTTATTTTATTTAAATTTTTTTTATTAGTTTCAGGTGCACAAGACAAAGTAATACTTATATGTTTATCTTTTATATCCCTCACACTGTGTGAACCCCCTCGCCTCATCGACTATCTCTCTGACATCGCACAGAGCCATCACATTTCCACTGTCTCTATTCCTAATGCTGTACTCCGCTTCTTGTAAATACACACACACACACATACACACACACACACACACACACACACACACATATACATATACATACAAACTTGTAGTTGACATTCATTATTGTTCAGCTTCAGCTTCAGGTGCACAATGCAGTGATCAGGCATCTACGTCATCCCTGAGGTGGTCTCCCTAATAAGACAAGTGTCATTCAGATACCCTACAAAATCTTTACAACATTATTGATTACATTCCCCAAATTAATTTTCAAAACCCTGTGGCCATCTTGTGGTTACTGACTGTTTTCCAATCCCCTCACCTTCGCCCTTATCCCAAACCCCCTCCCATCTAGCAACCCTCAGTTTTTCCTCTATGTCTCCAAAACTGTTTCTGATTAGTTCATTCACTTATTCTTTTCTTTAGATTCCACACACAAGTGAGATCATATGGTATTTGTCTTTCTCTGTCTGACTTATTTCACTTAACATAATGTTCTCTAGGTCCATCCATGTTGTTGCAAATGGTAAGATTTTTTCTTCTTTATGGCTGCGTAATACTCCATTGTATAAATGTACCACAGTTTCTTAATCCAGTCATCTACCGATGGGCATTTTGGTTGTTTCCATGTCTTGGCTATTGTGTATAGTGCTGCAATAAACATAGGAGTGCATAAAGTTTTTTGAATTAGAGTTTTGGATTTCTCAGGATAGATACCTAGGAGTGGAATTGCTGGATCATAAGGTAGTTCCATTTTCAGATTTTTGAGATACCTCCATACTGTTTTCCATAGTGTCTGCACCAATCTGCAATCCCACCAACAGTGCACAAGGGTTCCCTTTTCTCCACATCAGCGCTAACACTTGTTGTTTGTTGATTTATTGATGATAGCCATTTTGACTGGGGTGAGGTGGTATCTCATTGTGGTTTTATTTGCATTTCTCTGATGGTTAGTGAGGTTGAGCATTTTTCATATGTCTGTTTGCCATCTGTATGTCCTTTTAGAAAAATGTCTCTTCATGTCCTCTGCCCATTTTTAATTGGGTTGTTTGTTTTTTGGAGTTGAGTTTTTTATAAATTTGTGATATTAACCCTTATCAGATATATCATTGGCAAATATCTTTTCCCATTCAGTAGGATCCTTTTTGTTTTATTGATGGTTTCCTTTGCTGTGAAAAAACTTTTTAGTTTGATGTAATCCCACATGTTTATTTTTCTCTTACTTCCCTTGAGGATATATCAGTAAAAATCTTACTCCAGGTAATGTCTGTGAAGTTTCTTCCTATATTTTCTTCTAGGAATTTTATGGTTTCAGATCTTACATTTAAGTCTTTAAGCCATTTTGAATTTATTTTTGTATATGGTGTAAGGAGGTGGTCCAGCTTCATTTTTTGCATGTGTCTGTCCAGGTTTCCCAGCACCATTTATTGAATAGACTGTCTTTACCCCACCATACATTCTTGCTTCCATTGTCATAGATTAAATGGCCATATAGGCATGGATTTATTTCTGGACTCTCTATTCTGTTCCATTGATCTATGTGTCTGTTTCTATGCCAGTACCATGCTGTTTTGATTACTGTAGCCTTGTAGTATAATTTGATGTCAGGTATTGTTATACCTCCCACTTTGTTCTTATTTCTCAAGATTGCTGAGGCTATCCGGGGTCTTTTATGGTCCCATATAAATTTTAGGATTATATGTTCTATTTCTGTGAAAAACATCATTGGTAGTTTGTTGGGAGATTGTTGATTACTGATTCAATTTCCCTGGTGGTAATCAGTCTATTCAGGTTTTCTATTTCTTCTTCAGTTAGCGTTGGAAGGTTGTATGCCTCTAGAAAATTGTCCATTTCTTCCAGATTGTCAAATTTGTTGGCGTATAGTTGCTCATAGTAGTTTCTTAAATTCTTTTGTATTTCTGCGGTGTCTGTTGTCACTTCTCCTCTTTCATTTCTGATTTTATTAATTTGGGTCCTCTCTCTCTCTCTTTTTTAATGAGTCTGGCTAAAGGTTTGTTGATTTTGTTTATCTTCTCTAAAACCAACTCTTGGATTCATTGATCTTTTGTATTGTTTTTCTGGTGTCTATTTCATTAATTTCTGCTCTGATCTTTATTATCTCCTTCCTTGTACTCCCTTTGGGCTTATTTTGTGGTTCTTTTTCCAGATCCCTTAAGTGTGAAGATAAACTGTTGATTAGTGATTTTTCTTGTGTCTTTAGGTAGGCCTGCAATGCTATGAATTTCCCTCTTAGGACTGATTTCGTGGCATCCCATAGATTTTGGGTCATTTTGTTTTCATTTTCGTTTGTCTTGAGATATCTTTTGGTTTCTTCCTTGATCTCATGGTTGACCCATTCATTATTTAGTAACATGTTATTCAGCCTCCATGAATTGGTGTGTCTTCCAGTTTTTTTCCTGTAGTTCATTTCTAATTTCATAGCACTGTGGTCAGAGAAGACAATTGGTATGATTTCAATTTTCTTAAATTTATCAAGACTTGTTTTGTGGCCTAACATATGGTCTATCTTGGAAAATGTTCCATGTGTGCTTGAGAAGAACGTGTATTCTGCAGCTTTGGGGTGAAATGCTCTGAAAATATCGATTAAATCCAAGTGGTCCAATGTGTCATTTAAGGCCATTGTTTCCATATTGATTTTCTGTCTGGAAGACCTGTCCCTTGTTGTCAGAGGTGTGTTGAAGTCCCCTACTATGATAGTGTTACTGTTGATCTCTGTCTTTATGTCAGTCAATATCTGTTTTATATATTTAGGTGCTCCTATGTTGGGTGCATAGATGTTTACTAGGGTTATGTCCTCTTGTCGGATCGATCCCTTTATTATTATATAGTGCCCATCTTTGTCTTTTAATATGTTCTTCATTTTAAAGTCTATTTTGTCAGATATAAGTATTGCAACTCCAGCGTTTTTCTCATTTCCATTTGCATGAAATATCTTACTCCAACCCTTCACTTTCAGCCTGTGTGTGTCTTTTGATCTGAGGTGAGTCTCTTGTATACAGCATATACAAGGGTCTTGCTTTCTTATCCACTCAGCCACCCTATGTCTCTTGATTGGAGCATTTAATCCATTTACATTTAAAGTGATTATTGATAGGTACATAGTTATTGCCATTTTTAAATTTGTAGTTAGATTGTTTTCATCTTTCTTCTATTTACAGAAGTCCTTTTAGTATTTCTTGCAATGCTGGCTTGGTGGTAATAAATTCCTTTAGCTTATTCTTTTCTGGGAAGCTCTTTATCTCTCCATCAACTTTAAATGATAGCCTTGCTGGATAAAGCAATCTAGGTTGTAGGCCTTTGTTTTCCATCACTTTGAGTATCTCCTGCCACTCCCTCCTGGCCTTCAATGTTTCTGTAGAAAAGTCATTTGATAGTCTTATGGGAGTTCCCTTGTATGTAACCATCTGTCTTTCTCTTGCTGCTTTTAGGATTCTCTCTTTGTCTTTAACTTTTGCCATTTTAACTACAATGTGTCTTAGTGTGGACCTGTTTGGGTTTATCCTGGTTGGAACTCTCTGCAATTCCTGGGCTTGTATGTTGGTTTCCTTCATCGGGTTAGGGAACTTTTCAGACATTATTACTTCACATATGTTCTCAATCCCTTGCTCCCTCTCTTCACCTTCTGGTATTCCTATGATATACATGTTGTTGTGCTTGATTTTATCCCAGAGGTCTCTTAAACCATCTTCATTGTTTTTTATTCTTTTTCTTTCTGTTGTTCTGTTTGAGTGATCTCTGCTAACTTGTCTTCTAAGTCGCTGATTCGATCCTCTGCTTCATCTAGTCTGCTGTTAATTCCTTCAAGTGAGTTCTTTATTTCAGTAATTGTGTTCTTTAGTTCTAACTGGTTTTTCATTATGATTTTTCTATCCTTCTTTATGTCATCTCTAAGCTCCTTAAACATTCTTATTGTCAGTGTTCTGAACTCTGTCTCTGATAGGGTGGTTACCTCTGTTTCATTTGGTTCCATTTCTGGGGGTTTCTTCTGTTCTTTTATTTGGGATATGTTTCTTTGTTTCCCCATTCTGGCTGACTCTCTGTGTTTGCTTCGATGTATTAGGTAGGTCCCTTAGAGTTCTTAGTTCTTGCTGGGTTATCTTATGTAGTATGTGTCCTTTATATTTGACTTGCACTACTTGGTTCTTCTCCTCTGTGTGTGCTCCAAAGGTGACTCTTGTGTTGTGTATATTGTCCTGTTAAAGAAGATCTTTAATTGCTTTTCGCTTGTGAGTAGGTGGGGTTAACTCCTAGGCTGACTAGTTGTGAGACTTGGCTCTGCCCACTGCAGGGTGTTCTGCTGTGTGAGGGTTGACCGCTTAAATGTGGTTTGGCCTCTATGGGCTCTTGTGCCTGTAGAGAATTCCCTCTGGGTGTGTCACTTGTAGGTCAAACCCGGTAGTACTCTGGTTTGGTCTGGAGTTGGCCTCTGGGTGTGTTGAATCTTGTGCCTCTTAAGCTGGGCCCTGGTAGGGCAATTTCAGAACAAAGCAAATCACCAAGCACAACAACAACAACAACAAAGAAAAAATCAAATACCTTCACATGTAAAAACAACCGACAACCCCCACTCAACACAGGCAAAGATATCAAAGATATAAAGACAAAACAAAACAAAACAAAACAAAAAACGCAGCGCCAGTCTTGGCTTAAGCCCACCAAGTAATCTCCAGGTTGTCCTCTGCTGTACCAAAGAGTCCTCTGTGTATTGTGCAGGCAGAGCCAGTCACCTGGTGCCCAGAGTGACCCTGGGACCGCAGATTTAGATGCGTGGGGCTGAGGGCTCTGGATGGTAGTTTCTACAAAGTCAGTGCAGTTTCTGCCCTTGCCTGCACATATGCACACTGAGAGTAGCACCACCAGCTCTGTGTCCAGTTCTCCTGAGTCTTAGGGCACTTCTTCCGTGTGTGTGTGTGTGTGTGTTTGTGTGTGTGTGTGTGTGTGTGTGTGTGTGTGTGTGTGGCGGGAGGGAGATTTCTGAGCTGCTGAAAGCCCAGAGTTGCATCTGCCACCTACTGCTGATCCCTGGGTGTGCCTCCGCAGTTGTAATTGCTCTGCCCTAAGCAGGCCAGAAAGGGTGGGGGCTGGGGATGGAGGCGTCTTCTCTCTCCCAGCCCAGCCGTGTCACACTCTTCCCGCAGGCCAGAAAAGGTGATGGCTGGGGGGTGGAGGAGTCTCTTCTCTCCTAGCCCAGCAAAAATGACACTCTTCACATCCTCTTCCCTGGGTCAGAGCTGCATGCCAGTCTTCTCAGAGCCTGAGCACTAAGGCTCCTCTGTAATCTGACACGACTCCTCAGTTCAGGGGCCAGTTTCAGTCTCTGGAAGGGTGGGGGTAGGATTGGAAGAGCAGTGGTAGGGGCCCAGGTATGGAGTTTGTGTCCTTTGTCCGACCTAGAGCCCAACAGGCTGCCCCCTCCGCGAGAGAGATCAGCTGTGGGACGCAGGGAAAGTGCCCACCTCCTGGCTTTTGTGTTCTCTGTTCCATCCTGGGATCCCCTGCATCTCTGCAGCTCTGGATGCAGGCATGGGTGCAGGCCGCATCACCACTCCTCCCTCCCTCTCTTCCCCCTGCTCGCCCAGTTTGCCCACCTTCAAGTAATCCTTGCATGAGTCTCTGAGCTGTTCTGCGTGATGAGCAGAGAGTCCTTTGATGTGTTATAGATGTCCCGTTTGTGATAAGATCCGGAGGAGAACTTAAAAAGTGCACCCTGCTGCCGCCATTCCTATAATATCACTCTCCTGCTTTATTTTTCTTTTGAAAATGTTTTTATTAAAATACAGCTAACATACAATAGTGTATTAGTTTCAGGTGTACACCCTAGTTATTCAACATTTATATTGACTATATTCCCTATGCTGTACATTTCATCCCCATTATTTATTTATTTTATAAATGGAAATTTGAACTTTTTATTCTTTCACCTTCCCCCCTTTTAAATTTTCAATTACAGTTGATATTCAATATTATTTTATGTTAGTTTCAGGTGTACAGCATAGTGGTTAGACATCAGACATTTATATAATTTAGAAAGTGATATCTCAACCCCCCAATTCATCGAGTACCCACCTGGCACTGTAGACCATTATTACAATATTATTGACTACAAATTAAATATGTCATTGTCCTTAACACCTTACCTCCTAGGATCAAGAGGAAATTTATTCATGGGGCCTGAGAACCTCAAGGTCTCCAGCGAGACAGGAATATCTCATATTACATTATATAAAATTGATGAAGGGAATAAGAGTTTAAAATAATAGGTAAAGAGAAGACTTTTTGTGAAGTGGTGCTTGAAAAGATATCAGTATCTGTACATTAAAAATCTGTCTATAAAAAAATCTGTCTATAGATAACAATACTGTACTACATACTTTAAAATTTTCTAAGAGATTAGGTCTCATATTAAGTGTTCTTATCACAAAAAATTAATCAGTGTAAATCACTAAACTAATAGAATAGAGTAGAAACAAATGATCATTTCAAGAGGGGGGTGGAAAGAAAAAGAAAGAAACTGTGATCTGTACTCACCACTGGAAGAAACATGATCTTGGGTTTTTTTGTGTCGTATGTAATCTAGTAGGGAGCAAATTGATTTAAAAGCAATATTCCAAATTTTCAGACTAAATTGTTTGCTTACATTGGTGACCATCAAAAGAAATGACCAACTAAATTAGAAGTATAGATTTCAGTTACTGAAATTATCAGGGACTTTTTCTATAATGTGTGTAAGTAGGTGTTCCAGGAATGATATATAAGACATGTTTTAAATATACTCTGTGTTTTGAATATGAATATATATATATATATATATATATATATATATATATACACATATATGCATATATATGTATATGTATGTATGTATTCTTTCTTTTTTTCCTTTAAGAGGATGGAAGAACAGCAGTCGGAAAGTTCACAGGTACCTCAGAAGAAAAGAAAGTTAGAGGAACACACCAAACGAAGGTATGTCAAGTCCAAGGCACCTTATAAGGCTGGCAGAAAGCTGAAAACCTCTTCTTCACGTGATGTAGGTCAGAAGAGATTCAAATGTGAATGCTGCTACTGCCAGAGAGATACAGGACACACTTCTGGGATCTCAACAGAGAGAAAAGCAACATTTCATTCTTCCTCCTTGGATAAGATAATACAAGAATTTAATAACTTGATGCTGAATCCTGATACCATTCAACTCCCTCTTCTACAAGAAAGGTTTCAGGGAAAAGGAGAGGAGCCAAAAACAGAGGTAGCAAAAAAAGCAAAAGAATGTTTCAGAGGCTCCTAAAAGAATGAGCAGATTAAATCTGAGATTTTCACCCTCAGGCAAAGGAAGATCAGAATACACGGGGTCATAAGTGCCAACATTGCCAACCCCTTGGATGAAATCTCTTTTGGGAACATGGTCAAGAGGAATAATAGGATTCAGCTTTAGGGCAAACCATCTTATCAGCCAGTGATTCAATCCAGCTCTAGGAAATGCTATCTTTCTGCTAGTAAATTTAGGGCTACCTTGGGATATGCTGGGTAGAGTTTCTCTCTGGCAAGAGCAACTAGATAACAGTGGTTCTATACTCTCCATAATACTCTTCCCATGGTGCAAGACATCATTTTCTCTCCTTGGGTTTCGGCCTTTACTCCCTTACCTTGTAGCCAATGATGTATAAAGCATCTATGTAGTGTTTCTGGCTTGTTTTTGAAATACTTTCACTGCATCTTATTGATTGAATCCCAGAAGAAGCACTAGGTCTGATTGAGAGAGACAGCGAGAGAGAGAGAGCGAGAGCGAGAGAGAGAGAGAGAGAGAGAGAATGAGTATGTGTATTTTTCTTTGTTGTTTTTGTTTTTGTTTTTTACATTTTTGAAATCATTATAGTTGCACAGGATGTTGCAAAGATAGTGCAGGTAGGTTCTCACCCAGTCTCCCTCAAGATAGTTACAGCACATTTGTGACAACATGGATGGATCTTGAGAGTGTAATGCTGAGGTTTAGTTTTTTAAAGAAACTGTTGAACTAATTTCCAGAGCGGTTGTTCCATTTCATGTACCCACCATTAGTGTTTGAGACATCCAGTTTCTCCAAATCCTCTCAGTGTTTGTTTTATTTTTTAAATTATTTTTTAAAAAATTTAAGCTGCTGTAATAGTTGCATACCAATATAACATCTTGATCTTAATTTTCATTTCTTTGTTGTCCAAGAATGTTGAATATCTTTTCATGTATTTGTTATCCACCCATATGTCCTCTTCTGTGAAATATCTCTTTATGTCTTCTCATTTTCTAATGGGTATGTTTGTATTTTTACCGTTTTGAAAATCCTTTATATATTTTAAATGTGGGTCCGTTGTCAAATAGGTGCTTTATAAATGTTTTCTACCAGCATGTAGCTTGTCTTTTCATCCTCTCAACAAGGACTTTGCCAATTTTTTTTCTTTTGTGGACCATGCTTTTGTTGTCATGTCTTCCAAAAATTCACCAAGCCCGAAGTTCCAAATATTGTCTCCCATCTTATCTTCTAAGAGTGTCATAACTTTACATTTTGCATTTAAATCTATGAATCATTGTCAGTTAATTTTTGTATAACATGTGACATTTAGGGCAAGGGTTTTTTTGTTTGTTTATTTGTTTGTGTTTTTGTTTTTCAGTGTTTGTTTTTTGGTTTTGGTTTGTTTTGTTTATGGTTATCCAATTGTCCCAGCACCGCTTTTTTAAAGTACTGACTTTCTCCCATTGAATCACTTTTGCACATTTTCTAAATGGCAATTGTTTGAACGTGTCTGAGGGATATTTCTGGGTTCTCTAGCCTGTCCTATTAATCTATAGATCCATCATCCTGCCAATGCCACACAATCCTGATTATTATAGATGTATAATAAGTCTTGAAATCAGATAGACTGATATCTCCCACTTTATTATTCCTCATCAAAATTGTTTTAGCTATTCCAGTTCATTTGCATTTCCATATAAAATTTAGGGGGAAAAAACTATATATATGGTCTATACCAACAAAACGTCTTCCTGGGATTTTGAGAGGAATTACATTAAACCTATATATCTCAATTTGGGAAGAATTGACACCTTCATTATGTTGATTCTTCCAATTCACAAACACTGCATATTTGTCCATTTATTTAGACTTTCCTTGATTTTTTTCTTCATTAACATTTTGGTGTTTTCAGCTTACAAGGACCTTACATGTTTTGTTAGATATACACTTAAATGTTTTCTTTTTTCATTTTACCAAGTGATTATATATGGTAATATATTGTAAATTTTTGGTCTCCATGTGTTTATTGCCAGTGTGTGGAAATACCATAGATTTTTTTAATATGCTGTTCTTATATCCTGCAGTCTTGCTAAACTCATTTATTGGTTCTAGGATTTTTGGGGAGGAAGGGGAGTTTACTTGAGATTTTCTAGGTAGACAATCATATCATCTGCAAGCATGAACTGTTTTGTTTCTTCCTTTTTCAAACTCTCTGCCTTTTCTTTCCTTAGTGCACTGGCTGGAGCTTCCAATACTGTGCTGAACATCAGTGGTGAGAGCAGACATCCTTGTCTTGTTCCAAATCTTAGGGAAAAACTGTTCAGTTTTTCACTGCTAAGTGTTATGTTAGCTTTATGTTTTGTATAGATGGTCTTTATCAAGTCAAGGAAGATCCGCTCTATTCCTTTATTTCTAGTTTTCTGAGAGTTTATTTTTTAATCATTATGCATGGACCTTGAATTTTTTCTAATTTTCTGCAACAATTGATAAGATCACATGATTTTTCTCCCTTTAACTGGTTACACTGATTGTATTTTGAAAGTTGAAACAAACTTGCATCCGTGGAATACAACCATCTAGGTCATGTTGTATAATTCTAATTTATATTAAATACTATGGAGAAGGTTGGAACATTAAAGCGAGGCAAGAAAATTTGAGATTGTCAAGGAATGGGTTGAGATACACCTTACAATTAGCATGACCACCATAGTTTTTTTTTGTTTTGTTTTGTTTCTTTTTTCTTTTCTTTTTTATTAAAGTTTATTGGGGTGACAATTATTAGTAAAGTTACATAGATTTCAGGTGTACAATTCTGTAATACATCATCTATAAATCCCATTGTGTGTTCACCACTCAGTCAGTTCTCCTTCCATCACCATATATTTGTCAAGTTGAATTCTTAACATCATACACATCACTTCCAATGATGAGATTTTGGGGGTACCTCTCAAACTAAACCTATGTAAGCACTAAAGGAAATTCTCTTCCACAGAACTGGGGCAAATAGCGTATTTTGTATTAATATGCTTCTGAGGCCATTTAAGCCCATGGTATTTTATGTTCAGGTGCATGTATATTTATCAACATTGTAGTCTAGAGCAGGGGTGTATAAACTGCGGCCACTGTCCCACAATCCATTTTTTATTGGCCCGCAAATTCCAAAAGTATATTTAGTTTGCTTAAACAAACCAGGTGAGGCAATACGTACTTCACCTCGAGTGAGTGGCCTGGCTGTTTGTGTATTTTACCGCATGTGGCCCTTGGTGAAAAATGTTGAAAAAATTTGGACACCCCTGGTCTAGAGGAAGAGGAACAGAGTAAGGAGTAGTGTTAATAATAGTACAAATAGCTGCAAACATTTATTGAGTATTTACTGCACACCATATACTGTGGTCAGCACTTTTCATATATTATTGTTTTAATTCTCCCCCTAACATGTGATAGGTGCTACTACCATTTGTTACCCTCTACTTTTTCCAGGTTATGTAACTAAGGATTGGCTAAATTAACTTTTTGGTGCATCAGGTGCTTTTTGGAGTCCCATGCAAAGGAGGCATGAACCACCATAGTTTTTAATGCGGTAATATTTTGATGACGATCTGAAGAGCCTGGAGTTGTATGGGATTAATACTTTCCATACAGAGGGAACAGCTGGGGAAAAGTTTCAGAAGCAGAGGTTCAGAACAGAGTGCATACACTGCCAGGAGGCATGGGCCAGACGGGACAGGGAGTGAGAGCCAAATCTAAGGCAGGGAGAACAAAGATTGACAGAGTCTAGATCTTGCTGGGCTTGGTAAACTTCTATTCAGTCAAGTAGACAGAAGAAAGAAACTAAGGGTTATAGATGCTAGATAACAACCCTATGCCAGACTGCAAAATTAGGCATAAGAGGGACTTGGGGTAAAAGCAGTTCTCTTCCGTGTGGACTGTATGCCACATTTTCTATTACTGGCAGGGTTAAAATCTAATCAGTATTTATGCTGAGTATCTGTCTGAAAATTCTTTTTTTTTAAATTAAAGTTTATTGGGGTGACAATTGTTAGTAAAGTTACATAGATTTCAGGTGTACAATTCTGTATTACATCATCTATAAATCACATTGTGTGTTCACCACCCAGACTCAGTTCTCCTTCCATGACCATGTATTTGATCCCGTTACCCTCATCTACCACTCCCCTCCCCGCTTACACTCTGATAACCACTAAACTATTGTCTCTGTCTATGAGTGTCTGTTTCTCATTTGTTTGTCTTGTTCTTTTGTTGGTTTTGGTTTATATACCACATATCAATGAAGTCATATGGTTCTATACTTTTTCAGTCTGATTTATTTGGCTCAGCATTACACTCTCAAGATCCATCCACGTTGTCACAAATGGTCCTATTTCATCTTTTCTTACCACCGAATAGTATTCCATTATGTATATATATCACAACTTCTTTATCCATTCATCTACTGAAGGACATTTTGGTGGTTGCCATGTCTTGGCCACTATAAATAAAGCTGCAATGAACATAGGAGCACACTTGTCTTTATGTATAAATGTTTTCAGATTTTTTGGGTAGATACCCAGGAGAGGGATTGCTGGGTCATATGGTAATTCTATTCGTAATTTTTTGAGGAACCTCCACACTGCCTTCCATAGCGGCTGCACCAGTCTGCATTCACACCAACAGTGTATGAGGGTTCCTTTTTCTCCACAGCCTCTCCAACACTTGTTACTATTTGTCTTGTTGATAATAGCCATTCTGACTGGGGTGAGGTGATATCGCATTGTGGTTTTGATTTGCATTTCTCTGATGATTAGTGATGTTGAGCATTTTTTCATATGTATATTTGCCATTTGTATGTCCTCTTTGGAGAAATGTCTCTTCAGGTCCTCTGCCCATTGTTCAGTTGGGTTGTTTGTTTTTTTCTGTTATTGAGTTGTATGAGTTCCTTCTATATTTTGGATATTAGCCACTTATCAGAAGTACTGTTTGCAAAAATCTCCCATTCAGTTGGTTGCCTCTTTATTTTGTCGATAGTTTGTTTTGCTGTGCAGAAGCTTTTAGGTTTGATATAGTCCCATTCATTTATTTTAGTTTTCACTTCCCTTACCTTTGGAGTCAAATTCATAAAATGTTCTTTGAAACCAAGGTCCATAATTTAGTACCTATGTTTTCTTCTATGCAGTTTATTGTGTCAGGTCTTATGCTTAAGTCTTTGATCCATTTGGAATTAATTTTGGTACATGGTGACAGACAGCAGTCCAGTTTCATTCTCTTGCACGTGGCTTTCCAATTTTCCCAGCACCATTTATTGAAGAGGCTGTCTTTTCTCCATTGTATGTTTTTTACTTCTTTGTCAAAAATTGTCTGTCCATATTTCTGTGGTTTAATTTCTCGATTCTCAATTGTATTCCATTGGTCTATGTGTCTGTGTTTCTGCCAATACCATGCTGTTTTGATTATTGTTGGCCTGTGGTACAAGCTAAAGTCAGGGAGTATGATACGTCCAGCATTGTTCTTTTTTCCTTAAGATTGCTTTGGCTATTCAGGGTCTTTTGTAGTTCCACGCAAATCTGATGATTTTTTGTTCTATTTCTTTAAAAAATGCCATTAGGATTTTGATGGGGATTGCATTAAATCTGTATATTGCTTTGGGTAATATGGCCATTTTAACTATGTTGATTCTTCCAATCCATGAGCACGGAATGTCTTTCCATTTCTTTGTGTCTTCTTCAATTTCTTTCAAAAATGTCTTATAGTTTTCAGCATATAGGTCTTTCACATCCTTGGTTAAGTTTATTCCTAGGTATTTTATTCTTTTTGCTGCAATTGTAAAAGGGATTGTTTTTTTAATTTCTTTTTCTGAGATTTCATTGTTAGTATATAGGAAGCAATGGACTTTTGTACATTGATTTTGTAGACAGCAAATTTACTGTATTTGTTGATTGTTTCTAATAGCTTTTTGGTGGAGTCTTTAGGGTTTTCTATATATAGCATCATGTCACCTGCAAAGAATTTAACTTCTTCATTCCCTATTTGGATGCCTTTTATTTCTTTCTCTTGCCTGATTGCTCTGGCAACGATTTCCAACACTATGTCGAAAAGCAGAGGTGATAGTGAACAGCCCTCTCGTGTTCCTGAACGTAGAGCAAAGGGCTTCAGGTTTTCACCGTTAATTATGAGATTAGCTGAGGGTTTGTCATACATGGCCTTTATTATGTTCAGGTATTTTTCTTCTATATCTATTTTATTAAGTGTTTTAATCATAAATGGATGTTGTATCTTGTCAAATGCTTTTTCTGCATCAATTGATATAATCATATGATTTTTGTCCTTTATTTTGTTTATGTGATGTATCACATTGATGGATTTGTGTTGAACCATCCTTGTGCCCGGATGAACCCCACTTGGTCGTGATGAATAATCTTTTTAATGCATTGTTGTATTCGATTTGCTAGAATTTTGTTTAGGATTTTTGCATCTGTATTCATCAGAGATATTGGTCTGTAGTTTTCTTTTTTGTGCTGTCCTTACCAGGTTTTGGTATCAGGGTAATGTTGGCCTCATAAAATGAGTTAGGGAGTACTGTCTCTTCTTCAATTTTTGGAAGAGTTTGAGCAGGATTGGTATTAGATCCTCTTTGAAGGTTTGGTAGAATTCACTAGTGAAGCCATCTGGTCCCGGACTTTTGCTTTTGGGAAGGTTTTGGATGACTGATTCACTTTCGTTACTGGTGATCGGTCTGTTTAGATTTTCCAGTTCTTCATGGTTCAGCCTTGGAAGGCTATATGTTTCTAAGAACTTGTCCATTTCTTCTAGGTTATTGAATTTGGTGGCATATAGTCCTTCATAGTATTCTTGGATGATCCTTTGTATTTCTGTGGTGTCCGTGATAACTTCCCTTTTTCATTTCTGATTTTGTTAATTAGTGTCTTCTCTCTTTTTATCTTAGTGAGTCTAGCCAAGGGTTTGTCAATTTTGTTAATCTTTTCAAAGAACCAGCTCTTTGTCACATTAATTTTTTCTATTGTCTTTTTGTTCTCTATTTCATTTAGTTCTGCTCTGATTTTTGTTATTTCCTTTCTTCTGCTGACCTTCGGTTTCATTTGTTCTTCTTTTTCTAGTTCTTTAAGGTGTAACATGAGGATATTTATTTGGGATTTTTCTTGTTTCTTGAGATAGGCCTGTAATGATATAAATTTCCCTCTTAAAACTGCTTTCGCTGCATCCCAAAATTTTGGTAGGATGTATTTTCATTGTCATTTGTTTCTATGTATCTTTTGATCTCTCCTCTAATTTCTTCTTTGACCCAGTCATTCTTTAAAAGTATGTTGTTTAATCTCCATGTATTTGTGTTTTTTCCTGCTTTCTTTTTGCAGTTGATATCCAATTTCAAAGCCTTGTGATCAGAGAATATGCTTGGTATGATTTCAATCTTCTTAAATTTGCTGAGGCTGATTTTATGTCCCAATATATGGTCTATCCTTGAGAATGTTCCATGTACACTAGAAAAGAATGTATAGTCTGATGTTTTAGGATGAAGTGCTCTATAAATGTCAATTATGTCCATTTCATCTAATGTGTCATTTAGGGCTGCTATTTCGTTATTTATTTTCTGTTTGGATGATCTATCCATAGCTGTCAATGATGTATTTAAGTCCCCTAGTATAATTGTGTTTTGGTCAATTTCTCCCTTTAGTTCTGTTAGTAGTTGCTTGGTATATTTCGGTGCTCCCTGATTAGGGGCATAAATATTGATGACTGTTATGTCTTCTTGTTGTATAGTCCCCTTTACCATAATGAAATGTCCATCTTTGTCTCTTGTTATCTTTTTCACCCCGAAGTCTGTTTCATCTGACATCATTATGGCTACACCTGATTTTCTCTGGGTACCATTTGCTTGGAGTGTCAATTTCCACCCTTTCACTTTGAGTCTATGCTTGTCCTTGTAGCTGAGATGTGTCTCTTGGAGACAGCATATGGTTGGGTTTAGTTTTTTGATCCAATCTGCTACTCTGTGCCTTTTTATTGGTGAGTTCAGTCCATTTACATTTAGGGTGATTATTGATATGTGAGGATTTCCTGTCATTCTATCTTTAGTTTTCTGGTAAGGCTGTGTCTCCATTGTTTCTTTGCCTTTTTGTTGTTGTCTATTATTTCTGTGTGGTGGTATTCTATGATGTTTCCCTCTGTTTCTTCTTTTATTACAGTATATATTTCAGTTCTGGATTTTTTTTGAGTGGTTACCCTTAAGTTTATGTAAAAGAAAGTTTGATATTTAGAGTATTCCATTTTCTTCAGCATGCTTACTTTCTCCATTCCCATATTCCTGTTCAGGCCTTTACTCTCCCCCTTTTTATGGTTTGGTTGCCAAAATTTTCCCTGTTGATGGTGGTCGAATAGCCTCCTTTAGTATTTCTTATAGTGCAGGTCGCGTATTAGAAAATTCCCTCAGTTTCTGTATGTCTGGAAAGGTCTTTATTCCTCCTTTATGTCTAAAGGATATCTTTGCTGGATATATTATTCTTGGCTCATAATTTCTCTCTTTCAATAGTTTGAATATTTGGTTCCACTCCCTCCTGGCTTGTAGAGTTTCTGCTGAAAAATCTGATGACATTCTAATGGGCTTTCCCTTGTAGGTTACCGTCCTGTTTTCCCTGGCTGCCCTGAGGATTCTTTCTTTATTGTTAATTTTTGACAGTTTCAATACAATGTGCCTTGAAAAGTCCTGTTGGGATTGAGGTAATTAGGTGTTCTATTTGTTTCCTGGATTCGAGGATTCAGTTTTTTCCACAAATTTGGGAAGTTCTCCTGGACCGTTTGAATAACCTCTCTGTTTCCTTCTCCTTTTCTTCTCCTTCTGGTATGTCCATTATTCTTATGTTGATCTTTCTGATGGAGTCAGAAAGTTCTTGTAGAGTTCTTTCATTTCTTTTAACTCTCAAGTCTTTCTTCCTCCATCTGTGTCATTTCCAGATTTCTATCTTGGATGTCAGTGATTCTTTCCTCCGTCTGGTCAGCTCCATAGTGCTTAGGTAATACGTAGCTGGCTATTTCACTTTTTCATTTCCTTTATTGAGTTCTTAATCTCCAAAAATTCCATCTCTTTGGTAAAGTGTTCAACGCAGTTTTTTTTCACAATAGCAAAGACACGGAAACATCCTATGCATCTATCAGGAGATGAACAGATAAAGAAATGTGATAAATATATGTATACCAAATGGGATATTATTATGTCATAAAAACACATAAATCCTGCCTTTTGACAGCATGGGTGGACCTAGAGGGCTGTCGTGCCAGGTGTCATGTGGGGTCTCTGCTCTCGCTCCCTGCACAAGAACACAGGTATCGTGCTGGGCGTCCTGCGGGGTCTCTACTCCCGCTCCCCACATAAGAACGCAGGATGTGACTAGGCTCAAAAGGAACACCCACGGAGCCATCGGTAGGGAAGTCATACCACTGTGGTCTCACTGGAGGCTGGGTTCACAGGATGTGCGACCTGCTGTCCGCTTTGCTGCCAACCGACCGACTCTCCTCCACACTCCTTGACTCTGCTCTCCTTCCCTCCATAGCCGCAGCAGTTATATTAGTGGCCAATGGCTCAATGGTTACAGCTGACAGCCAACTAGCCACAGCTGACGGCCATCTACCACCCGAGCCAGCACCCCTCCATATGAGGCCGAGAGCCTGGAAACTGCTCTCTGGGGCTCTGTCCCCACAAGGACATTATGCTTAGTGAAATAATTTACAGAAATACTGTATGTTCTCACTTATACGCAGAAACTTAGAAAGCAGAACTCATAGAAATAGAGTAGAATGATGATTAACAGGGTCTGGAGAGTGGTGAAAATGGGGAGATGTTGTTCAAATGGTATCAGCTGCTAGCTATAAAATTAATAAGTTCTGGTGATCTGTTGTACAACATGGTGACTATAGTTATCAATATTGTTTATGTACTTGAAAGTTTTTAAGAGAGTAGTACTTAAGTGTTATCACCACCCTCACACAAATGGTAATTTGTTAGGGGATGGAGGTGTTAAGTAACCTCATTTTCATACATGTGTGTGTATCCAATCATTACCTTGTATACCTCAAACTTACATTATAAGTCAATAATATTTCAATAAACCTGAAAAAAATATTCAAAGGACCTGAATAGACATTTCTCCAAAAGACACACAAATGGTCAATGGGAATATGAAAATCTGCTCAACACTAGTCATCAGGGAAATGCAAATCAAAACCACAATGAGCTATCACATATCACCTGTTAGAATGGCTATTATCATAAAGACAAAAGATAAGTGTTGTCAATGATGTGGAGAATAGGGAACCCTTGTACACTGCTGGGGGGGATGTAATCTGATACAGCCATTACGGAAAACAGTATAGAGGTTCTAAAAAATTACAAATAGTACGACCATATTTCATCAATCCCACTTCTAAATATATATCCAGAAGAAATGAAATCAGTATCTTGAAGAGATATATGTACTCCTAGTTTCAATGAAACATTATTCACTATACTCAAAATATGGAAACAACCTAAGTGTCCACTGACAGATGAATAATTAAGTAAAATGTGGTATATACATACAATGAAATATTATTTAGTCATAAAAAGAAGGAAACCTTGCCATCTGCAACAACATGGGTGAAACTGGCAGCCATTATGCTAGGTGAAATAAGCCAGGCACTGAAGGTAAATACCATATGATCTCACTTATATGTGGAATCTGAAAAAGTCAAAGTCATGAAAGCAGAGAGTAGAAAGGTGTCTCCCAGGTGCTAGGAGGTAAATGAAATGTGGAGATGTTGTTCAAATTTCATTTGTGAAGGATGAATAAGTTCTGGAGATCTAATGTACAGCACAGTGGCTATAGATAACAATATTGTATTGTATACTTGAAATTTGATAAGAAAGTGGATTTTATATATTTTTACCAACAAAAAGTAAAATGCTTACTATGTGAAGTAAGGATTTATTAATTGGCTTGATTGTGGCAATTATTTCACAATGAATATGGATATCAAAACATGATGTACATTTTCAATATATATAGTTTTTATTTTTGATTATACCTCAGTAAATCTGGAAAGAAAACACTAGTATGTAGACATGATAGCTAAGCAACACAATTTTAAGACCTTAGATTCAATTTAGTTTATCGTATCTGTATTATTTCTAATCTTTCTGAAATTATAATTCACTTATCCTTTAGAAAGCAGTTCAAGTATCCCAAGCATTTGGAAGTTTCATCTCGGATGCCTGAATGAATATCAAACTTAAGGTTTTTGTCTGGGGTACAAGATATGTGATTTTTGTAATAATGACTCATTGCCATGTGGTGTCTTCTTTAAAAGTTCATCTCTTACTCGGGTTGATTTCACTGCCTGAATCTCCTGATTTAAATGTAGGATGCTATCTAATTCTTTTTTGCTTGTTTGTTTATTTAATAAATGAAGGACCACATTCCCCACTGTCCACCAGTAGTAGTGTCCTTATGAGAGTGATTAAGCCAAGATGCAGAACTCAACAAGCATCTGCTTTCAGTTCCCATTTTTGGCATACCTCCACAAATTAACTCTTTTACTTTTTAAAAAATATGTGTTTATTTTTGTTAGTTTCAGGTGTACAAAGCAACGTAATAGTTAGCATTTAAGCCCCTTATAAAGTGATAACCCACCCCCAAGCTACTACTCCTCTGACATCTTATGTAGCTGTTATAATACCATCGACTCTCTTCCCTATGTTGTACTCTGCATCCCATGACTATATATAGCTATATATTTAGTTATAGTTGACATTCAATGTTATTCTACTTCAGCTCTTCAGGTGTATAGTAGGTCAGGCATCTACACAGTCTATGACGTGATCCCCCGATAAGTCCAGTGCCCATCTGGCACCTTACATGATCTTTACAACATTGCTGATTATATTCCCCATACTGTATTAACTATCAATTTGTATTTCTTAATGCCTTCACCCTTTTCACCCTT
This sequence comes from Rhinolophus sinicus, assembly GCF_036562045.2. Taxonomy (NCBI): domain Eukaryota; kingdom Metazoa; phylum Chordata; class Mammalia; order Chiroptera; family Rhinolophidae; genus Rhinolophus; species Rhinolophus sinicus. The sequence goes on from NC_133768.1 coordinate 43,448,448, forward strand.
CCCCCAAACCCATTCCCATCTATCACCCTGATAGATCTAGTACCTATCTGCCACCATACCTAGTTATTACAATATTGTTGACTATATTCCTTATGCTATACCATACATCCCCATGACTACTGTATAACAACAAATTTGTACTTTTTAATTCCTTCCTCTTTCACCCATCCTTCACCCCACTCCCATCTTAAAAAATCCCTTTAAGAGTCCTTGTATTCTGGTTTGGTGATGTTGAACTCCTTCAGCTTTTTCTTGTCTGGGAAGCTCCTTTACTGTCCTTCGATTCTAAATAACAGTCTTGCTGGGTAGAGTAATCTTGGTTGAGTGTCCTTGCTTTTCATCACTTGGAATATTTCCTTCAACTCCCTTCTTGCCTGCAAAGTTTCTGTTGAGAAATCAGCTGACAGTCTTATGGGGGCTCCCTTGTAAGTAACTAACTGGTTTTCTCTTGCTGCTTTTAAGATTCACCTCTTTGTATTGAACCTTTGGCATTTTAATTATGATGTGTCTTGGTGTTGGCCCCTTTGGGTTTATCTTGTTGGGGACTCTCTGTGCTTCCTGGGCTTTTATGTCCATTTCCTTCACCAGGTTATGGAAGTTTTCTGTCATTACTTCTTCAAATATGTTTTTAATTCCTTTCTCTCTTTCTTCTCCTTCTGGTACCCCTACAATGTGAATGTTGGTACACTTGATGTTGTCCTGGAGGCCCCATAAATTCGCCTCAATTTTTTGGATTCTTTTTTAATTTTGCTGTGCTTGTTGGGTGTTCTCTGCTACCTTATCTTCTACATCGCTGGTTGGATCTTCTGCTTCACCTAATCTACTGTTGATTCCCTGTAATACAGTCCTTGTTTCCATTATTGTATCATTTTTTACTGACTGATTCTGTTTCATGGTTTCCATCTCCATTTTTATGCTTCCTATCTCTCTGTTGAAGTTCTCCTTGAGATCATTGAGCATTCTTATAACCAGTGTTTGGAACTCTGCATCTGATAGATCGCTTGTCTCCATTTTGTTTATTTCTTTTTCTGGAGCTTTGTTCTGTTATTTTATTTGGGACATACTTCTTTGTCTCCCCATTTTGGCTGCCTCCCTGGGTTTGTTTCTATGTATTAGGTAGAGCTGCTATGTCTTCTGGTCTTACTAGAGTGGCCTTATATAGTAGGTGTGTTGTGGGGTTCAGTGGCGCAGTCTTTCTGGTCACCTGAGCCATGCACTCCAGGTATGTCCCTTGTGTGGTTTGTGTGTGGTCTCTTGTAGTTGAGCCTTGGTTGACAATTGCTCCTCATTGTGAGGGACTGACCCTTGGACTCACTTGTGAGGACTGGCCTTGACTACAGTGGAAGAGTTGTTGTGCAGGGGCTGATCCTACAATGCAGGGTCTGCCTCAGCAGGACTCTGGTGCCTGCCCAATCCACCCCTTGGGTGTGTTGTTCTTGGAGGCAGCTGGGTGATGCTGCAGCTCGTTTTGAAGCTGGCCACTGGGGTCACCAGCCTCAGGAAAACCTTGGAGGGGATCTGCTGTAGGTTTACCTCAGCCACAGCCTGTGCCCCACCCAGGGCTACCCAATGAGAGCCAGAAAGAAATCTGCATATGACTAGTGCCGGCTTAGGGCTGCTCAGCCAGAGGTACAGGACATGCTCAAACCAGATGCTGCTTGTCTGGATTATGCGAATCTTTGAGAGACCCTAGGAAAGTCTGTAGCTTGAGCCAAGGCAGGCAGTCTGTATGAAAACGCCACTGAAAGCAGCCTGGGTGTGTCTCAAAGTTGGGCGGGGTCAGGTCTCAAATCCCCAGAGCTTGGCTAACTACTAACAGCTGGAGACTCAGAAATGGTGGCTGCCTGTGTTCGCATCATGGGAAGGGGGAGGGCTCAACAAAGATACAATGGCCTCCGCCAGCTCCCCCATCCAGGAGAAAGCCGCCTTTCCAGTCCCGATCCCACGTGAGACAACTCAATTCTCCACCATATGTCCCTGCCACCTTTCCAGCTGCTGCCCCAGCGCTGGAGCTCAGAGCAAGATTTTGTTGGTGGGTAAGTCCACGTACAGTCGCTTTAAGAAGAGCGCCTGTGAGTGCAGCCACACTCAGTCACAATCTCCGCTGGTTTTCACAACCAAAAATTATGGGGACTTCTTCCCTGGCACTGGAACTTTGGGCTGAGGTGGGGCTGGTATCTCTCACTCCTTTAGGGGATGGAGGGACCCTACAGCCGAAATAGCCCTCCCAATATTTAATGGTCACATGTGGGTGTGGGACCAGCCCGTTCTGCATCTCTGACCTTCCTACCAGTCTGGAGGTGGCTTCTTCTGCAAGTCTTTGGTTGAAAGGCTTCAGTTCGGCTTGATTTTAGGTGATTCTCAATAATGGTTGTTTTGTAGATTAGTTGTAATTTTGATGTGGTTGTAAGAGAAGGTAAACACAGCTTTTACCTACTGCACCATTTTGGTTGTCTCCATGAATTCACTCTTAAAGTGCTAGGAAGAGGGGTAGGTACCTTGTCCATGCCATGCATTCACAGGCCACATGGAAGGCACAGTGGAGCACTGCATGCTTGGCTCAGACAATGACCTATAGTAAGAGCACACTCATCTTCTACAAAATGCACAGTGATAAAGTTCATGTTCAAATACATGGAGACAGGAATAAACACTGGTGAGGTGGTAGGGAGGGTAGCCACACCTGTAGCTCCAGAACTCAAGAAAGAACAGTTGGTGGATATATTCCAAATGTTAGTCTGCCCAAGCAATCCCCAGCCCACATAAGGCAATGGAGAGTCCTGTCTGATACTGAGGATAAGAACTTCCTACCCACTCCCTACGCTGAGGCACACTTAAATTTCCAGTTTATTATTATTATTATTATTAATTATTCAGGTGTACAATCTAATGATTCAATATTTGTATGTATTGTGAAATGATCACAATAAGTTTAGTTAACATCCATCACCATTCAGAGTTAAATTTTTTTGTGATAATAACTTAAAATCTACTTTCTTAGCAACTTTCAAATATGCAATACATTACTATTAACTATAGTCACTATGCTGAACATTACATTCCTATGACATTTATTTTACTGCTGGAAGTTTGTATCTTTAGACTGCTTTCACCCAACCCCTTCACTACCCCTACCTCTGGCAACCACCAGTCTGTTACCTATTTCTATGAGTTCAGGTGTTTTGTTGCTGTTGTTCCTCATATAAATGAGGTTATGTGGCATTTGTCTTTCTGTCTGACTTATTTCACTTAGCATAATGCCACTATCTAATTCTTTTGGAGATATTTCAACTACATCACCTGATTAAGTATATGAAATTCCCGTAACATCACCACACCCGCTATTAAATTCATTCCTGTTTGATTTTATTCTGAATTATTTTTATATAGTATCATTTTATAATTGTAGGAAAACTAAACATCCTTGTCTGTGCCATGGCTTCCAGGAGTATTATAATGACAAAAAAAAGGAAGAGGTTGTTTAAAAATGTATTCATACAATCCTAGAACAGTCTTCCCCCCAACTGAAAACTATGGAGGAAAAACATTTTGGACAAACCAAGAATTTAAGATCTAGGCAATATATATGGGATTAATTATTTATATCTTTTCTAAATTCAGACCTGTGCTAGAACAGGTTCAATCAAAGATTTCATATATAGGACAGGACATAATTTTGGGCCACATCCCAACTGTATTCCAAAAGCTCCTGTTTAGAATCCTTTATTCTATTTTAATTTATACTGTGGTTCTTGGTGCACAAAAGTTTCACGAAGTTCCCTTGAAGATCACCTTGGGAAGCAAGGCGAAAATTAAGCTGGTGAGGATCTAGAATTCATTTTGGGGGTTCCAAGTAATATTTTCGGAAAAAAAGGGTTCTGCTACCGAATTCTTCAATCAAAGTTTTATGTTTTGGGATTCAGGTCACATTTGAATAAAGGGTTCTGGTAATGAAAAATGTTTTTCAAACACTGTATGAACTTCCCCAGAGAATGATGCACTTAACTATGTATGTGGTTTATTTGGACAAAAATCCAATATGCTACGGAAACCTGACTACCTATGAATCTTAAATCAGACTTGGGTAGCTCTTGATAGAGCTTTCTGTGATTGGTACAAACAATAGCATCACCACCAACTTGAGTATCCAGTAAGAAACTGAAGAGGCTTTAGATATTGTACTTAGTTTACTGAACATACCAGTCTGATGCCTCCTCATATGTAAAATCTTCCACAAGACATATGTGACACAAGAGGTGATAAACTGAGGACATCATACATATACAGGACCTTTAGAGGATCTATGAGGAAATACATGGCATTAGGAATTAGCCAAGAATTCCAAGTATTGATACCCTACTTTTTCTGTAACATATGAATAGTCATTCAGATAGACTTGAGCCTCACTGCATTCTGCGAATCCTGGGACCACATTGAGGAGGCACTGATCAAAAGTAATCATGGTTGTTTGTATATATCTGATATCTATCTAGGCCCAGCAATCACAGTTATTTCCAAAAGAAATGTATCAGCCAGTTTTACTGTCCATAACAACTCCAAAGAAGGATGAATTCTGATAGTGATGTTCTCTACCATGTTTTATAATAGACAGTAATGTGAACACTACATATCAAACTGTAACCTTCTAGCTGTAATGTAAACAGTTCATATTAAACTGGAACTGTAAAAATGATGTTCATGTTATCTGATTTGTCTAAAATGCTAGAGGATAGAATGATTAGATCCTTGGTAAATGTGTATTTGGTCCCTCTAAAGTATTGTCCACAATTTGGAACTAGTATGTGCCATATCAAACATAGATATGGCACATACTAGTGCCATATCTATGGCACTAGAAGACAGAAGGAACAAAGATGCTACCCTATTCTGAGAAGCTCTTGTGAAAAAATGGCTCCTACCTTTGTTGTTGAAAGTGCTGGTTTGAGCATAGAGTAGGTGGGTTGGGTCAGGTTAGGGCAAAGCAGTGTAGTAAGGAACATTTTGAGTTACTCGTAGATCCTGGGTCCAGTTTTGTGATCAAACTCGTAGAATGCAAATAAGTGGGTTAAGGTGCATGAAATTACTGACAAAGTTCACGCAGATGATGCAGGTATCAAATAGGACAGAGGGAGGGGCCATAGCCTTATTCATATTCTCAGAAATTTATGTGACTTTAGGGAAGTATAAAAAGTATTTTGATTGGAAGAATCCCTTGTCTAAAAGCAGAAGACCTTTGTAGAAGTCTAGGATCTCCCATTGACTAACAGTGTGCCCTTGGACAAGTTGCTTAAATTCTCTAAAATCTTTTTCTTCCTATGACATGAGAATGATAATACCTGCTTTAGAGTTATTGTCAGAAACACATTATAAAGAAGCACATTGTTTATTCTAAAATGCTTTAAAATGCAAAGTGTTCAGGTGTATCACTGATTCCTTATTTAACTAAAGTGAATAGCTTTGCTTAAAAGAAAGAACGTAGAAAATTTTATTGTTGAGGAAAATAAATTTTAAAGATGTATTGGGGGAATCATTTTGTAAGTTATATAAATGTCTAACCACTGTGCTGTACACCTGAAATTAATGTAATATTGAATGTCAACTATGATTGAAAAAAAATTAAAAAGAAAAAAAGGATGTATTGGTACAGTTTCCATATATGACAATGACATTTTTAATTCTAAGTTTGTAAGAAATTACTTTTTGATATGCACTGATTGCTTGGATTATTTGTTTCATGTACAGTGGTGATAGAAACAACAATAATGATGATGATGCTTTGTATTTCCAAAGAACTCCTGATTTATTTACCAGACGTTCCCAATAGCTGTGCCTTTACTCTTGAATGTTAAATACATTGATGTTTGGGACCACAGTGTTCTGTTGCCACGGTTTCCCTGGATTTCATAAACTGTTGCCTAGCAATCCCACTCGTCATCCAGTTATTTTCTCTTTTTACTGTCTACACATTATGTCCCCAGTAAAATGTAGCTAAACCTCCTGGCAAGGGAATATACTAGTCTCTGAGCAAAGTTGAATCTTTCCACTTCTGGACGTTTTCTTTCCTTCTATTTTCTTCTTTATTAAAAATCAGATGCAAGATGTCAGAGAGCTTTATAGTTTAGTGTTAAAAATAAGATCTGTGGAGTCAAGTAGACCTGGGTTCACATCCTGGGTTTACTGATTTATTAGCTATTTGACCTGTAGTCTGTGTCTCATATTCCTCATTTGTAATATGTGATAATTATCCTCATCTCATAGGTATATTGTGAGGACTAAATTAGATAATATATCAAAAACGCGCCTGATGCTTCATAAGGACTCAGTAATTGTTATCTACATCAAGAGAGAAAGCAAATGGTAAAAATGCATCTTCCAAATGCACATCTGTAGCAAAATGCTCTAATTTATGGGTGAGTGTTTAAAAATATTACACCAACAACTAGAGTTGAACTACGTAGTTTTTTAAAAAGATTTTTATTAAAATATAGCTGAGATCTTTTTACTAACAATTGTCACCCCAATAAATTTAAAAAATAAATTAAAAAAATATATATATATATAGCTGAGATCAAATATATGGTGATGGAAGGAGAACTGACTCTGGGTGGTGAACACACAATGGGATTTATAGATGATGTAATACAGAATTGTACACCTGAAATCTATGTAATTTTACTAACAATTGTCACCCCAATAAATTTAAAAAATAAATTAAAAAAATATATAGCTGAGATAAATTATGTTCATTTCAGGTGCACACCAGTTATTCAACATTTATATACCTAAAGAAATGATCACCATGTAAGTCCAGCAACCATCTGACACCACACTATGCTGTCACAATATTATTGACTATATTCATTATACTGCATCCTCATGAGTTATTCATTTTATACCTGGAAATTTGAATGTCTTATTCCCCTCCACCTTTTCCCCCATTTAAAATTTTCAATTATAGCTGACATTCAATATTATTTGATAGGCAGTACAAAGATACAATGCAGTCTGTGTTTATAATCAGCTTGTAAGCACTGAAACATTGATAAATACATTCCCATTGGTCCAAATTCCAGTTTCCATTAGTCTAAGTGACCTTAATCCCTATGGGAGAGACATCATACTATATGTATTTTACGTTTTATTTATTTATATCTGCTCCTAAAATATATGTTATCTTAGTAGATACTTCTAATGAAATAATATAATACTCAGTGTGTCCATCGTACTGGACAATAATTAACATATTCATTTATATTGTATATGCATTTATAGGGAAAAAATGGTTACTTAAAACTTTCTACTGCCTTTTAAGGAGGGTAGGTCTTGCTAGATGGAGGAGATAGGAACTTCCCATCTGGACATATACCTGATGCTTGATCCATTTCAAAAAGGGCTCCCCATCAAGACAGACATATGTGTAAAACAAAAACTAGACTAAAATGGGTTTAATTATAACGTTATAAGTAGGCAGAACCTGGAAGTAGCAAGAAGCTAAACTGAGTCCAGGATTTAAAGTAGTGAATTAAGGGTAAATTGAGATATAAACCAATACAGAGTACTACAATTTGAAAGGAGCTTGGCACTGTGGGGAAAACAATAACAGAATGACTTAAAGAGGTGTAAGATACAGAATTTGGGAAAAGGTTTAGGCAGTCTTGATTCAATGACACCTCTATCTGCCCTCACGTCTCTCAAATTCGGGGTTCTGCTTCCTTCATTGTTCCTTACTTCCATTCTGGCAGGGCCTCGATATTACCATTTGCATTGTAGGGAGTCAGGGATATGTTTAACTTGGCTATCTACTAAAATACTCTGTTCTGTGCCCTTCCTACTACATTAGACCTGGAGCTGTCCTTTGTGGGATTAGGAACTTTCGTAAGTTTAAAACCATAGTACTGTACCTACTTCCCAAATACTGAGGCAGTCAAAAGAACCTATCCTGGTGCACTTTTGAGAAAAGGGCAGAGGAGGTGGTTGGCTTCCTCTGTTTCTGAAATCAAGGCAGTGCCAGGTGAACTCAATGAAGGGGGGTGCCCAATCTGCTCCCATACTTATGACTCACCTTATTGGCCCTAACTTTACGTGTCTTCCTTTAATTTAAAAGGTGAGGTGAGATGGAATATGTTCCAATGTCCCATGACTGAAGGAATAAATTCTTTTTTAAAAAAAACACATTTTATTGGGGAAGGGGAACAGGACTATATTGGGGAATAGTGTGTACTTCCAGGCCTTTTTTCCAAGTGAAATTGTTGTCCTTTCATTCTTAGTTGTGTCAGGCACAGCTCAGCTCCAGGTCCAGTTGCCGTTTTCTAGTTGCAGGGGGCACAGCCCACCATCCCTTGCGGGAGTCGAACCGGCAACCTTGTGGTTGAGAGGACACGCTCCAACCAACTGAGCCATCCGGGAGCTCAGCGGCAGCTCAGCTAAAGGTGCAGTGTTCAATCTTAGTTGCAGGGGGCGCTCCCCACCATCCCTTGTGGGACTCGAGGAATTGAACTGGCAACCTTGTGGTTGAGAGCCCACTGGCCCATGTGGGAATCGAACCGGCAGCCTTCGGAGTTAGGAGAATGGAGCTCTAACCTCCTGAGCCACCGGGCTGGCCCTGAAGGAATAAATTCTTAATCACCATCCTAATTTTTAAACTTTTTAAATTAAATAATTCTCCTACAGCTACAAATAATTATTAAATTAATTTTAAAGTGCAGCATACATAATTTCCCCAAAATGACTTAAAATTTAAAATTGAAATGTTGTTTAAAATTGGGAAAATGTTAATGCTGTCATAAAAAGTTATGAGAAATATTTTGAACTGGCTGCTTTTCCCAATACAGATGCAGGCTAAAATGTCAAGTGCCCAGAGTAAAGAAAAAAATGGACATATGTTTCCTAAGGTCAGGTTTATTCTGAGAAAGAAAAACAGAAGTGACCACAAGGAAATTCCACCAAAGAGAGGGAGTTCTCTCAGAAGAGGATGTCTTCTTACGGTACATGACAAAATCCCTCTATCTACTCAATGACCTGGATTTAGAAAGTAAGACTCAAAGTATATCTATTTGAAGTGTCCTATACTAGAATATATTTGCATTTTGGGAGATTTGGCATTATCTGAAAGGCTAAGAAAGTGAATCTGAATTAGGTTTGCCGAATAAAATATAAGAAACCTAGTTAAATTTGAATATTGCATAAATAATGAACAATTTTAGTATAAATATGTTGCACTATTTCTTGTATATGAGAAATCTAAATTTAACTGGGTATCCTATAGTTACTTGCTCTCTGACAAGCCTAATTTTGGTGTCCTGAGTAAATGAAGGTCAACAGAAAGATGCGAGGAGATCGGTCTTTGAAATCCATATTGAAAGAGGAAAACCTTCGGGACGTCATCAAAATGGTGGCGTGAGGTGAGCCTCTGTAAATCTCCCCTAGAATTTACAACTAACTGAACAACTATAATGCCACAAAGGACTTCCAGCACAGCACACAGGCAAGACGAAGAGGCCCACTACTGAATTCACCTAAAGGTGGGTGAACCACACGAGCAAGGGAGGAGGGATGGGAGAAGTGCGGAGACGGAGCAGCAGGCGCAAGACGCAGACCTAGCTCAGTGCTCAGAGCTCACTGCATCCCAGAACTACCACAGTTGCGGGAGAGGGAAGAACTCGGACTGCTAGGGCTCTGTTTATGGCCTACAGGGCTGAGGGGACAGCATATAACATGGCTGAACCCAACACTCATGGCAGAGACCTTGGAGAAAAGACTGAGGGAAGAAGGCTGAAAATGGTGGTTTAAGCCCTCACTGCTGAGCAGAGAACGGAAGCCTTAGGCACTGAGACTAGCCGCCCCACATACCCTCCCAGAGCTCGCCCCACCCCCACCTGCCCAGTGCTAGAAGTGGAACAGTAGCAGTGTCAGATCAAAATAACAGAATATTTGCTGTTCTGAGAACTGTGGACCCCAGACACAGATTCCCAGCCCAACTAGTTCCAGTAAAGGGGAGGGAGCTGTGGAAGCAGGACCAGCTGTGGTGGTGGTGCCGCCATTGCTCTGGGCCACCTCTCACAACTCACCCCGCCCTGGCCCCACCTATCTGGGCGGATCCTGCAGGAGTAAACAGAACTGCTGAAACATACAGGCTCTGAATCTGGTGCAGGAAGAGCTTTGGAACTTCAAAGCTCTCCATACCCACACGGGACACTGCGTCCTGTGACCCACGCGAACTATTAACAGAGGAGAAGCCCGTCTCCCAGGGAATCCCCCCATTGCGTGAGAAGATGGAATAGTGCAGAGAAAATATAGCACTACCATGTGAGAGAGAAAAAAAAGGCTGCAGTTGGAGAGAAAATAAAACATTCTACCAACAAGTACTGGAAAACAAAAGAAAGACCTCTTCCTATCAACCTGTTGCAGAAGCCACTCCTGTAGATGTCTAGGAAGAGAAATAATAAATCAGTAATTGCCATGAATAACCAAGGCAACAAGACAGCTCAGAAAGAAAGTGAAAAGTCTCCAGAAAAGGAACTTAAAGATATGGAAATATGTGACTTAAATGACAGAGAATTCAAGATTGCAGTTCTGAAAAAACTCAACGAGATGCAAGAAAACACAGAAAGGCAGTTTAATGAACTCAGAAACACAATCAAAGAACAACATGAGCATTTTACCAAAGAGGTTGAAATTTTAAAATGAACCAAGTAGAATTTCTGGAGATTCAGAACTCAATAGAAGAAATTAAGAATGAAATAACCAGCTTAGGTAGTAGAGTTGACCAGATGGAGGAAAGAATCAGTGACATCGAAGATAGAAACCTGGAAATGACACAGATGGAAGAAGAAAGAGACTTGAGACTTAAAAGAAATGAAAGAACTCTACAAGAACTTTCTGACTCCATCAGAAAGAGCAATATAAGAATAATGGGCATACCAGAAGGAGAAGAAAGAGAAGGGAACAGAGAATATATTCAAACAAATTGTCGATGAGAACTTCCCAAACTTGTGGACAGAACTGGATCCTCGAATCCAAGAAGCAAATAGAACACCTAGTTACCTCAATCCCAACAGGCCTTCTCCAAGGCACATTGTATTGAAGCTGTCTAAAATCAACGACAAAGAAAGAATCCTCAAGGCAGCCAGGGAAAAGAAGACGGTAACCTACAAAGGAAAGCCCATTAGATTATCATCAGATTTTTCAGCAGAAACTCTACAAGCCAGGAGGAGTGGAACCAAATATTCAAACTATTGAAAGAGAGAAATCATGAGCCAAGAATAATATATCCAGCAAAGATATCCTTTAGATATGAAGGAGGAATAAAGACCTTTCCAGACATACAGAAGCTGAGGAATTTTCTAATACACGACCTGCACTACAAGAAATACTAAAGGAGGCTATTCGACCACCATCAACAGGGACAATTTGTGGCAACCAAAACATAAAAAGGGGAGAGTAAAGGCCTGAACGGAATATGGGAATGGAGAAAGTAAGCGTGCTGAAGAAAATGGAATACTCTAAATATCAAACTTTCTTTTACATAAACTTAAGGGTAACCACTCAAAAAAATCCAGAACTGAAATATATACTGCAATAAAAGAAGAAACAGAGGGAAACATCATAGAATACCACCACACAGAAATAATAGACAACAACAAAAAGGCAAAAAAAAAAAAAAAAAAAAAAATGGAGACACAGCCTTACCAGAAAACTAAAGATAGAATGACAGGAAATTCTCACATATCAATAGTCAGCTTAAATGTAAATGGACTGAACTCACCAATAAAAAGGCACAGAGTAGCAGATTGCATCAAAAAGCTAAACCCAACCATATGCTGTCTCCAAGAGACACATCTCAGCTACAAGGACAACCATAGACTCAAAGTGAAAGGGTGGAAATTGACACTCCAAGCAAATGGTACCCAGAGAAAACCAGGTGTAGCCATAATGATATCAGGTGAAACAGACTTCAGGGTGAAAAAGATAACAAGAAACAAAGATGGACATTTCATAATGGTAAAGGGGACTATACAACAAGAAGACATAACAGTCATCAATATTTATGCCCCAATCAGGGAGCACCGAAATACCAAGCAACTACTAACAGAACTAAAGGGAGAAATTGACCAAAACACAATTATACTAGGGGACTTAAATACATCATTGACAGCTATGGATAGATCATCCAAACAGAAAATAAATAACGAAATAGCAGCCCTAAATGACACATTAGATGAAATGGACATAATTGACATTTATAGAGCATTTCATCCTAAAACATCAGACTATACATTCTTTTCTAGTGTACATGGAACATTCTCAAGGATAGACCATATATTGGGACATAAAATCAGTCTCAACAAATTTAAGAAGATTGAAATCATACCAAGCATATTCTCTGATCACAAGGCTTTGAAATTGGATATCAACTGAAAAAAGAAAGCAGGAAAAACACAAATACATGGAGATTAAACAACATACTTTTAAAGAAGGACTGGGTCAAAGAAGAAATTAGAGGAGAGATCAAAAGATACATAGAAACAAATGACAATGAAAATACATCCTACCAAAATTTTTGGGATGCAGCGAAAGCAGTTTTAAGAGGAAATTTATCTCATTACAGGCCTATCTCAAGAAACAAGAAAACTCCCAAATAAATAACCTCATGTTACACCTTAAAGAACTAGAAAAAGAAGAACAAGTAAACCCAAGGTCAGCAGAAGAAAGGAAATAACAAAAATCAGAGCAGAACTAAATGAAATAGAGAACAAAAAGACAATAGAAAAAATTAATGTGACAAAGAGCTGGTTCTTTGAAAAGATTAACAAAATTGACAAACCCTTGGCTAGACTCACTAAGATAAAAAGAGAAGACACTAATTAACAAAATCAGAAACGAAAAAGGGAAGTTATCACGGACACCACAGAAATACAAAGGATCATCCAAGAATACTATGAAGGACTATATGCCACCAAATTCAACAACCTAGAAGAAATGGACAAGTTCTTAGAAACATATAGCCTTCCAAGGCTGAACCATGAAGAACTGGAAAATCTAAACAGACCGATCACCAGTAATGAAATTGAATCAGTCATCCAAAACTTTCCCAAAAGCAAAAGTCCTGGACTAGATGGCTTCACTAGTGAATTCTACCAAACCTTCAAGAGGATCTAATACAATCCTGCTCAAACTCTTCCAAAAAATTGAAGAAGAGACAGTACTCCCTAACTCATTTTATGAGGCCAACATTACCCTGATACCAAAACCTGGCAAGGACAGCACAAAAAAGAAAACTACAGACCAATATCTCTGATGAATACCGATGCAAAAATCCTAAATGAAATTCTAGCAAATCGAATACAGCAATGCATTAAAAAGATTATTCATCATGACCAAGTAGGGTTCATCCCCGGGGCACAAGTATGGTTCAACATCCGCAAATCCATCAATGTGATACATCACATAAACAAAATAAAGGACAAAAATCATATGATTATATCAATTGATGCAGAAAAAGCATTTGACAAGATACAACATCCATTTATGATTAAAACACTTAATAAAATGGGTATAGAAGGAAAATACCTTAACATAATAAAGGCCATATATGACAAACCCTCTGCTAATCTCATAATTAATGGTGAAAAACTGAAGCCCTTTGCTCTACGTTCAGGAACACGACAGGGCTGTCCCCTATCACCTCTGCTTTTCAACATAGTGTTGGAAGTCCTTGCCAGAGCAATCAGGCAAGAGAAAGAAATAAAAGGCATCCAAATTGGGAATGAAGAAGTTAAATTATCACTCTTTGCAGATGACATGATGCTATATATAGAAAACCCTAAAGACTCCACCAAAAAGCTATTAGAAACAATCAGCGAATACAGTAAAGTTGCTGGCTACAAAATCAACGTACAAAAGTCCATTGCCTTCCTATATACTAACAATGAAATCTCAGAAAAAGAAATACAAAAAACAATTCCTTTTGCAATTGCAGCAGGGAGAGTGAAATACCTAGGAGTGAACTTAACCAAGGATGTGAAGGACCTATATGCTGAAAACTATAAGATATTTTGAAAGAAATTGAAGAAGACACAAAGAAATGGAAAGACATTCTGTGCTCATGGATTGAAAGAATCAACATAGTTAAAATGGCCGTATTACCCAAAGCAATATACAGATTCAATGCAATCCCCATCAAAATCCCAATGGCATTTTTTAAAGAAATAGAACAAAAAATCATCAGATTTGTTTGCAACCACAAAAGACCCTGAATAGCCAAAGCAATCTTAAGAAAAAAGAACAATAATGGAGGTATCACACTTCCTGACTTTGGCTTGTACTACAGGGCTACAATAATCAAAACAGCATGGTATTGGCAGAAAAACAGACACATAGACCAATGGAATAGAATTGAGAACCCAGAAATAAAACCACATAAATATGGACAGATAATTTTTGACAAAGAAGCTAAAAACATACAATGGAGCAAAGACAGCCTCTTCAATAAATGGTGCTGGGAGAATTGGATAGCCACGTGCAAAAGAATGAAACTGGACTGCTATTTGTCACCATGTACCAAAGTTAATTCAAAATGGATCAAAGACTTAGGCATAAGACCTGACACAATAAACTGCATAGAAGAAAACATAGGTACTAAACTTATGGACCTTGGGTTCAAAGAGCATTTTATGAACTTGACTCCAAAGGCAATGGAAGTAAAAGCTAAAATAAATGAGTGGGACTACATGAAACTTAAAAGCTTCTGCACAGCAAAAGAAACCATTGACAAAATAAAGAGGCAACCAACTGAATGGGAGAAGATTTTTGCAAACAGTGCCTCCGATAAGGGGCTAATATCCAGAATATACAAGGAACTCATGCAACTCAACAACAAAAAAACAAACAACCCAATTGAAAAATGGGCAGACGACCTGAAGAGACATTTCTTGAAAGAGGACATACAAATGGCAAATAGACATATGTAAAAATGCTCAACATCACTAATCATCAGAGAAATGCAAATAAAAACCACAATGAGATATCACCTCACCCCAGTCAGAATGGCTATCATCAACAAGACAAATAGTAACAAGTGTTGGAGAGGCTGTGGAGAAAAAGGAACCCTCATACACTGTTGGTGGGAATGCAGACTGGTGCAGACGTTATGGAAGGCAGTGTGGAGGTTCCTCAAAAAATTACGAATAGAATTGTCATATGAACCAGCAATCCCTCTCCTGGGTATCTACCCAGAAAATCTGAAAACATTTATACATAAAGACACTTGTGCTCCAATGTTCATTGCAGCTTTGTTTACGGTGGCCAAGACATGGAAACAACCAAAATGTCCTTCGATAGATGAATGGATAAAGAAGTTGTGGTATATATACACAATGGAATACTATTCGGCGGTAAGAAAAGATGATATAGGAACATTTGTGACAACATGGATGGATCTTGAGAGTGTAGTGCTGGCGAAATAAGTCAGACAGAAAAAGCAGAGAACCATGTGATTTCACTGATATGTGGTATATAAACCAAAAACAACAAAAGAACAAGACAAACAAATGAGAAACAGAAACTCATAGACACAGACAATAGTTTAGTGGTTGCCAGAGGGTAAGGGGGGGGGTGGGGGTGGGAGATGAAGGTAAGGGGATCAAATATATGGTGATGGAAGGAGAACTGACTCTGGGTGATGAACACACAATGGGATTTATAGATGATGTAATACAGAATTGTACACCTGAAATCTATGTAATTTTACTAACAATTGTCACCCCAATAAATTTAATAAAATAAAATTTAAAAAAAAAAGAAAAAAGAAAAGCAGAGAACCATGTGATTTCACTGATATGTGGTATATAAACCAAAGATAACAAAACAACAAGACAAAGAAATGAGAAAGAGAAACTCATAGACACAGACAATAGTTTAGTGGTTACCAGAAGGTAAGGGGGGTGGGGGGTGGGAGATGAGGGTAAGGGGGATCAAATATATGGTGATGGAAGGAGAACTGACTCTGGGTGGTGAACACACAATGGGATTTATAGATGATGTAATACAGAATTGTACCCCTGAAATCTATGTAATTTTGCTAACAATTGTCACCCCAATAAATTTAAAAAATAAATTAAAAAAAATAAAAGATATAAAAAATAAAAAATAAAATAAAGAAATTCACTGTAATTCAAGTATCTTCTCTATATGTTACATATTATTTATTTTGGCTTTCAAAATCATTTTATTGTTTTAATTTTCAGAAGTTTATTATGATGTAGCTTGTTATGGATTTCTTTGCATGTAACCTTTTAGAAAATTTATCAGCTTCTTGAATCTATGGTTATAACCTTTGTCAAATTTTTGAAATTTTTGTCCACTATTTTTTTCATATACTTTTTCAGACCAATACTGTTTCTTTTCTCCATCTAGGACTTCAATGATATAAATTATAGTACCGTTATAGAGTCCGGTCAAGATGGCAGAGTAGTTAAACCCTGTGTTCGCCTCATCTCACGACAACCTCAAAATTACAACTAAACTGCAGAACAATGTCATTGAGAGTATTTTGAAGACTACCTGAATAGAAGTCCTATAACTAAGGATATACGGAAAAAGCCACCTTGAGACTGGTAGGTGGGGCAGAGATGTGTAAGAGACTGTTGTGTTGTGGTTAAAAACGGGAGATATCTAGGCTGTGGAGGACCCCGGAGGAGTGAGGGGTTCCAGCCCCACATCAGGCTCCCCAGCCCATAGTTCGAGTGCCAGGAAGAGAAGTTCCCATAACTTCTGACTGTGGAAAGCAGTGGAGCTTGTTGCTAAGTGAGAAGGAGGGCTGCCAGAGTCCCAGGTGCCCCTCTTAAAGGGCCCACACACTGTCTTACAAGCTGATGGACTCACTTGCTGTGAGATCCCGTGCTGGGGCAGCAGCTGGAAAGGCACCAGGTACATATGGGTAGGAACTGAATTGACTGGCTGCAGGGCAAAGGCTGGAGAGGCAGCTTTCTCCAAGACAAAAGTGGAGGCAGAGGCCATTGTTTCTTTGTTGATACCTCCCACCACCAAGGCTGCACATGCAGGCAGGCACCATATATGAGTCTCCATCAACCTGGCTAACACCATTCACTTCACCCTGGTATTCTCTAAGACCCCACTCCACCCAACTTGCAGGCCCACTCAAGTCACTTCCAGTAGATTTCCCATAGAAATGGCCTATCCGGCTCATGCTGGGACATTTCCAAAATCTCAAAGGTTCACAAACCCCAAAAACAGCAGCATCTGGCCAGGGCACACCTCATACCTCTTGCTAAGCATTCCCTAGTCTGGCACTAGTGGCAGCAGCCTCAGTTTGCAGCTCAGTCTTTCCCAGGCACCTCCAAGCCCAACACAAGTTGCAACCATATGAAGATCATTTTAAAGCTCATACCAACTGGCCCTGGGCAGGGCATGGGCAGTGGCTGACCTTGGCCTGCACCCAAGCCCTTCCCAAGAGGCCCCAGAACTGACACACTCAGTTGCCAACTTCAGACCACACCAGAGCACCACTCAGCCACCTCCACAAACAACACACTCAACAAGCAGACACAGCAGGGACGAGAGTCCCACTAAAGTGAATCCTGTTCCATAGGTTCAGACCCTGCACCACAGCTCATCCACTGTGGTCATGGCCAGTCGTCACAACCAATTAGCCTGAGGGTCAGTCCTTCCCATTGATGTGCCAACAGCAATCAAGGCTGCACTACAATAGGAGGGCATACACAACTCACACAAGGGACACACCTGGAGCACCCAGCTCCAGTGACCAGGGAGACAGTGCCACTGAAAACTGTAGGACTCCAACTACATGAGGCAATTCTAGCAAGAACAGGAGATACAGCATCTCTACCTAATACATAGAAACACACACAGTGAGGCAGCCAACCTGAGGAGACAAAGAAACATGCCCCAAACGAAAGATCAGAACAAAGCTCAAAAAAAAAGAACATAAAAAATGGGAGACAAGCAACATACTAGATGTAGAGATCAAAACACTGGTTATAAGGACACTCAATAATCTCAGTGACAACTTCAACAAAGAGAAAGGAAACATTAAAATGGAGATAGAAAACATATAAAAGAGCTAGTCAGAAATGAAGACTACAATAACTGAAATGAAGAATACATTGGAGGGAATCAACAATAGATTAGATGAAGCAGCAGCTCAAATAAGTAATTTGGAAGATAAGGTAGTAGAAAATACCCATAAGAAGAGCAAAAATAAAAAAAGAATCCCCCAAAGTAAGGCTAGTTTAAGGGGTCTCTGGGACAACAAGCATACCAACATTCACATCATAGGTGTACCAGCGGAAAAGAGAGAGAACAAGGAATTGAAAACCTACAAGAAATAATGACATAAAACTTCCCTAACCTGGAGAAAGAAAGAGACATACAACGACAGGAAGCACAGGGAGTCCAAAATAAGATGAACCCAAATGTCACACACCAACATACATCATAATTCAAATGCCAAAGGTTAAAGTCGAAGAGAGAATCTTAAAAGCAGCAAGAGTAAAGCAGTTAGTTACCTACAAGGGAGTTCCCATAAGACTGTCAGCTGATTTCTCAAGAGAAACTTTGCAGGCTAGAAGGGATTGGCACAAAATATTCAAACTGATGAAAAGAAAGGACCTACAACCAAGATTACTCTACCCACCAAAACAATCATTTAGAATTAATGATAGTCTCACACACAAGAAAAAGCTAAAAGAGTTCATCAGCACCAAACCATTATTACAAGAAATGTTAGAGATTTTTTTAAGAAGAAAAAACAGATTAAAAATATGCATAATAAATCCTAAGAAAAAAGAACAAAGCTGGAGGTATCACACTTCCTGACTTCAGCTTGTAGTACAGAGCAACAATAATCAAAAGAGCAAAATATTAACAAAATACAGACACAGAGACCAATGGAATAGAACTGAAAACCCAGAAATAAATGCACATAAATATAGACAGATAATTTTCAACAAAGGAGCCAAAATCATACAATGGACTCAAGAAAGCCTCTTCAATAAATGGTGCTGGTAAAATTGGAAAGCCATGTACACAGGAATGAAACTAGACTGCTATCTGTCACCATGTACCAAAATTAACTCAAAATGGATCAAAGACCTACACATAAGACCTGAAACAATAAACTGCATAGAAGAAAACATAGATAGTAAACTTATGGATCTTGGGTTCAAAGAGGATATTATGAATTTGACCTCAAAGGCAAGGGAAGTAAAAGCTAAAATAAATGAATGGGACTATATCAAACTAAAAAGCTTCTGCACAGCAAAAGAAACCATCAAGAAAACAAAGAGGCAATCAACCAAATGGGAGAAGATATTTGCAAACAATGCCTCCTATAAGGGGTTAATACCCAAAATATATAAGGAGTTCATAGAACTCAACAACAAAAAGACAAATAATCCAATCAAAATGGGCAGAGGACATGAACAGATACTTCTCCCAAAAAGACACGCAAATGGCCAACAGATACACAAAAAAATGTTCAACTTCACCAGCTATTAGGGAAATGCAAAGCAAAACCACAATGAGATATCACCTCACACCTGTTAGAATGGCTATCATCAACAAGACAAATAATAAATGTTGGTAAGGCTGTGGAGAAAAAGGAACCCTCATACACTGGTTGGTGGGAATGTAAATTGATACAGCCGCTATGGAAAACAGTATGGAGGTTCCTCAAAAAATTGAGAATAGACTTACCATATGATCCAACAATTCCTCTCCTGGGTATCTACCCCAAAATTTTGAAAACATTTATCCGTAAAGATATATGTACTCTGATGTTCATTGCAGCATTATTTACTGTGGCCAAGACATGGAAACAACCAACGTGACCTTTGATAGATGATTGGATAAAGAAGGTGTGGTACATATACACAATGGAATACTACTCTGCCATAAGAAAAGATGAAATACTGCCATCTGCAACAACATGGATGGACCTTGAGATTATTATGCTGAGTGGAAAAAGTTGAGAACCACATGACTTCACCCATATGTGGGATATAAAACGGAAAGCAACAGAGGAACAAGACAAACAAAGAAACAAAAACTCATACACACAGACAACAGTTTAATGGTTAGCAGAGGGTAAGGGGATAGGGTGATGGTAGAAGAGGGTAAAGGGGTTCAAATATATGGTGATGGAAGGAGAACTGACTCTGGGCAGTGAACACACAATGTGATATATAGATGATGTATTATAGTATTGTACACTTGAAACCTATGTAATTTTACTAACCAGTGTCACCCCAATAAATTTAATTTAAACATATGCATAATAAAATGGCAATAAATACATATCTATCAACAATAGCTTTAAATGTAAATAGAGTAAATGCCCCAATCAAAAGACATAGTGTGCCTGAATGGATAAGAAAATAAGAACCTTACATGTGCTGCCTACAGGAGACTCACTTCTGATCAAAAGACAGACAGACTGAAGTAAAGGTATAGAACAAGATATTTCATGAAAATGGAAATGAAAGAAAGCTGGGATAACAATACTTATACCAGACAAAATGACTTTAAATCAAAGACTATAACAAAAGACAAAGAACTCAGTAATTACATTTCTCTATAATTAACTGACAAAACTTAAACTCTAATTAAAAAACACATACCACGGATGCCAAAAAGAAAAAATGAATACAAGTAGACACTTTGGTCGACATTGCTCAAGCAGTAGTTCACCGTAATGAGAAGTTTCTGGACACAAATGGTAACCACTTTGAGCACCTCTTGTAATTACAGAAGTCAAATGTGATGTATTCATCTTTTGTTATCTCTGTATATTGAGTATTACATTTTAATACAGTTTTTTCCTTTCTTAAAATGTGTATACATTTTTTGCACCCTCTGTATATATCTATATGTTCTTTACAGCATTATTTACAATAGCCAAGGTATGGAAGCAACCTAATTGTCCATTAATAGATACAGGGAAAAGAAGAGGTGGTACCTATATACGATAGAACATTAGTCAGGCATAAAGGAAGGATGAAATCTTGGCATCTGCAACAACATGGTGGACCTAGAGAGTATGATGCTGAGTAAAATAGTCAGAGAAAGACAAATACCATGTTATTTCACTTATATGTAGAATACAAAAAACAAAGTAAATGAATAAACAAAACAGAAAAAAACTCATACCAGTAGATACAGAGAACATTTTGATGGTTGCCAGATGGAAATGGGGTTGGGAAAAGGGGGGAACGGATTAAGAGGTACAAATTGTTAGTTACAATATAGTCATTAGAATGTAAAGTATCATATAAGGAATATAGTCAATAATATTGTAATAAATATGTATGGTGTCAGATGGGTAGTAGATGTATCTGGGTAATCACTTTGTAAGTTATGTAAATGTCAAATCACTATGTTGTACACTGGAAACTGATATAATATTGCATGTCAAAAATAATTAAAAAATAAAAACCGTATTTTAAAATAAGAAAACTAATGAAAAAAGAATCACGTGTTCCCAAAACATCAGAGTGTGACTTTATTCAGCAAGAGTCGATGCTGATGTAATTAGTTCAAATGAGGCCAAACTGTATTAGGGTGGACCCTAAATCCAACACAGCTGTTGTCTTCATATAAAATAGAGAACACACAGAGACACAGACTCACATGGAGGAACACACCATACAAAGATGAAGACAGAGATTGGAGTGATGCATCAACAAGCCAAGGAAAACCAAGGATTGCCGCATCTACTAGAGGTTAGGAAGAGCAAGGAAGGATCCTCCCTTAGAGGCATCAGAACAACCATGGCCCTGCCAACACCTTGCTTCAAACTTCCAGCCTTCAGAACTGTGAGAGAATACATTTCTGTTGTTTGCAACCACCCAGTTTGTGGTCATTTGTTACAGCAGCCCTGACAATCTAATACATGCATCAAAAGATTTTTAAACATACCTCTCTATACATACAATACAGTGATCAAGGATTTTGAGCACATACCTCCAACATATGTAGATTTATGAATTTACAAATTATAAACTGGTGACACTATATTGGTATACAATGCTTATCATAAAACATACACTAAAATTAGAAATTTAAAAGGATGTGATAAAAAATAAATGTGCTTAGAATTTCTAATGTTTTCTTCCTACACCTCCATAGCTCTTCTTACCCACCTCAATGTGTGCATAACCTACTTTGTAGACCAACGTGCTCCAACATCCCTTCATCCCAGTTAGAGTGACTCTGTTGTGCTGAACAACAAACATTCAGCTGCCTTCTGCACCCTTCCATGAGGCTGGTGACGTATTCTCGATCTCTTCTAAAGCAAGTGGCAGCTGTGGAAGGTTCAAGAGTGCAGACATGGGTTTGATCTCTCCACATCCACTCTAAGTGTCTTCATGGACTGCAATGAAGTTTTTGTCTTCCAACAGTCAAAATGGGCCCTGTGTAGTTGGCACATGCCAACTCTGTATCCAGCTATCCGATGCATCTAATACCACCACTTACAGAATTTGTCAGAAGATGATGTCAGGACATACATATCTTTAATTTTCTCTTCTCTCTCCCTCTCTGCCTCTCCCTCTGTCCCCTCCCCTTCTCACGCTTCTGAGAAAAACAAGACTTTATTTTACTTCTTTCTAAGGGTCAGTGACCTCATTCTCCTATACCATGTCACCCTTCTTCCCAAGGGCACATACACACTTCCCCCCACCCCAGGGCCATTATGACTGTTGGAAGGCACAAGATTTTTTTTTTAATTAAAGTTTATTGGGGTGACAATTGTTAGCAAACTTACATAGTTTTTAGGTGTACAATTCTGTATTACATCATCTATAAATCCCAAATCCCATTGTGTGTTCACCACCCAGAGTCAGTTCTCCTTCCATCACCATATATTTGATCCCCTTTTACCCTCATCTCCCACCCCCCACCCCCCTTACCCTCTGGTAACCACTAAACTGTTGTCTGTGTCTATGAGTTTTTGTTTCTCATTTGTTTGTCTTGTTCTTTTGTTGTTTTTGGTTTATATACCACATATCAGTGAAATCATATGGTTCTCTGCTTTTTCTGTCTGACTTATTTCACTTAGCATTCTAATCTCAAGATCCATCCAGGTTGTCACAAATGGTCCTATTTCATCTTTTCTTACCACCGAATAGTATTCCATTGTGTATATATACCACAACTTCTTTATTCAGTCATCTACCGAAGGACATTTTGGTTGTTTCCATGTCTTGGCCACCGTAAATAAAGCTGCAATGAACATTGGCGCACACGGGAAGGCACAAGATTTATTGAACAAATAATGACAACAGCATACATTTATTATTTCAAAGTAGCATCCTCATTATACAACTTTGCTTCTGGAAATTAAACAATCCTAAAAGCAGTACATAGTGAGACCATCACATACACTACCCCTGGCCTCTGTCACCTTTACTGATCCTACTGAGATGAGAAGTGTCAAGATGAGATTGCTCCTTTCTTGAATATAAAACAGGAGATGGCAGGGAGCCCCAGAGGTGAAGATGATAGCTGATACACTAGTCTCCAGCTTCTACTACTATTCCCTGAAGAACCTAGTAAGATCCTAATGGAGTGGGTCCAAGGGGCCTTTATTTCCTGGGAATATGCAGGGACATGTATAAGAATCTTTCCTCTTGGGTAAAGGCAAACAACCTTTCCAAGGGATCCTGCCAAGATTTACCACAGTTCTTCTGGTGCACTAAGGGTAAGGAGGGAAAGTGACTGAGAGTTCCCAAGAATGGTCTGTATGTCAAAAATTGATGGGGAGAGATGAGCGCTAATTCCTATGAATGGAATATGGAATGCATGCCCATTCTACAGTGACAATGAAAACTAGGGCACATGGTCTGATTGAGGGTCTTTGTTTCTATTTACTTCTCTATTTTTCATTGTAAAAGTTATACGCATTAAGAGCATTAAAGCAAAAATTTTAAATAGAAAAAAAGAAAGACGTGACCCCAAAACTGCCCAGACCTGACCGTCTGGTCCAAGTAAACCATGACTGCCTTTATGCCCCAGCCGGGCTACTAAACCCCTTTGTTTCTACATTCCTGGCAAGAAGTGAGCAGATTATATTTTCTTCAACAAATAAATGGCATGGAGAATACGAGGTGGGAAAGAAAGGCAGTATATTAAAAGACTCTAGAGGACATATCGACCAGATGCAACATTGGAACTTTTTGGGTCCCAATTTGATCAAACAAAGTGCATAAATACATTAATGAGACAATTGGGGAAATGGAAGTTATTGGGTAGTAGATGGTGTTAAGTGAGTCTTGGACATTTTCTTGGGTGTGATATTGTGCCGTGGTTATGTTAAAACAGGTCCTTATCTATTAAAGTGTATTTCTGGAAGAAATGAGTTGATGTCTACACTTTGCTTCACAGTAATCCAGAAAAAAAAAATACTATGATGGGAGATACATGAAACAACAAGTGAACAAATTTAATGATCGTTGAAGTTGATGACTCTGGAACTTAATAGGTACACGCAGTGCATTGTACTATTCGTTCTTCTTTTACATGTTTAAAATTTTCCATAATAAAATGTTAAAAATAAAGAAATGCTTGGGTTACTGAGAGTAATATGTGGACAAGAGATGAGGAGCAGAAAAAATAAGAAATAGTCACGTTCATGGGAACAATAGCACGTGAAATATGGAAAATGGCTCTGAAGTATTATAAGTCACATATTCATGGATTTCATGCCAATTGCAGCTTCTGGCTGATATAAGCAATCCTTAAGCAAATGGTGCTGGAAATGGTTCTGTAATTTGAAACAGTTTATTTACCCTAAGAAAGAACTTTGAAGCAAGGGACTATCTCCCTGATTTCTTTTTTTTCCCCAATTTATTGGGGTGAGAATTGTTAGTGAAATTACATAGATTTCAGGTGTACAATTCTGTATTACATCATCTATAAATCCCATTGTGTGCTCACCACCCAGAGTCAGTTCTCCTTCCATCACCATATATTTGATCCCCCTTACCCTCATCTCCCACCCCCCACCCCCCTTACCCTCTGGTAACCACTAAACTATTCTCTGTGTCTATGAGTTTTCATTTCTCATTTGTTTGTCTTGCCCTTCAGTCAAGATAGCACAGTAGGTAAATGCTGTATTTACCTTCTCTCACTACCCCATCAAAATTACAACTAAACTACAAAACAACCATCATTGAGAATCGCCTAAAATATTACTGAACCAAAGTCCCACAACTAAGGACATGAAGAAGAAGCCACCTCTAGACTGGAAGGAGGGGCAGAGATGCAGAAAGGGCTGGTCCTACACCCAAATGTGACCATTCAAGATCAGGAGGGATATTTCAGCTATAGAGGTCCCCCCCATGCCCCAGAGGAGCGAAGGGTCCCAGCCCCACCCCAGCCCAGGGTTCCAGTGCTGGGGAGAGAAGTCCCCATAATTTCTGGTTGTGAAAACCAGTGGAGATTGACTGAGTGAGATGGAGACCCAGGCACTCCTCTTAAAGGGACCATGCGTAGACTTAATTTCTGGTTGTGAAAACCAGTGGAGATTGACTGAGTGAGATGCACACCCAGGCACTCCTCTTAAAGGGACCATGCGTGGACTTACCCACCAACAGAATCACTCCCTCTGACCTCCAGTGCTGGGGCAGCAGTTGGAAATGTGGCAGGGACATATGGTGGAAAACTGAGTTGTCTGGCTTCTGACGGGGGCTGTAGAGACAGCTTTCTCCTGGAAGGAGGAGCTGGCATGGGCCATAGTTTCTTTGTTGAGCCCTCCTCCTTCCCAGCGTGCAGATATAGGCAGTGCACATTCTCCGTACCATGGCAATTCAAGACCCTGCCCCGCCCAACTTTTGGAGACACCCAAGACACTTCCCAGGGGCTTTTTTGTACAAACCGTCTGCCTTAGCTCAAGCTGAAGACTTTCCCAGGGTCTCTCAAAGGTTCACAGAACCCAAACAAGCAGCATCTGGCTTGAGAATGTCCTGTACCTCTGGCCGAGCAGCCCAAAGCTGGCACTAGTGGCAGCCAGCCTTGGTTTAAGGCTTGGCCTCTCAAGGTGCATCCAAGCATGGCACAGGTGGAAGCCATCTGCAGATTTCTTTGTGGCTCCGGCCAGGTGGCCCCGGGTGGGGCACAGGCTATGGCTGAACTTCACCTACAGCGGATCCCCTCCAAAGTGGCCCTGGGGCTGGCGCCCCCAGTGGCCAACTTCAAATCAAGCTGGAGCATAACCCAGCCACCTCCAAGAACAACACACCCAAGGGGCGGATTGGGCAGGGACCAGAGTCCTACTGAGGCAAATCCTGCTCTGTAGGGTCAGCCCCTGCCCAACAACTCTTCCACTGTAGTCAAGGCCAGTCCTCACAACCAGTGAGCCCAAGGGTCAGTCCCTTTCACTAATGTGCAATTATCAACCAAGGCTCAACTACAAGAGGAGAGCACACACAGCCCTCATAAGGGACACACCTGGAGTGAGTGGCTCAGATGACCAGAAAGATGGCACCACTGAGCCCCACAGCACACCTACTATATAAGACCAGAAGACATAACAGCTCTACCAAATACATAGAAATAAACACAGGGAGGTAGCCAAAATGGGGAGACAAAGAAACGTCACAAATAAAGTAACAGAACAAAACTCCAGAAAAAGAAATAAACAAAATGGAGACAAGCGATCTATCAGATTCAGAGTTCCAAACACTGGTTATGAGGATGCTCAATGATCTCAGGGAGAACTTCAACAGAGAGATAGGAAGCATAAAAATGGAGATAGAAAACATGAAAAAGAACCAGTCAGAAATAAAGAATACAATAACGGAAATGAAGAATATATTACAGGGAATCAACAGTAGATTAGATGAAGCAGAAGATCATACCAGCAATGTAGAAACTAAGGTAGCAGGAAACACCCAACCAAAACAGCAAAATGAAAAAAGAATCCAAAAAAACTGAGGAGAGTTTGTGGGACCTCTGGGACAACATCAAACATACCAACATTCGCATCATAGGGGAGCCAGAAGGAGAAGGGAGAGAGCAAGGAATTAAAAACCTATTTGAAGAAATAATGACAGAAAATTTCCCTAACCTGGCAAAGGAAATAGATATACAAGTCCAGGAAGTGCAGAGAGTCCCAAACAAGATGAACCCAAAGAGGCCCACACCAAGACACATCATAATTAAAATGCCAAACGTTAAAGACAAAGAGATAATCTTAAAAGCAGCAAGAGAAAAGCAGTTAGTTACCTACAAGGGAGCTCCCATAAGATTGTCAGCTGATTTCTCAACAGAAACTTTATAGGCCAGAAGGAATTGACAGGAAATATTCAAAGTGATGAAAAGCAAGGACCTACAATCATGATTACTCTACCCGGAAAAGCTATAATTTAGAATTGAAGGACAGATAAAGAGCTTCCCAGACAAGAAATAGCTAAAGGAGTTCATCACCACCAAATCAGTATTACAAGGAATCTTAGAAGGACTTTAAGACAAATGAAAAAAATAAATAAAAAATGTGAATAATACAATGCCAATAACTACATACCTATCAACAATTACTTTCAATGTAAATGGATTAAATGCTCCAATCAAAAGATACAGGGGCTGGGGCATCCAGATGGCTCAGTTGGTTAGAGCACGAGCTCTCAACAACAAGGTGGCCGGTTCAATTCCCACATGGGATGGTGGGCTGTGCGTCCTGCAACTAAGACTGAAAACGGTGACTGGACTTGGAGATGAACTGTGCCCTCCACAACTAGACTGAAGGTCAACGACTTGACTTGGAGCTGATGGGCCCTGGAAAAACACACTGTTCCCCAACACTCCCCAATAAAAAATTTAAAAAAGAGAGATACAGGGGCTGAATGGATAAGAAAACAAGATGCTTACATACTGCCTACAAGAGACTCACTTCAGATAAAAAGACACACACAGACTGAAAATAAAGGGATGGAAAAAGATATTTCATGAAAATCAAAACAAACAAACAAAAAACTGGTGTAGCAAGACTTATACCAGACAAAATAAACTTTAAAACAAAAACTATAACAAGAGACAAAGAAGGACCTAGTAATCTCGCTTCTGGGTGTTTATCTGAAGAAACTCAAAATGCTATTTCGAGGGGATATGAGCATCCATATGTTCAATGCAGCATTATTTACAGTACCCAAGATATGAAAGCAACCTGGGTGTCCCTGAATGGATGAATGGATAAAGAAGAGGTGGTACATTTATACAATGGAATATTACTCAGCCGTAAAAAAGAATGAAATCTTGCCATCTGTAACAACATGAATGGACCTAGAGGATATTGTTCTCAGTGTAGTAAGTCAGACAGTGAAAGACAAATGTCATATGATTTAACTTATAAGTGAAATCTGAAGAACAAAATAAACAAACTAACTAACCAGAAACAAACTCACGCCAGATCAAGGGGGCTTGGGGATGAGTGAAAAAGGGGAAGGGATTAAGAAGTACAAATTGGTTGTTACACAGTAGTCATGGGGGATGTCGGGTATCACATAAGGAATATAGTTAATAATATTGTAATAACTATGTATGATGTCATATGGGTACTAGATCTATTGGGGTGATAGATGGGAGGGTGGTTGGAGACAAGGTGAAGGGATTAAGAAATACAAATTGGTAGTTACAAAATAGTCATGGTGATGTAAAGTATTTGGAATGTAATAAATAATGTGGTAATAAATATGAATAATGCCAGGTGGATACTAGTCAGGGGAATCACTTCCTAAATTATATAAATGTCTAACCACTATGCTGTACCCCTGAAACAAATATAAAATAATATTGAATGCCAAGTCTAACTGAAAAATCCAAAAAGGGGAGAGAAGACAAAGAAGAAGAGGTTCAAAGTTCCAGGTACAAAACAAGTATTGGGATGTAATATACAGTATAGGAAATAATCAATAATATTGTGATAGCGTGGTAGTATCAGATGGTTGCTGGACTTATCATGGTGATCACTTCTTTAGCATAGGGAATATAATCAATAATGTGGTCATAATTCTGTATAACAGTACCCAGGTGGGTACTGTTGAATAATTATGATGTACACTTGAAACTAATATAATATTGTATATTAGCTATATTTTCACAAAAGTCTTTTTTTTTTTTTTTAGAAAAAGAAAACCATAAGAGAAGCCACGACTAAATAGTCCTAGGAAACTAGCCACATCAGAAAAGGTTCCTGCTACTAAGGCCAGATGGCCTTGACCTGTGGTTCTTTATACATTAACCCACAGCAGTGGTTCTCAAAGTCCAGTCCCCATACCAGAAGTATAGACATTCAGCAGCAGCATTAGCTGGCAAATTGTCAGAAACATAAATTATTGGGCCTTATCCTGGTTACACAGCTAGCAAATGACTGAGTCAGCAATTCCATGTAGGTCTGCTAACCCAAAAGAATCAACTCTTTTGTTAGCTATGGCTGAGTAAATGCCCTTACCTGGTATGTGTGTGTGTGGGGGGGGGGGAGGAGGAATTACTATTTTCCTTTGTAAATTAGTCTACAATTCCAAAAAGTTTTTTCCCCCCAGGTACTTCTACATGATTGAGATTTGGACATGTTTTCCAGCTACACTTCTACAGGATGCCTTTCTTTGAGGATGGTCTCTTCATGCAGCCTTCCCTCTGCTGAAAAAGGGTCTGGGATAGGAGAGGATGAAGGGTGGGGTAGTACCCAAACTGAGGGATTCAACAGGACCTTCCACAAAGAGGCTGGGTCCAGCAGGGCCCTGCCCGTGTAGTGCTGCTCTACTGAGGGACCCTCTCCAGATCTGGGGGATCAGAGAAGGCCTCTTGGAGGAAGGAACACTTGAGCTGGGTGTAAAGCAAGGGCAAACCAGGAGGGAGGCCAGATCCTTGGAGATCGGTCCAGACCAACACCAACTCTGGGGATGCAGTTGGGGCAGGACCTCTGGGGTGACTTTGGAGTCATCATGGAATCCTGAGGACCTACTCCCTCTCCCTCTTGTAGCCTTCAGGGCTCTATTGTCAAGAGGTGGATTGGAATCACAAGGTTCAGTGTGGTTGGAGCAGACCAGTATATGGGGGCATGGGGCGGTGACTGGCTGTTTTTCAGGTACAGCTGGCACTGCTGGGACTTCCAGGGCCACTAAGTTTTCCTTACCCCACTCCAATTTCTGCCAAAGGAGGGACACACAAGACAAAGGGTAATTCAGATGGAAGGGAGGAATCAAGGGAGGTAAGAAGGACTGCCCCTCAGGCCACCAGAGGCCTTCCCCTGCCCCTGTGCCACCCACCCACTCACTCACTAGCAGGAGGGCCGGCCATTCTCTATGATCCTGCCTCCCGTCAAAGTCTTCCTGAGCACCCACTGGTGACTCCATTTCTGCTTCTCTTATCTCATTGCCACCTCGTGTGTGTGTTCCTTTACCCTCTGGTGCCATCTTTCCAAATTGTACGTCTAAATCTCTAATATTTACACAGGTCCAAGTTTCATGGTGTTAGAAAACCTTACTGTGCTTGTTATGATGATGATTATTTTATTATAAGTTCTTTGGAAACTCCAGAGGATGAAAAACTAACATGCCTCAGTCTGAGCACATCATCCTCTGTCTTGAGGCTCCTTCTGAAGGCTCCTGCACTGATAACTTAGCTGTATCTAGAGAAACTGAAAATTCTAGCCTGAAAACAGTAAGCCTTCCCTCTCTGGTGTGAGGTTGTGGCAGAACCATGAGAGTGACAGTGGCCTTTCTAGTCAGCTACGTGTCCCTAAGCTGATTTGGGGGCCAAATATCTGAATTGGAAATCTCACGAGGATGCCTTTCAAGATTGCTGTGAGTTTATAAGAATTGCTAACAGGTCAAGTCAGGTCTTTTCTGACTCGAGGAAACGGAATTGTAACGATGATGTGTAGCTCGCTGAAGGTTACAAACACAGCTTCTAGTGATGAAAAAGTGTAAGAGAATTGCTCTCTTGTGTCCCAGACAAATTATCCTGAAAACATATTCATCTGAAAGAGGCTCGTATTTGAACCTCTCAATCTATAGTCATTCTGGGCGACAGAACAGTTATGGTGATTCTTCTTTTCAAGATCATGTTGATCTGTGCTCACTATGGAAATTCATATAGATTATTGACTCTCTTTGACCTCCTGAAATCATTGCCATCCATTTTGGGAAGGCAAATATCAGTCCCAAGCCAGAGAGACCTGAATCCTAATTCTGAAGTTTAGAAAGGTTGTGCACGACTGTTCCAGAGAGATTAAATGTAGCATTAAACATCCTCATTGAGAAGCAGGAATATTCTTGGGATTGAACAGGAAAGGCAACGAGTTCTAGAAATAGCACCTTTTGTGGGGCTTGTGACCTTGGGTACTGAACCTGTTAAAGGGAAGGAAAAATCTCCTGGACTATGAACTCCTGGAAGACACAGATTGTTTTAGTCTGTGTTTTTCACAGCACAACCTAGCACAGTAGTACAGTTAAGGGATCCACATTTATTGACTGCATGCTCATGTAAATGAACTGTTTAGGAGGGATAATCTGGTGAACAGAGCAATAACTTTGAGAGGGCTTTGAAAGAGAAGTGTTCGCTTTTGCTCTACTGTAAGTATCAGGCATTATGGTATAGGCTTATTTTAAGGTGGGGACTGAGAAAGAGGTGAAAAAGATAAAGCTTGCCATAAAGATCCTTTAGTTTATACATACTGATTTAGTGTTCATAATAGGTTAGTATTATTTCCATTTTTGTTTAACAGATGCTACAACTAAGGCTCAGAGAGGTTATGTGTTTTATCTGGGCTCACACAGCTAGCAAGTGCCTGAGCTCTCCTGAGCCTGAAGCCTTCGCTTATGCTTCCTGTCCCCACACTCCAGAATAACATTCCGCAGTCCACTTAACTCCCAGGTATCAGACTCTGATGGGTCCCTGAGGGATTCCTGCCAGAGAGTTGCCATCCCTTCAAACCCCCACCCCCACCCCAATGAATCATTTTTCTGCCGAGCGTGGGCCTGGAGCCAGGTGAGGCCACAGCCTCCATTTCAGGGGCTTTCTCTAGACTCTGTCGCTGTGGTTACCTCCAGTAGAATCTGTTTCAGGAAGAGGTTTGTCTGACTGCGCGGACAACGGTGCCACTCATCACTGAAGGAGGGCAGAATCCGGGGCTGGGGGCCGCACGTCGAGAGGGGTGGGGCCAGGGGGCGGCCCCCTTGTGACCAGCCCTGAGGAGAGGTCAGGAGAGAAGGCTGGCTGAGGAGCGCCTGGACAGCAGCAGCTGCTGACGTTCTGAATCACGCGCCTGGGGCCCAAGGTAACCCAGACCTTTAAACAAACAGCGGGGCTGGGGGCGCTGCGTGGGCGGGGGCGGGAAGGGGCAGGGACTTCGGGCGTTCAGCACTGAAGACGTGAGCGTCCAGCGCGTGGAGGGCGTGAGAAGGAGTCCGAATTCTCAGAGGAATTATAGGGAATGAGGGTGCTGAAGCCAGAAAGGAGGTGTGAGAGAGAACACAAGCGCGAAGGAGCATGAGAGGGCACAAGAAAGTGGCAGAGTAAAAGACTGCACTTGGAGGTGGGGGCAAAAGGTGGAACACAGCCAGCCCCAGAAGCACAGGTAAGATGGGAGTAGGGAGACATTTTCTTCCCCTGAGCCCATTTTCCATAGGTGGCCCAGCCATTTTTAAGGTAAAATGTTGACCCAAGCGTGTTTTAGGATATAAGGAATGAACGTCAGAGGAAGCTGTACCAAAGTGAGGCTGCGTAAGGCCCAAGAAAGGCAGTCAGAGGGTGGCGCCTTTTTTAAAGATTCCATCTCTTTCCACCCTAAAGCTCAGGCCGTACCCCCGCCCCCACCTTTTCCACCCTCTGTCTGCCTGCCTCCCTCCCAAGCCGCACCACCCCCTCAGCCCCGGGCAAGATCCGATCGCCTTTAAACCAGGTAACCAACCGCTTCGGTCTCCACACCAGTTCCAGGGAGCCACTGAATAGAGGGGGTGGAGCTCGCAGAGGCCGGTGGGAGGGTCCCGGGGGCGCTAATGGCCCGCCGCGGCCATGACGCCGGCCAGATTATTCACAGCTATCTCTGTCTCATTCCATCTACAGTGGCAGCTCGAGTCCAGACGCCTTTCACTCCAGACCAGGCGGTGAGCTGATGGCCCAAGTTCCAGAAGCTGCCTTGTCCTCTGGCTCTTTGATCCGTTGGAGCTCGAGAGGTGGGGGAGGAGCCTCGCCCGAGAAGGCGGTTGAGAAGGCGGGGGAAATGGAGGTGGAGGCGGTGGGGACGACGAAGGCGTGTGCCGGCCAGGGAACTGAGGAGATGAAGCTGGAGCCATTACAAGAGCGTAAACCTGCGCCTGAGGAGAACCTGACCTGGAGCGGCATCGGTGGCGACGAGGTGTTCCCTTCAACCCCACCCCGCTGGCCCAGCAGCTCCTCGCCCCTCTGCCCGCGCCGCAAGCCCCGCCCTCGGCCCCAGCCCCCGGCCCGCTTCCGAGGACCGCCCGGACCCGAGGCCCCACCCCCGCCTCCAACCCATCTGCCGCCGCCGCCGCCACCGCCGCCGCCACCGCCACCGCCACCGCCACCGCCGCACCCCCCTCCGCCCTCGCCCCGGCCCCGGCACTGGCGCAGACCTCAGCGTAGATCCCGGCCGGCGTCCAGGCCTCGGACGCGGCAAAGCTGTTTTGGTGACTTAGGCGGCTCTGGGGATCGAGGTGGCTTTGGGGACTGGCTGCTGGAGGTGGAGTTTGATCAGGGTCCCGCAGGCTGCTCTCATGTGGAGAGCTTTAAAGTAGCGAAGAATTGGCAGAAGAACCTTCGGTTGATCTACCAGCGTTTCGTTTGGAGTGGGACCCCGGAGACTAGGAAGCGTAAGGCAAAGTCCTGCATCTGTCTTGTATGTAGTACCCATGTGAACAGACTCCACTCTTGTCTCTCCTGTGTCTTTTTTGGTTGCTTTACTGAGAAACATATTCATAAACATGCAGAAACAGAACAGCACAATTTAGCTGTAGACCTCTACCATGGGGTTATATACTGCTTTATATGTAAGGATTATGTATATGACAAAGACATAGAACAGATTGCCAAAGAAACAAAAGAGAAAATGTTGAAATTATTAACTTCCACCTCAACAGATGTTTCGCAACAGTATATGGCATCAGGTGTTGAAGAGAAGCAATCAACCTGTGAGTCAAAGGAACGGCAGCCAAAATTGGTGAAACCCAAGAAAAAGAGGAGAAAAAAGTCAGTGTATACTGTAGGCCTGAGAGGGCTAATCAATCTTGGGAACACCTGTTTTATGAATTGTATTGTCCAGGCACTTACCCATATTCCTCTTCTGAAAGATTTCTTTCTCTCTGACAAGCACAAATGTATAATGACAAGCCCCAGCTTGTGTCTTGTCTGCGAAATGTCTTCTCTTTTTCATGCTATGTACTCTGGGAGCCGAACTCCTCACATTCCCTATAAGTTACTGCACCTGATATGGATTCATGCAGAACATTTAGCAGGGTACAGGCAACAGGATGCCCATGAGTTCCTTATTGCAATATTAGATGTGCTGCATAGACACAGCAAAGATGATAGTGTTGAGCAGGAAGCCAGTAACCCCAACTGCTGTAACTGCATTATAGACCAAATCTTTACAGGAGGCTTGCAGTCAGATGTCACATGTCAAGCTTGCCATAGCGTCTCCACCACAATAGACCCATGCTGGGACATCAGTTTGGACTTGCCTGGCTCTTACGCCACATTCAGTTCCCAGAGTCCAGAAAGGGCTGACAGCACAGTGTGTAGGGATGACCACATACCAGGAATCCCCTCACTCACAGACTGCCTCCAGTGGTTTACAAGGCCAGAACACCTAGGAAGCAGTGCCAAAATCAAATGCAGTAGTTGCCAAAGCTACCAGGAATCTACCAAACAGCTCACAATGAAGAAATTACCCATTGTGGCCTGTTTTCATCTAAAGCGGTTTGAACATTTAGGCAAACAGAGACGAAAGATTAATACTTTTATCTCCTTTCCCTTGGAGCTGGACATGACTCCATTTTTGGCCTCCACTAAAGAGAGCAGAATGAAAGCTGACCAACCACCAACAGATTGTGCACCCAATGAGAATAAGTATTCCTTGTTTGCAGTGATTAATCACCATGGAACTTTGGAAAGTGGACACTACACCAGCTTTATCCGGCAGCAAAAGGACCAGTGGTTCAGCTGTGATGATGCTGTCATCACCAAGGCTACCATTGAGGACTTACTCTACAGTGAAGGGTATTTACTGTTCTATCACAAACAGGGTCTAGAGAAAGAGTAGTCTTACTAGACCACTTATCAGAAAAAAAGTAAAAGAAATGAATAGGCAAGATCCTGAAGTGACACACAAACCTACCTGAAATGGACAATGACAATACCCCTACAACAATGAGCACCTCTTGAAGTATCACAAAAACTTGGAACTGACAATGACGACAGCACCTATATGATAATTAGCACCTTGATATAAAGAACATATTTTATAATGGTTTGTGGGGGAAAAAAGAAAGAATACTAACTAGTGACCATTCAGCCTTAAGAAATGGGAGGAGGGAGGAGAGGTAAAAAAAATGGTCACATAAAGCATAATTAAATGAAAAGAATGTTTTAGGTGGGGAGAGTGGGAATAGAGATGTTCTGGCACTACTATATGTCATTTGTTTCTACAAAAATACTGTGGGAAGTCAGGGAGTATTCTTTCATCAACAAAAACCTTCACAATTGGTGTTCCAGCTGTGGCTGACCAGTCAAATAGTTTGGAAAAAAGATAGTATTTGAAAAACAAATTTTAAAAACCTTTAAGAGAAAAAAACTTTAATTTTAAAAGAAAAACATTTTTAAATTTGAAAAAATTCAGGTATTTTTCAATGTTTTAAAAATTGAAGTTTTTAATTTAAAACTTCAAAATTATTAAAATAGGGCTTAACACATTTTAGAAATTCTTAGAAATTCTTAGTTTAAAAAAGTGAATAAAACAAGAAAAAATTAAAACTGAATGTTTACAAAAAGTTAAAGTGAATCAGCTTTAAAAAGTTGAAAAAGAAGGAAACAAATTTAAATGGAATAAAATGTTAATACAAGCCTTGAAATTTGAGCATAAAATATGTGTTGAAAATCTAAGGTTAACAAAATTCATGAAAGTTTAATGACTAAGAAATAAATTTTCAAGAAATACGAAATGGAATGAAAATATTTTTTGTTATCTTTATTATAGCATTTATCAGATTGTAATGCAGTTAACTGTGATTATCTAACCCCCCCCCCCTCTTTTTGACTGTGAACTCTGTCATCCCAACCCTAGTACAATAGGCTGCACACACATGGCACTGGGAAGTCTGGTGCGATGACTAATACATTAATTCCTGGGCATCAATTATTTTATAGATTAGTTGACAAGAACAGTAGGGAATGCAATAAGGATTAGATTGATGGATGAAGAATAAAATGGGAATAAATATATTTTTTCAATTACAGGTGACATTTAATATTATTTTATATTTATTTCAGGTGTATAGCATAGTAGGTAGACATTTATATAATTTACAAAGCGATCCCCCCAATTAGTCTAATACCCACCTGCCACTATACATAGTTTTTACAATATCATTGACTATATTCCCTATGCTGTACTTTACATCCCTGTGATTATTTTGTAACTACCATTTGTATTTCTTAGTCCCTTCACCTTTTTCACCCAGCCCCCAGTCCCCCTCCTGTCTGGCAACCATCAGTCTGTCCTCTGTATCTACGAGTCTGTTTCTGTTTTATTTGAAAATTCAAATTTAAGTTTAGAAAAAAGTTTTAAAAGGAAAGTTTAGAACAATTCCAGGCAAGAATGCAGTTTATTTTAAATTTTTTAATTTAAAAAAAATTTAAAGAAGAAAATTTAGAGAATAGAGGATTTAAAAATACACAAAGAACTTGAGGCAAGTTCAATTTCAGATTAAAACCTTTTAAATATTTAAACAAAAGATAAAATTTTAAAACCTTTAAAAATAAAACATTTAAATAAAAATAAAAACATTTAAATGGAAACATTAAAATTAAAAAGCTCAGAAGGGTTTTTTAATTTAAACATATCAAAATACGGGTATGAAAGAAGTAAATGAATGAGACAGGAATAATAAGATGAGTTTGTGAATATTTTTTTTCGAGTTTTATGTTCATACATAAATAGAATTTTGTAAAAAAAAAATAGAAACTTTAACCATCATTTTACCATTCAGTTGTGAGATTACTGCAAGGCCTCAACTCTAGCCCAACTTCCCCTTTCAAGTTCCACACCTCATCTGATTTCCTGATGGAAGTAGAACTATTTTTTAGACAGAATCAACAGCATCTGAGAAAGATGAATATAGTAGGGACACTCTCCCATTTAGAAATGCATTATTCATACAAATTATTCCCTTCTGAAAAGAGGCTTTTGACAATTTAGTGGCTTAAGGATATTAGATCACAACTGTGAAGCTCTAGCCTCGGTGTTTGAGCCCCATAGCCTGATTGAGGACCTCCCACCCTCCTCTCTACCTCTTCCCTCTCTATGGAAGAACAAGACCTTTAAATTTCCACAGTAGAGTTATGGGTTTGTGCTTGACAGCACTTCTACTCAGTCCTTACTCTTTTTCCCCCTTATTCCATCATTTATGCCTGGTTCCCTGAACCCTTCACTTACCTGACCTTACCTACATCTCTGAGTCCCAGCCTGTAGGGCTCCTTCCTTGACTGTTCACCTGATGGCTTCTAATCTTTCAAGACTCAACTTACAGATGACTTCTTTGGAGCCTTCCCTGAATGCTCTATGCAGGTATAAATTGGAAAATAGTCCTCCCTCACCTGTGTATCTCTCTTACAGTGCCTCCAAAGTACTTTGTACCTCAGTGGTAGTACTTATTCTACTGTGATTCTGCTGCAGCTTTGTGGTTGTCTGCCCCTCTGTACCAAGCATTCTGAGAATGGGGGCCACGCCTTACTCATTTCTGTGTTAATAAATGGTTGTTTAATGTGAGGATGAGTTCAGTTATTTGCTCTCTTCACCCTCTCAGTAATGCATTCTCATCCATCAAGCCTTCATTAAGTGCCCAGTGGTGTAATACAATATAATTAATGTTGTATTTTGCCCAAAGACTCTGAAATGCTACTCAGTTTCAGGGGATGGCTTAAAGAAAGGAGGTGCTCGGTGAAGAAATAGCTAGGTTGTGTTGAGGGAGTCCCAGGTCCAATGCAAGGAAAAGAGCATAGACCTAAGAATCGGTAGTCATGAGAGACTGGGTGGCAAGGGGGAGCAGCAGCTGAAGCAGAGAGCTGGGCTCTCGTGTGTGCATGGCAACACTGCTCCTCACTTCAGTGTCCCTGAGCTCCGCACAGTGTCTCTTACCTTACATCTGTGCAGTGCACCTCTCCAAGGTGTACCAGATTAGTTCATCTTCCCAAGAGACAGTGTACCTCACCATTTCACACAGTTCTGTATCACACAGCACGTTATGACCGCAACAGAGGAGTGGTATATGGTGGCTGTGTTTAGTGGAGAGCTGTAGATTGTCTGCTTAGCACTCTAGCCCTTCCCCCATTCTTTGTGGTTCCAGTGGGGCTATCAATCACTTTGCCTTGCTCCTCTCATGCTAGGCCAGGTTAGAGTTCTTAGTTCCCCCACTCTTCCACCCACATGCCTTCCACAGGAGTGATTCTTCTGAGGATAGCCAAAGGACCCAAAAGGGTTCTGTGCAATCAGAGTCCATTGCTAAACTGAATATATATAGACACTAGGAGAAAGATGTCTTGCTCCCTACTTCTGTTCCCCACTCCATGCCCCCACGCTGGAGTCTCTAGTTTACCTTGGCATGAATCTGGGACTCTGATAGGTTTATATCTACACCATAAGGAGAAAAATAAAATCAGAGATGAGAAAGTCTAGAGATCATCATTTGAACTTTGTGGATCTAGGTGTGCCTGAAGCCCCAAAGTTCCGAGCTATCTGAGCCAGTAAAGCCCTTGTTTGATGTAGTTTGAGTTGGGATTCTATCATTTGCAGCCATGGGTTTTGAACATATTAGCTAAACTATATCATTAGCTGGGGGCATCCTGATCCTAAGACCATAAAAATAGAAAAGGGAAGGAAGAGTGACCTCAGATGGACTCCATCATATAAGATTGAGAAACCAGAGCAGGTCCTTGCACGTCTTTAAGAAGCAGATGTTAGCTCAGCTACCGACTTGTGCTGACCCTCAAACTTTACAACAATGATGTGGCTATTCCCAATTAAAGAGAGAAAAAGGCAATAATGTTTCATGAGTACCAAGATAGGCCAGGCACTATGGTAACTGCTTTACTTCTATTACCTCACTGAGTCTACACAACAATCCTGGGAGACAATCACTATTGAACATACTTCACAAATTGGGAAAGTGAAACTAGGAATGAAAAAGTGATTTGCTTAAGTTCACTGCACTATATTTTAAGTAGTAGAGCCAGTATTCAAACCCAGGTCCTCAAAGCCCATGCACATTCCATTACAATCCAGTACAAATAATTCTTTTTTTTCTTTTCCCGATGTTGCTATGGAAGATTCCATAGACCAGAATGGTGCAGAAGGCCGACAGCCTTTGACAAATCTGGATGCAGATAATCTGGAATGAGAGTGATCTATCAACTGGTAACACAAAATTGCCCATGCTACAGGTGAATGCCTCTATGCCAATGACTGATTTGGATAGTCAGATCAGGCTAAATGACTTTCCTAAGGATACCCAGGATGGATGAAGCCAAAATCCTACTGTATTACTAGACATACAGCCTCACTCAATGCCATATACTTGCCTGAGCACCAAGACCTGGCTGTACAATCTCACCTTTTACTGTCTGAAACCACCAGCTCTCCTGTTAACATCAGGTTTCCTTTCTAGCTTCAATACTATGGCTCATACTTTGTGTGTCACTTTTCACCACTCACATTCCACCTGGTCTTCCCAGAGTGCCCAAAATACCAGCCCCTCAACCACAGATCCCTCCCACCTGCCTGTTGGGAAGGGGCTTGCCTATTAGGATTTGGTTCCTAGGTGGTCCAATAATGATTTGCAATGTTCAACTTCTGTTGTGTCTGCACTGCTTTCAGTTCCTTTATCTTGATTCCCTTGCAAACACACAGCAGTTACTACTCTGGGCCAGGGCTAGAACTATGTGCATGTAAATCCCTCAGGCCTACCACAGTATATGGTGGGTACTTAACATGCTGGCTGAATGAATGCATGAATGAACAAAAATAAATTCCATCCTACACTCAGCTTCAGTAGTTGACTTCATGTCCTTTTTTTTCTGAGGTCAGAATACTCATAAGGATTCCTGATTTACCCACACCACCCACATCAACATACCTCTGTCTCCATCCATCATCCACACCTTCACTGTAGTTTCAAAGGAAAAGGAATCCTGCTTTCTTTCTGACAGTGCACCACTAGCCTCCTTCCTCTGACCCATCCCTGAAAGCCAAGGGGCCTTGCTCCCCAACTCTCCCCTCTATTTGAGCAGCAGCCATGTTTTCTCTAGAAAGTTAATATTCAACAACTAGAAATCTAAGACTCTCTATGGTGGTTCTTCAAAAGCCTTGTCCTGTTATTTCTATAAGACATAAGGAATGTCCCTCAAATCCCAATACTTCTTCCTGGAGTATATATTATCCCCTGAGGAGATCAAAATGTCTGTTGTAAGATATTGATTTGGGATTCACATTTAAAACAATTCATACCTTTGTATGATGCTTCTGTCCCTGATATTTATTTTCTTCTTTTCACTGCCAAACTCTTCTACACATATTTTTCTTACTCCCTTTCCACTTACTCAACTGCTATGTCATTTTCAGTTCCCCACATGGCTTATGCCTATACCATGCTATTGAAACTACTCTTGATTAAGTTCAAAGTGACTGACTTTTTCAAAGTTCTCAATTTTGCTATTAATATTTTATCCCATTTGTTAAAGAGATGTATGATAATTGAAGACAGTGGGACAACAGACACAGAATATTTGATGTTAAAGCTTTCCTCACAAATCCAGGTTGTAATTTTGGCATTTTGGCTACTACTCAGGGTAGGTTCCCCTTTCCTTATACTAGGAGAGTATGTCAAGCCTGAAAAAGGGACTGGGGTTAAGGGTGGTGCAAGTGGAGTTGAAGAAGAGATTGCGTTGAAAATCAGTTTTTAGAAAACTGGATTGTATTTTTTTTTAAGCTCTCCTAGACCTTCCAACAAGAACATAGCCCTGCCAACACTTTGATCTTAGCCCCGTGTCACCCATGTCAGACTTCTAACACACAAATCTGGGAAATAATAAGTTTGTGTTGTTTTAAGCCACTAAGTTTATCGTAACTTGTTATGGCTGGAATAGAAAACTATTGCATACAACTTTATTTACTACCTATATAGGCTGATGACTCCAAAATGTATACCCATTGCACTTGGAATAAAATCCAAACTATTTGTCATGGCCAAGAAAGCCTTTCATGATATGATGCCTGAC
The DNA here is from genome assembly GCF_036562045.2 of Rhinolophus sinicus. Classification (NCBI taxonomy): domain Eukaryota; kingdom Metazoa; phylum Chordata; class Mammalia; order Chiroptera; family Rhinolophidae; genus Rhinolophus; species Rhinolophus sinicus. Next base: position 43,489,989 of record NC_133768.1, read on the forward strand.
CACCTCTCAGGCCTCATTACTCATCTCACTCCCACCAATCCTCACCCTCTCCACAAAGTCCTGAGAACCTAGACCTCCACCCTTCCTCAAGCTTCGTCCAGCCTCATGGCCTCCCCACATGCTACTCCTGCTAGGAGGACTCTCCCTCTAATCACATCCTTCTGATCTCAGTTCCAACGCTACCTCCACAAAAGATCCTCCCTAATTACCTTATAAAAAGCTGTCCCCCAACTTCAGTCCTATCTATAACAATATAATATAACTTCCCTCATAGAACTTAAATGATATGTAAATTTTTTTCTCTCCTAACGAATGCAAACCTCATGAAGGACAGAGGAGTTGGTGTTTCTAAGCACAGGTATAAAGAATCCTTTTTATGTAGAAATGAGTCCTTATTGAGAGTTTAGTCATGTCCTAATTGATCTGTTTTCAGAACAGTTTGCTTAAAAGGAGACACAATTTTGTTCTATTTCCAAACTTATCATTTAAAGTTTCTTTCTCACTGCACCCCTGATAGAGAATTAAACTGACTGGCCTGCAATTTCTACTTCTATGTGATGGGGAAGCTTTGGTGATGCAGGCCTAGCCAGGAGGACAATGATTTTGGTGCACCAGACAGACTTGAACTGAAATCACATCCCAGATCTACCCCTTACTAACAGGTGACACTGGGCCAGTAACAGAACCCCAGGGCTGTTGAGAGGTCCAAATGCAACAGTGTTTGTAAGGCATTTAGTACAGAGCAGAGAACATGGTTGGAACTAAAAAGATCATTTATCTTGCCCCACTTTTCAATGTCCAAATATTCCCCTTGTCCCTGGGGTATCCTTAAGAAATGATAACTTCTAGCTCTCTGGAAACCCATTTTCCTACACATCACAAAGGACATCACCTAAGTAGACTTCTTTCTATAAATCCTCCTCAGCCAGGTCTCTCCTGACCTCACTGAGTTTTTCTCCTCTTGTGCTACACGCACCCCAGTAGGGTCTGTCTTATTGTTGGCTCTACTTGACAAACAAGGAAGATGAGGCTCACAGAATTTAAATGTCTTTCCCCAAGGCACAAAGTAATTAAGAGGGAGAACTGGGGCATAAAGTACTGAGTCCAGGCCCATAACCATCAGGTTTTGTTGCAACCCAGGAACTCATCTGATTCTTCCGCTTATACTGGAATAACAGCCAGGTAATACTCACCTCTGAATCCACCAAATTTATGGGCTTGTAGAATCTGAGAATTGGGAAGATCCCTACAGAGCCTTTAGTCTGCAGGTTTCTTACTGCTTTAAGGATACTTGGCCCAGGGAGAGGTGGAGGGACTTGCTCCCCAAGTTCACACAGGGGACTAGCGGCAGAGCCAGAAGCAGAACTAAGGTCCTGGGATTTTCTTATTGCATGCCAGGCCTTCTGACTGCCACATTTCTCTGTAACTATTCTATTTCCATAGCCTACCATATCTCAGAATATGCATCCTCCTAGGCTGGACCTGAGTCCCTAAGGACAGAAAAGCTTACTATTTGGAAGTGCTGAAAAAGCTGCATGAAAGTTAGACGACCTGAACTTTTCACCAACAATTCATGGCTCTTGCATCACGACAATGCACCAGCTCACACAGCACTGTCTGTGAGGGAGTTTTTAGCCAGTAAACAAATAACTGTATTGGAGCACCTGATCTGGCCCCCAATGACTTCTTTCTTTACCCAAAGATAAAGAAAACATTTTGATGACCTTTAGGGCATCGAGGGTAATATGATGACAGCTCTGATGGCCATTCCAGAAAAAGAGTTCCAAAATTGTTTTGAAGTGTGGACTAGGCGCTGGCATTGGTGCACAGCTTCCCAAGGGGAGTACTTTGAAGGTGACCGTAGTGATATCCAGCAATGAGGTATGTAGCACTGTTTCTAGGATGAGTTCATGAACTTGATTGTCCAACCTCGTATGGGCAGTGCTACAGACATAAGAGAGCCGCTTGGTGGTTAAGACCACAGGCTGTGGATCCAAAGATGGATTTTCATCCTGGCTATCCACCACTGGTAATGTGACCTTCATCAGGTTACTTAAACACACTCTGTCTTGAATTCCTCATCTATAAAATGAGGCATAATAATAATGGCACCTAACTTTTACAGTTGTGGAGACAAGTCAATAGAGCATAAATATTAAGTGCTTAGAAGAGTGTGCTGCATACTAAAGGCTAACTATATGTAAGCTCTGTGCTGCTCTCAAAATATAAAAGCTTATTTTCATTTCATGGTCTTCATAAACATTACTCTACCTGGAACAGTCCTCCCCCATATTTTGCCTTTGCTTATTCAGATGTGTGCTTAAATATCACCCAGAGAGGCCTTCCCTAACCAGCCATCTAAGGTAGCAAAACCCTGTCAATCTGTTTTCCTTTTTCAGGCATGTTTTATTTATTCCTCTTATTTTTATCACTCACTTTACAATACATGTTTACACCATGTCTGCTTCAATAGAATCAAAGTGGTCCAAGGGAGATTTACATTTTGCTTACTGCTATATTCTTGGTACATAGAAGAAAGCCTAACACATATCAAACCTTCAAAATCATCTGTTGACTAAATGAAAAAAAAAGTAGCTTGATAAGTTGGTTACTATTGTCTTCTCCATTGTACAGACCAGGTGAGGTCATTTGCCCAGTCTCACAAGGCTAATAAATAGTAGAGTTAAGATTGAACCCCAGCCATACGACACAACAGTCTACTCTTGAGCAAGAGTCATTTTCTTTTTGTAAATGTCTGATGCACATGGTCCTCAAAAGTTATGCTAGAAGTTGAAATTGCTAAACACACACACAGAATGACAGTCCTGTTACATTCATGGTCAAATAAGTAAAATTTACAATCATCAATGATGAATAAATTAAATGATCTTCATGCATGAGTTCCACACAATCAGGCATTTGAAAAAAATATAAAATTCAAAAATATTTTATCTGAGTACTCGAAGAACAAATGGAAAAATTACTCAGAAATATCATCAGCATTTTAAAGAATATCTACAGTATAATAACCAATAATAATTTTGGCAATGAAATATTAATGGAACTTCAAAAAAAAAGATGATGTAGCAATCAAAACGGTAGGGTGGTACTGGCATAGATCAATGAAACAGAATAAAGAGCCCAGAATAAACCCATGTCTATATAGCCAATTAATTTAAGATAAAGTAAGCAAGAATATACAATGGTAAACACAGTCTCTTCAATAAATGGTATTGAAAAAAACTAGACAGTTACATGCAAAAAAATGAAACTAGACAACCTTCTTACACCACATACAAGAATAAATTCAAAATGGATTAAATACACCTGAAGCTAATATAATATTGTATGTCAACTATAATTGAAAAATAAAAAATTATTAAGAAAAAATAACTACTCCAAAAAAAAAAAAAAAAAAAAAATGGATTAAAGACTTAAATGTAAGACCTAAAACCATAAAACTAGAAGAAAATATAGGCAATAAACTCTCTGACATTACTTTTAGTAATATTTTTTTCTGATATAGCTCCTTGGGCAAGGGAAACAAAAGAAAAAATGAACAAATGGGACTATATTAAACTAAAGAGTTTGCACAGCAAAGGAAACCATCAACAAAATGAAAAGACAACTTACTGAATGGGAGAAGATATTTACCAATGATGTATCTGATAAGCAGTTAATATCCAAAATAGATAAAGAACTCATGCAACTCAACACCAAAAAACAAACAAACAAACAAACAAACAAACAAAAAATCCAATTAAAAAATGGGCAAAAGACCTGAATAGGCATTTCTCCAAAGAGGACATACAGATGGCCAATAGACATATGAAAAGATGCTCAATGTCACTAATCATCAGAAAAATGCAAATTAAAACCACAATGAGATATTACCCCCACCTATCAGAATGGCCGTTATCAATAAATCAACAAACAAGTTATGCAGAGAAAAGGGAACCTTCTTGCACTGTTGGTGGCATTGCAAATTGGTGCAGCCACTATGGAAAACGGTCTGGAGGTTCCTCAAAAAATTAAAAATAAAACTACCTATGACCCAGCAATTCCACTTCTGGGTATTTGTCTGAAGAAATCCAAAACACTAATTCAAAGAGATATATGCACCCCTATGTTCACTGTAGCACTATTTACAATAACCAAGATATGGAAGTAACCTAAGTGCCCATAAATAGACAAGTGGATAAAGAAGATACCATGTTTCCCTGAAAATAAGACCTAGCTGGACCATAAGCTCTAATGCATCTTTTGGAGCAAAAATTAATATTAGACCTGGCCTTATTTTACTATAAGACCAGGTCTAAATAATAATTATAATATAATACAATATAATATAATGTAGTGTAATATAATATAATACAGGGTCCGGCTAGGTCTTATTTTCAGGGAAACACGGTATGATACATATATACAATGGACTATTACTTGGCCATAAAAAAACAATGAAATGTTACCATTTGTGACAACATAGATGGACCTAGAGGGTATTATGCTAAGTATTTGTTTATTTTTCAATTATGGTTGACATTCAATATTAGTTTATTCTTAATATGCACAAGTATACAATTTTATAAAAAGAGAATGCAAATAAAGCAGGATTAATTATACAGTTATTACCATGTTTCTTCGAAAATAAGACCTAACCGGAAAATAAGTCCTAGCATGATTTTTCAGGATGACATCCCCTGAACATAAGCCCTAATGCGTCTTTTGGAGCAAAAATTAATATAAGACCCGGTCTTATTTTGGGGGAAACACGGTACCTAAATTTAGTGAAAACAAACAGCAATTTGCTTCATTCTGTCCCACAATACAGTTTTATTTTTGTTTCCTTTTGTATTAATTCTTCTCTAAACTGCCTGCAGCCTTCAGGATAGCCTTTTTTTTTTTTTTTTTGCTTTTATGTAGTGGTTACACAGTATACCATCAGTTAAATTTCAATTTGACTTGCAAATCTGCTCCTATCAAGCCCCTATTAAACTGATTCTTGATGTCAGTCCAATGTGATGACATCAATATCCTCTCAACAAAAGCATTTAAGCATAGATTTTACTTACTAGTAACAGCAGATTTTTGATGTAAAGGAATTTGTTTGTACATCTCCAATGATGTCATCTACTTTCTATCTGTAGGCTTGTTTGTCGATCATGTCCTTCACATTTGTAAATTCATCCCATAGTCTGTCCATGTTTAAAGTGTCTGTAATTTCCAAACACTCTAAAGTGCATTGAATGTCTTAATATGTAAAATCACTCTTTCTCAGGAAGATGTTTTTATGGCTCAGAGGAAATCTGAACTTGTAAAATTGAAGTTGGATTCCATAGAAATTACATTTTTAGTAAAGAAGTCAAGAAGGTTTTGTTAAACTTTGTTGCACTTTGCTGGTGACCTTTTTTTCTTGATTTCTTAAGCAGTCTTATTCAAAAACAAAATGAGTCATACTTTTAGCTAAATCAGATTTGTTGCAACCTACGCATAACATTGAAAAGATCAGGTACAGTCAGTTGATACTTTCCTAGGCTCCTTAGGGACTCTTCAAAGATCTTCAAACGTTTTGAGAAACAGCATATAAATTTCTGCTTTACTGTAATCCATTCTCATCTTCAATACATTTTCAAATATTAGGACATTCTTCATGTTCCACACTTTCCACAATTTTAATGGGCAGGCTGACATGTTAGCATCTTTTCTATGGTCAGCATCAATGGCAGCCATCTTATAGACACATTTCTCATTAAAATCTCATAACATGCTTCTGCATGATTTGAGAAAATTAAAGTGACCACTAATGCTCATTATATAAGCTTCAAAATCGCAGGTAGGCAAATCATATTCCTTTAACCTGTGCTTTGGACAAATTGTGCAGGACATTTAACAGGTAAGATTATTCTTTTTCTTTCTTTCTTTTTTTTTTTTTTTTGGTAGGAAGTTTGCAGACTGCATGGAATTTGCTGAATTTTACATTTGCCCTGCCTTTGAAACATGCAGATAGATGAGCAAACTCTAGTTTGTTTTTGGACAAATTATCAACAATCATTTATTTTATGTGTCTGCGGTTTCATTAAAATGTTCATTGGATTCAAGAAGTCTACTTGAAACTTCATTGTTCAAACCAAAGTACATAAGAGCTGGGGGAACTTTTTTTCCCTGTGAATCAACACATTATTGATATATTCTAAAAAGTATGAAAGTTGGTAAAATCTGATAGAACCAGCTCTGCACTGTAATGACTTAACATAATGTGATCAAACATTCCACTTTGGTTAATCTAACTTTTTGTTACAATCTCTGAATCTATGTAACTTGACTAAATTTTACAGAGAGATCAAGGGAAGGAAACAATAATGTGTGTTGGTTCAGTGTGGAATGCCCAAGCTAATTCAGCAGACTCTGTTTTCAGATGGACATTGGTGTTCTTTTTGGAGAGTTTTTTTATTGTTTTTGCATCCCGTGGTACACCATACCTGACGCAAAATGCTTTTCAGCATTTTGTATAGTATGTTCTGTTTTGGTCATTTACCTCTCTAATCCAGTTGTATATGTACTTCCATCTGTCATTAAAATATACTCCTTCTATGGGGTTCATGTGGGTATTGGTATTGTAATCATTCTCCTGTTCATCACCTGAATTCTTAGGAAACATAATCCATATATTCACATTGTGGAAAGTTAAACTAGCACTACCTCACTACAAATAACAACAGTTGATGCACATGGAAAGTAAAGACAGACTGCAAACACTCCTAATACAATGGTCTTAAGTTGCACAGTTCCTTTATGGTAGACATTTTGGTTATTTACCACTTTTGTCATTATAATCAAATCTGCAAAGAATATACTTGTACAACATCATTTCAACATCTGCACATCTATCAGTGGACAAATACCTGGAAATTTATTCAAAAGCTGCTCCCTGCATGTCTACTGAGTGCCAGACGGGGGACTCACAGTCGGGATTACAAATGCTAAACTTGCACACTCAGGTCACATCACACAAAGTTGTGCAGCAATGCATGATCCGTTACTGTGAACCCAAAATCATGGCTGTCAATATCAACAGTCAGGAAAAAAACAGCACAGCAACTAGGGAAAGCTGTAATCCATATGGTACCCATTTGACACTAAAATCACAGTTGCTTTCAGCCCCTATCTTGGGGACTGCCATGAGAGTTCTGTACTTTCCCCCCAACCTTATGCAACCATCTGTGAAACCAAGGACTTCTCATATCCAGAGAGAGGTTCCCCAGGACACAGGGCTTTTGGTGCTAAAATCAGGATAGCACTGGGCCAACCGGTTGGTTGGTAGGTAACTCATCAATTGTTTCAACCAAAAAATTTTGTAAAATTTTACTAAAAATGTGAAATTTGGAAGGCAGGGCACCTGAAATAACTTCCGAAACTTTATTGTCTTTCCTTGAGAGAATGGTGGAATTAATGAGAAAACACTCAGATGAACATACATTGCATTTGAAAAGATGTTACCAGTGTAATGGTAGGGAGAGAGTCTGGAATTTTAGCCCAGCTGTGAGGTAATTTCCCAGGTGTTTTACTTTGGTGATAAATCATGTTCGGTTATCTCTGGCTGGCACACAAAAGGAAGTAACTATTCAAAAGTCTTTTCCCAGTAAACTTTATGCTTACCAACTTACTTCATATAACCAGCAGAGAGAATTAACATTCTGAAAAACTAGACACTGAAATAATGAAAATAGGAAGAATGCTTGGACCTCAGCAGGCTCCCTATACTGACAGAGGTGCAAAAGAGTTTAGAAGTCGTATCAGGCAATATCTATACACTTTACTGGAAATTGACTGTAAAGCCACAAATTCTATCATGTGTTAAGTAGTTTTATCATAAATAGTTTATCCAGGGGACATAAAGGAATATATTTAAATTTTCCACATATATGCTGATGCATGTATTGATGTAAAAGACCATACCATTTGTAAAGTATTTTGAATATCGTCTTTGCATGAATGTGGTCTCATATTTCTTTCCCATGCAGGCTCTCCTTTAGAGGTGAAAGGGGTTCTGATGTCAGGCTTGATTCTCTTCAGTTCTCAGTTGCTTCCCTGATTCCTCATTAGGCTTTATTCTACTGCAGCTCCATTTTTAACCATTTAGAGGGCCCAGGAACAGGGGTCGTCCCACTCTGTATGAACTGGATGGTAAAAAGGGCAAGGGACTCCAATGTTAGGTGGCAACCTTAGACCACCTTCCTTTCCTCTCCTCTTGCCAGCCCTACCTCACAGTTTGCCAGTGGTTGAGAGACATGAGGCTCCTTCCATCTGCCATCAGAGTCAATCAGAACTATGGAGATCAAACACTCTGGATTTTCAGGAACAGATCTGATTATGTCTAATTTTATCATTTTAAAAACTGCAATTTGTTTAATGTGTGGCAACTGTGGTTCACTTTTTTATCTTTATGAGGACACATATGCCTGTATTCACAAATCAAAGTCCATTAAAAAAATCAGGACACAAAACCTGCTTATTGTATAATCTTAGTTATCTAAAACATGCATATTCACAGAACATAAGAGGGGAACAAATATATGGCAGTACAGACAGTGGGAATTTATGATGATGAGATAATATTCAACTTTCTTTCCTTTTTTTGTTTCCACAAATTGTTATTATGGGCCTATGTTATATTCTCAATGACACATCAGAAAATAATAACACTTTACATTACTTTTCTCTATTTTTCTTTTCAAATATAGTTTCTATACTCAGATAATTTCTCACCTCCCCTTTCAAAGCGAGGGTGCACCCCATCTACATACACACACGCGCCCGCGCATGCATGCATGCACACACACACAATTTTGGGAAATTGTCTCAGTACCTTGTTCTCCCACTAGAACTGCAATGAACACAGGTGGGGGCACTATGGTAAGACTGCCACCTCCTGCCCCAGAGTAATGGATCCCAGAGACAGAGATTCTCCTAGGCAGAAGTTCCTTAAGAGTGCAAGATTTCTTCACCATATGCTATTGCGTTGCAGAAGGTGACTACTTTGATTAAGACATGTGCCCTTGGTTCTGACCCCTTAGAACCTCTCTGCATCTCAATTATTTTCTCAACTAAGCTTCCATATGAGGGTTTGTAATTCCCATAGTCTGGTTTCTTTTCGCTAAGAGAATTTCAAGCACACCGCCCTCAATATTCTTACCAAAGGTGCATATTGTTGTATACATAATTTGCTTATGTATCCTTCAACAAGAACATCAAAAGTGATTCTTTAAAAATAAAACATGTTTAAGAAATCAGGGAGATATTTCCCTGCTTCAAAGTTCTTTCTTAGGGTAAATAAACTTTGTTTCAGTTTAGTGGTTAGCAGAGGTAAGGGGAAAGGTGAGATGGTAGAAGAGGGTAAGGGGGATCAAATATATGGTGATGGAAGGAGAGCTCACTCTGAGTATTGAGCACACAATATGCTATATAGATGATGTATTATAGAATTGTACACTTGAAACCTATGTAATTTACTAACCATTGCCACCCCCAATAAATTTAATTAAAAATCAAAATAAATAAACTTTGCTTCAAATTGCAGAGCCATTTCCAGCACCATTTGTTTAAGGATGGCTTATATCTGCCACAATCTGCAATTGGCATGACATCCACGAATATGTGACTAATACTTCACAGTTATTTTCCATATTTCGCTTGCTATTGTTCCCATGAACGTGACTATTTCTTATTTTTTCTATTCTTCATTTCTTGCCCAAACATTATTCTCAGTAATCCAAGCATTTAATTTCCTAATTTTTTTATTTTTTGTTATGGAAAATTTCAAACACATAAAAGAAGAAGGAATAGTACAATGCACTCCGTGTACCCATTAAGTTCAAGAGTCATCAACTTCAATAATCATTAACTTTCTTCAATTCTTGTTTCATGTGTTCCCAATCATACTAATTTTTTTTCTGGATTACTGTGAAGCAAAGTGTAAACATCAACTCATTTCTTCCAGAAATACATTTTAATAGATAAGGCCCTGTTTAAACATAACCACGGCACAATATCACACCCAAGAAAATGTCCAAGACTCACTTAACACCCATTAATTTCCATTTCCCCAATTGTCTCATTAATGTATTTATGCACTTTGTTTGATCAAATTGGGACCCAAAAAATTCCAATGTTGCATCTGGTCGATATGTCCTCTAGAGTCTTTTAATATACTGCCTTTCTTTCCCCCCTCGTATTCTCCATGCCTTTTATTTGTTGAAGAAAATATAATCTGCTCACTTCTTGCCAGGAATGTAGAAACAAAGGGGTTTAGTAGCCCGGCTGGGGCATAAAGGCAGTCATGGTTTACTTGGACCAGACAGGCAGGTCTGGGCAGTTTTGGGGTCAAGTCTTTCTTTTTTTCTATTCAAAATTTTTGCTTTAATGCTCTTAATGAGTATAACTTTTACAATGAAAAATAGAGCAGTAAATAGAAACAAAGACCCTCAATCAGACCATGTGCCCTAGTTTTCATTGTCACTGTAGAATGGGCACGCATTCCATATTCCATTCATAGGAATTAGCGCTCATCTCTCCCCATCAATTTTTGACATACAGACCATTCTTGGGAACTCTCAGTCACTTTCCCTCCTTACCCTTAGTGCACCAGAAGAACTGTGGTAAATCTTGGCAGGATCCCTTGGAAAGGTTGTTTGCCTTTACCCAAGAGGAAAGATTCTTATACATGTCCCTGCATATTCCCAGGAAATAAAGGCCCCTTGGACCCACTCCATTAGGATCTTACTAGGTTCTACAGGGAATAGTAGAAGTTGGAGACTAGTGTATCAGCTATCATCTTCACCTCTGGGGCTCCCTGCCATCTTCTCCTGTTTTATATTCAAGAAATGAGCAATCTCATCTTGACACTTCTCATCTCAGTAGGATCAGTAAAGGTGACAGAGGCCAGGGGTAGTGTATGTGATGGTCTCACTACGTACTGCTTTTAGGATTGTTTAATTTCCAGAAGCAAAGTTGTATAATGAGGATGCTACTTTGAAATAATAAATGTATGCTGTTGTCATTATGTGTTCAATATATCTTGTGCCTTCCCATGTGCTCCAATGTTCATTGCAGCTTTATTTACGGTGGCCAAGACATGGAAACAACCAAAATGTCCTTCGGTAGATGACTGAATAAAGAAGTTGTGGTATATATACACAATGGAATACTATTCGGTGGTAAGAAAAGATGAAATAGGACCATTTGTGACAACCTGGATGGATCTTGAGATTAGAATGCTAAGTGAAATAAGTCAGACAGAAAAAGCAGAGAACCATATGATTTCACTGATATGTGGTATATAAACCAAAAACAACAAAAGAACAAGACAAACAAATGAGAAACAAAAACTCATAGACACAGACAATAGTTTAGTGGTTACCAGAGGGTACGGGGTAGGGGGGTGGTAGATGAGGGTAAAGGGGATCAAATATATGGTGATGGAAGGAGAACTGACTCTGGGTGGTGAACACACAATGGGATTTATAGATGATGTAATACAGAATTGTACACCTAAAAACTATGTAACTTTACTAACAATTGTCACCCCAATAAACTTTAATTAAAAAAAAATCTTGTGCCTTCCAACAGTCATAATGGCCCTGGGGTGGGGGGAAGTGTGTATGTGCCCTTGGGAAGAAGGGTGACATGGTATAGGAGAATGAGGTCACTGACCCTTAGAAAGAAGTAAAATAAAGTCTTGTTTTTCTCAGAAGCGTGAGAAGGGGAGGGGACAGAGGGAGAGGCAGAGAGGGAGAGAGAAGAGAAAATTAAAGATATGTATGTCCTGACATCATCTTCTGACAAATTCTGTAAGTGGTGGTATTAGATGCATCGGATAGCTGGATACAGAGTTGGCATGTGCCAACTACACAGGGCCCATTTTGACTGTTGGAAGACAAAAACTTCATTGCAGTCCATGAAGACACTTAGAGTGGATGTGGAGAGATCAAACCCATGTCTGCACTCTTGAACCTTCCACAGCTGCCACTTGCTTTAGAAGATGACGTATTCTCGATCTGCTTTAGAAGAGATCGAGAATACGTCACCAGCCTCATGGAAGGGTGTAGAAGGCAGCTGAATGTTTGTTGTTCAGCACAACAGAGTCACTCTAACTGGGATGAAGGGATGTTGGAGCACATTGGTCTGCAAAGTAGGGTATGCACACATAAGAGGTGGGTAAGAAGAGCTATGGAGGTGTAGGAAGAAAATATTAGAAATTCTAAGCACATTTATTTATTTTTTTTCTTGTTTATTTATTTCAGATGTACAAAACAATATAATCGTTAGACATTTATACCTCTCTCAAAGTAATAACTGCCCTCTCCCAATCTACTACCCTTCTGATATGGCACACAGGATCTGATAAGTATATTTATTTTGTATCACATCTTTCACACTTTTAATTTTAGTGTATGTTTTATGATTAGCATTGTATACTGATATAGTGTCACCAGTCTATAATTTGCAAATTAATATATCTACGTGTGTTGGAGGTATGTGTTCAAAATCTTTGATCACTGGTGCATGTATTAGATTGTCAGGGCTGCTGTAACAAATGACCACAAACTGGGTGGCTGAGAACAACAGAAATGTATTCTCTCACATTTCTGAAGGCTGGAAGTTTGAAGCAAGGTGTTGGCAGGGCCATGGTTGTTCTGATGCCTCTAAGGGAGGATCCTTCCTTGCTCTTCCTAACCTCTAGTAGATGCGGCAATCCTTGGTTTTCCTTGGCTTGTTGATGCATCACTCCAATCTCTGTCTTCATCTTTGTATGGTGTGTTCCTCCATGTGAGTCTGTGTCTCTGTGTGTTCTCTATTTTATATGAAGACAATAGCCGTGTTGGATTTAGGGTCCACCCTAATACAGTTTGGCCTCATTTGAACTAATTAAATTAACATGGACCCTATTTCCAAATAAAATCACACTCTGAGGTTTTGTGTAGACATGAATCTTGGGGGCAGTCTACTCTACCCAGTACAATGTGTAAGGGAGAATGATCAGAGACTTTGGTTGTAGCAAATGACACTGGGCACCCATTTTGGAGTCAAGTCTGAGTTGCAACCATATCTCAGGAGGATCCACAAATCTAGCAAGAGAACCATCCAGTAAGTAAGCAGTATTCAAGGAAATTTCCAGTCAAGATGGCGGGATAGATAGATGCTGTGTTTAGATGCACAACCACATCGAGGTGGCAACTAAACTGTCAAGCAACCATCATTGAGAATGGCCTGAAATCTAGCTCAACATATTCCTCCACGTAGGGACATACAGAAGAAGGCACCTTGATACTGGTAAGAGGGTCAGAGATGCAGAACCATAAGGTACAACACCTGTGTGTGGTTTTTAAATATCAGGAGGGATATCTCAGCTGCAGAGCTCCCCCCAGAGGAACAAGACATCCCATCCCCATGCCAGAGTCCCCATCATAGGGTTCCAGTTCAGGGAAGAAAACTCCCCACAACTTCTGGCTGTGAAAACCATCAGATATTGTTACTGAGTGAGACAGAGTGTTGCTAGAGTCCCAGCCATTCCTCTTAAAGAGCCCACGCACAGACTAACTCACTGGCTGACTCACTTGCTCTGAGCTCCAGAGCTGGGGCAGCAGTTCAAAAGGTGCCAGAGACATACTACTATGAGGAAGGGAAATGTCTTGCTTCGTGCTGAGGGCTGGAGGGGCTGTTTTCTCCTGGCAGACGCCATTATTTCTTTGTTGAGCCCTCACCCCTCCCAGTGTGTGGATAGAGGCGGCTGCCATATATGGGTCTCTATCAAACATAGCAGCCCTACTGTTCACCCTGCCTTGGTGATTTCCTGAGACCCCACCCCACCCAATTTGGGGACACATCCAAGCCATTTCCAATGGCTTTTCCATACAAAAAGCCTGTTTTTGCTCATGCTGTGGACTTTCCTAAAATCTCTCAAAGGTTCACAAAACCCAAACAAGCAATGTCTGGCCTCAATATATCTCACACCTCACGCTGAGCAGTCCCAAGCCCAGCACTAATGGAAGCTGGCCTCGCTTTGCAGCTTGGCCTCTTCCAGGCACCTCCAAGCCTAGTGAACATGGAAGAAATCTGCAGATTTCTCTGTGGCTAATATCAGATGGCTCCTGGTAGGGCACACTGTGGCTGAACTTGGCCTGCAGTAGGGTCCCTCCCAGGAGGCCCCAGGGCTGGCACACTCAGTGGCTGGTTTCAGACTCATCTGGAGGACCTCCGAGCTGCCTCTGTGGGCGACAAACCCAAAGGGCAGAATGGGCAAGCACCGGAGTCCTACTAAAGTGAACTCTGCCCCTTAGGGTTAGCTCCTTCACTGTCATCATGGCCAGTCCTCACAACCAATCAGTCCGATGGTCAATCCTTTCCATTGATGTGCAAACAGCAGCCAAAGCTCAGCTATAACAGGAATTCACACACAACACACACAAGGGACACACCTGAAGCACCTGGCTCAGGTGATAAGGGAAACTGCACCACTGGGCTTCACAGGATACCTATTACATATGACCACTCTACTAAGTCTGGGAGATGTAGCAGCCCTACCTAATACACAGGAACACACGGAGGCAGCCAAAATGGGGAGATAAAGAAACATGTCCCAAATGAAGGAATAGAACAAAGCTCCAGAAAAAGAACTAAACAAAATGGAGACAAGCAATTTACCAGAGGTAGAGTTCAAAACACTGGTTATAAGGATGCTGAATGAACTTAGAAGAGGAGTAGATGAACTCAGAGAGAACATCCACAAAGAGATAGGACGCATAAAAATGGAGATAGAGGGGCCAGCACGGTGGCTCAGGCGGTTAGAGCCCCATGCTCCTAACTCCGAAGTCTGCCAGTTCGATTCCCACATGGTCCAGTGGGCTCTCAACCACAAGGTTGCCGGTTCATCTCCTCAAGTCCTGCAAGGGATGGTGGGCTCTGCCCCCTGCAACTAAGATTGAACACAGCACCTTGAGCTGAGCTGCCTCCTGATTGGCTCAGTTGGTTGGAGCGTGGGCTCTCAACCACAAGGTTGCCAGTTCGATTCCTCAAGTCCCAAAAGGGATGGTGGGCAGCGCCCCCTGCAACTAAAGATTGAACATGGCACCTTGAGCTGAGCTGCCACAGAGCTCCCAGATGGCTCTGGCTCAGTTGGTTGGAGCGTGGGCTCTCAACCACAAGGTTGCCAGTTCGATTCCTCGAGTCCCAAAAGGGATGGTTCGACTCCCGCAAGGGATAGTGGGCTGTGCCCCCTGCAACTAGCAACAGCAACTGGACCTGGAGCTGAGCTAACCTCAAACAACCTCCACAACTAAGAGGTTGAGGACAACAACTTGAAGCTGAACGGCACCATCCACAACTAAGATTGAAAGGACAACAACTTGACTTGGAAAAAAGTCCTGGAAGTACACACTGTTTCTCAATAAAGTCCTGTTCCCCTTCCCCAATAATAATATAAAAAAGGTGTCACAAGCATAATTCAATGCAATTAAACACAATGTTAATTTTTAAAAAATGGAGATAGAAAACATAAAAAGAACCAGTCATAAATGAAGAATACAATAACTGAAATAAAAAATACATTAGAAGATGCAGAAAAAGCATTTGACAAAATCCAGCAGACATTTATAATGAAAACCCTTAAAAAAGTAGGAATAGAGGGATCATATCTCAATATAATAAAGGCCATATATGATAAATCCACAGCTAACATCATACTCAATGGGGAAAAGCTAAAACCATTCCCCTTAAGATTAGGAACAAGGCAAGGTTGCTGTCCACTTTCTCCACTTCTATTCAACATAGTGCTGGAAGTTCTAGCCACAGCAATCATACAAGAAAAAGAAACAAAAGGCATCCAAATAGGTAAGGAGGAAGTAAAATTGCCATTATATGCAGATGACATGATACTATATATAGAGAACCCTAAAGACTCCACCAAGAAACTATTAGAACTGATAGATGAATTTAGTAAAGTAGCAGGATACGAAATTAATATTCAGAAATCAGTTGCATTTGTATATACCAATAATAAAACATCAAAAGGAGAAATTAAAAAAAAAAATAATCCCATTTACAATTGCTTCAAAGACTATAAAATACCTGGGAATAAATTTAACCAAAGAAGTAAAAGATCTGTACTCAGAAAATTATAAGACACTGAAGAAAGAAATGAAAGAAGATACAAATAGATGGAAACACATACCATGTTCATGGATAGGAAGAATTAATATAGTTAAAATGTCCATACTGCCTAAGGCAATATACATATTCAACGCAATTCCTATCAAACTACCAATGACGTTTTTCACAGAAATAGAACATATAATCCTAAAATTTATATGGGACCATAAAAGACCCCAGATAGCCTCAGCAATCTTGAGAAATAAGAACAAAGTGGGAGGTATAACAATACCTGACATCAAATTATACTACAAGGCTACAGTAATCAAAACAGCATGGTACTGGCATAAAAACAGACACATAGATCAATGGAACAGAATAGAGAGTCCAGAAATAAATCCATGCCTATATGGCCATTTAATCTATGACAATGGAAGCAAGAATGTATGGTGGGGTAAAGACAGTCTATTCAATAAATGGTGCTGGGAAACCTGGACAGACACATGCAAAAAATGAAGCTGGACCACCTCCTTACACCATATACAAAAATAAATTCAAAATGGCTTAAAGACTTAAATGTAAGATCTGAAACCATAAAATTCCTAGAAGAAAATATAGGAAGAAACTTCACAGACATTACCCGGAGTAAGATTTTTACTGATATATCCCCTCATGCAAGGGAAGTAAGAGAAAAAATGAACATGTGGGATTACATCAAACTAAAAAGTTTTTTCACAGCAAAGGAAACCATCAATAAAACAAAAAGGGATCTTACTGAATGGGAAAAGATATTTGCCAATGATATATCTGATAAGGGATTAATACCACAAATTTATAAAAAATTCACTCAACTCCAAAAACTCAAGCAACCCAATTAAAAAATGGGCAGAGGACGTGAAGAGACATTTTTCTAAAAAGGACATACAGATGGCAAACAGACATATGAAGAAATGCACAACCGCACTAACCATCAGAGAAATGCAAATAAAAACCACAATGAGATACCACCTCACCCCAGTCAAAATGGCTATCATCAATAAATCAACAAACAACAAGTGCTGGCGCGGATGTGGAGAAAAGGGAACACTTGTGCACTGTTGGTGGGATTGCAGATTGGTGCAGCCACTATGGAAAACAGTATGGAGGTATCTCAAAAATCTGAAAATGGAACTACCTTATGATCCAGCAATTCCACTCCTAGGTATCTATCCGGAGAAATCCAAATCTCCAATTCAAAAATCTTTATGCACTCCTATGTTGATTGCAGCACTATACACAATAGCCAAGACATGGAAACAACCGAAATGCCCATCGGTAGATGACTGGATTAAGAAACTGTGGTACATTTATACAATGGAGTATTACGCAGCCATAAAGAAGAAAGAAATCTTACCATTTGCAACAACATGGATGGACCTAGAGAACATTATGTTAACTGAAATAAGTCAGACAGAGAAAGACAAATAACATATGATCTCACTTATATGCAGAATCTAAAGAAAAGAATAAGTGAATGAACTAATCAGAAACAGTTTTGGAGACATAGAGGAAAAACTGAGGGTTGCTAGATGGGCGGGGGGGTTGGGATAGGGGGAAGGTGAGAGGTTTAGAAAGCAGTCAGTAACCACAAGATTGCCACGGGGTTACAAAAGTTAATTTGGGGAATGTAATCAATAATGTTGTAAAGATTTTGTAGGGTATCTGATCGACACTTGTCTCGTTAGGGAGACCACCTCAGGGAAGATGTAGATGCCAGATCACAGCACTGTACACCTGAAGCTGAAGCTGAACAATAATGAATGTCAACTACAAGTTTATATATATATACATATATACTTACAAGAAGCGGAGTACAGCATTAGGAATAGAGACAGTGGAAGTGTATTGGCTGTGTGCAATGTCAGAGGGATGGTGGATGGGGGAGGGGGGTTGACACAGTGTGAGGGATATAAATGATAAACATCTAACTATTACTTTGTTTTGTGTACCTAAAAGTAATAATAAAAAAAAATACCCAGCCAGCCTAGAATTAAAATTCTGCTAATAGAAAGGTTGAGTACAAGAACATGTATGTCACACAAGAGAGTTAATTAAAAAGAAATTATTGGAAAGGTATTATGATATGAAAAAGCATAATTAACATATTTATTTTAGTTAGCTTCTGTCCATCAAAGAGCAATTTAATTCCAAAACACAGAACCACTTCAAATTTAGAAAATATAATTTAATGACATTGAAATGAGTATTTTTTTTAAAGCGCGTTCATCCAGTGGATAGAAAACCTTGCTTCTACATGTATATGCTTTATGTCAATCTTGTGCAAGAAAATAAATTTGGCTAATTAATTGCTTTAGCTCAAGAGTTTTCTATTCATATCTAGAACACTCTGAGTTTCCACTGTTCAATCTTACGATTTGTTATAAATGGAATGCATTTCAGAATATTTTACCACAGGTTGTGCTGCCCTAAATCTCAACTGATTTTGGTCCTCAAACACCATGTTCGTGATTTTGTTGTTGTTGTTGGCTTTCACTTTACCACAGTTACTGGAAAATATACTTCAAAGGGAATAAAGATGAAATCAAATGAAAAAAAAAAAGAGAATACATTAGAGGGAATCAACAGTAGATTAGATGAAGCAGAGGATCGAATCAGTGATTTAGAAGTTAGGGTAGCAGAAAATATGCAATCAAAACATCAATAAGAAAAAAAGAGTCCAAAAAAAATGAAGATATTTTAAGGGGCCTCTGGAAGAATATCAAGCATACCAACATTTGCATCATTGGGGCACCAGAAGGAGAAGAGAAAGAGCAAGGAATCAAAAACCCATTTGAAGAAAAATGGCTGAAAACTTCCCTAACCTGGTGAAGGAAATAGACATAGAAGCCCAGGAAACACAGAGTCTCAAACAAGATGATCCCTAATGGCCCACACCAAGACACATCATAATTAAAATGGCAAAGGTTAAAGACAAAAAAAGAACCATAAAAGCATCAAGAGAAAAGCAATTAGTTACCTACAAGGGAGCCCCCATTAGCTTATTTCTCAACAGAAATTTGCAGGCCATAAGGGATTGGCACGAAATATTCAAAGTAATGAAAAACAAGGACCTATAATCAAGATTAATCTACCCTGCAAAATGATGATTTAGAATCGAAAGACTGATAAAGAGATTCCCACACAATAAAAAGCTAAAGGAGTTCATCAATTCCAAACCAGCATTACAAGAAATGTTAGAGAGACTTTTAAGAAGAAGAAAAAGAAAAAAAAAGATAAAAAATATAAATAATCAAATGGTAATAATAACTGCATATCTATCAACAATTACTTTAAATATAAATGAATTAACTGCTCCAATCAAAAGATGGTTTGGCTGAATGGATAAGGAAACAAGACCCTTACACATGCTGCCTACTTCAGATCGAAAGATACTCACAAACTGAAAGTAAAAGAATGGAAAAAGATAATTCATGAAAATGAAAACAAAATAAAACAAAAAAGCTTGGTTAGCAATAATTATACCAAAGAAAATAGACTTTAAATCAAAGGCTATAACAAGAGATGAAGAAGAACCCAGTAATCCCATTTTGGTATTTATCCAAAGAAACCCAAAACACTAATTCAAAGGGACATGTGCATCCATAAGTTCATTGCAGCATTATTTACAATAGCCAAGATATGGAGGCTACCTGGGTGTCCATCAGTGGATGAATGGATAAAGAATAGGTGGTACATATGTACGATGGAATATTACCCAGCCACAAAAATGAATGAAGTGTTTCCATTTGCAACAGCTTAGATGGACCTAAAGCGTATTGTGCTGAGGGGAGTAAGTTAGACAGAGAAAGACAAATGTCATATGATTTCACTTACATGTGAAATCTGAAGAACAAATTAAACAAACAAGTGAAACAGAAACAAACTCAGAGATATAGAGAACATTTTGATGGTTGCCAGCTGGGAAGGAATCTGGGGAGATATGTGAGAAATGGGTAGGGATTAAGAGTGCAAATTGGTAGTTACAAAGTAATCATGGGGATGTAAATTGTAGCGTAAAGAATATAGTCAATAATAGTGTAATAACTATGTATGGTGTTAGGAGGTTACTATACTTATTGGGGAGATCACTTCGTAAGTTATACAAATATCAAATTGTTGTGCTGTACACCTGAAACTAATATAAAATAATATCGAATGTCAACCGTAACTGAAAAAAATAAGTAATCAATTTAAAATTTTAAAAAATAAAACCGTTATATGAAAAAAAAGAAAAAAGAAAACAAAAACAGTGTTCAAATAGCATAGCCACATAAGCAGAATACAAAGAACAGCACTCAGACTGAGGCTGTGTTTGTACTGCCACCTTTATATCAGTTAAGCCATACCCTTTCCTTCAATCCGCAAACATCATTTTATAGAGGAAAAGAAGTATGTAGAACTTTGAATTGACTCAGTAATTGCCTGAAATGAAGCAGCCAAACTGGAAGAGTGTGAAGAATCTTCATGAAATGTAAGTGCTCATTCCTGGTCTGCCTTTGGTACCCATCGGAGTGTGTACTTGCAAAGCAGGATTAGTTATGGAAAACAAAGAAGTTGTCTTTGCACAGCAGAACGTACTGTATATATTAAAGTTTGAGATTCTGTTAATAGACAGCCTGTGTAAACGTGCCTCCCTGTCAATTTCTTGTGTGTATATCCCTCTAGTGGTTTCAAACTTCACTTAAAAACTGACATATCCCATATTAGCATTTTAACCAGCTCACAAATAATCAAGTATGATGCATATAATATTTAAGAGCAAAGTACACATTTTGGACTTGGACAGACCTGGTTTTAAATCTTCTTTCTGCCATTTAATAGGGACCTTGCTTGACCCTGTAAAGCTACCTAGCCTCTCTGATTACCAATTATCTGATCTGGAAAATATGGGATTACAAATCCTATCACATAGGGCTGTGGTGAGGATGAAATTATATAATATAAATGCATGCCAAGAATGTCATAGGTGCTCGATTAATATAAGCTGTAGCTATGAATTGTAATCATTCCTCATTCAAAAATCTGCCCCAAGATCAGGGAGAGAATCCCGTACTACCTTCAGAGCATCCTAGCAATTTCTCTAGCTTTGGTATTGCACAATTTGTCCTTCACTTAATGGTTTATTATATGTGCCCCCTCAGCTTCAGTGGTCTTTGTATTTTAAAATATTCTGTATCCTTCCTTTTAAGATGAGTGAGGTAATATTCTGCTGCCATCTGATTTCTTTGTGGGAGTACCTCACTAACTTGAAAGTGTTTATCATCACTATCATTGACATCTTTTCCAATAGATGCTCAAAAAGAGTCATTCACCCACACACCTAATATTTTTTGACTGTTGAATATGCACAAGGTACCATTATAGGCACCTGGGTTATATCAGCGAATAAAGTAAATCAACCAACAAGAGCGTTATTCCATGGAGCTTGCATTCTAGTAAAATGATGATGAGAGGATTGACCCCTGGACTCACCCTTTGGCCATAGACTCTGCTATGATTTCCAGAGGAATCAGATAGGACAGGACAGGTGGGCTTTTTTTCCACCTTGGTGGGAATATGATCATCGTCATAACACTCTTTCTTATTTATTATTATATATTTAATAATGATAAGAAATATAATATCTGCTTAACACATCCCTTGCATTTTACAAAGCAGTTGTATGTACTGTACCGTCACCCCAATAAATTTAATAAAATTAAATTAAAAAACAATCTTCCTAGCCATCCTGTTGAGTAAGTATTATCATTGGCACATCCATTTTACAGATGAGGATGCTGAAACTCAAAGAAGTGAAAGGCTTTGTCCACTGTCACACAGCCCAGTGAAAATGAGGAAGTCAAAGCTTCTGATTCCAAATACCAATCTTTCCCAAAGGCTGTAAGCAGTATAATCAGCTCCACACCTTGAGGATTGAGAAAATGAATGATCATAGACCAGAGAGTGCAGGGCAGGGTGTGTGTGTGTGTGTGTGTGTGGTCACGGAAAGAGAGACTCACCCAAGGTTTACTCTCATTGTGCAGAGCTCTTACTGGCAGTAAGATCTACACTCTTGAATATGCAGGACAGGGAAAGACAGCCGTTTCCTACCTATATACTTATTAAGAGATGAGCACCCTCTATAGTTTGCCAGAGATGGGTGGGACTGGGATGGGGGTACAAAGGAGTTTGCAGCAGCCAGTCCAACCTTGAATTCTCTGCCTGCGGACAGAGACATGACAGCCCCTGAGTTTGCTACCACCATTGGCATCCAAAAGCCATGAACATCACTTTTGGTGGTGATTCCTTCCTCCAACAAAGCAGTACACAGCAGGGTGCATTGAAAGGGGAAAGCTACTGTAGTGCATGGGTTCTTGGTGTGGTAAATAGGGTGCATCGCATTTTTCACCCACTGCTTTCCCATCTCCACTTTGGTGCCAACTGCACTTATGGAGCTGTTTTCAGCATGCACGTGGGAACACAGATGCTGTTGTGGCTAGACTACGGGTTACTTTGAGAGAAACCCTAGCATAGAGGTCTAACTGGGTCTCTGCTGTAGCTACAGCTTCTTCCACTTTCCTGGCATGTCCAGTTCTGACAATTTCCTTAAAACTGACAATTCAGAGGTATTATTTCAACATCTACATCCTGGTTTTATTCTCATATAGTATCATCACTCATCCACATAATTCTTGCCAGGACTGGAGAGGCACACGGGTTCTGGTTACAAGTCTGGCTGGGAAAATTGGGTGACATGGTTTTCCTGGTTCTTGGGCCTCAGCTCTGGCCTGGGCAGACCCATTTCCAGCCATTGGAGTGGAGGGGCATTCCTCCTCTGCAAGCAGTAGGAGCTGGATGACCAGGGCCCTTTGCTGTTGACTTTCTTTAGGAGTTTTCAGCCCATGTACTTGTTAGTTATAGGTCCCAAGCCTCTTATCAAAGGTTGACATGACATAGACTGAAGTTTACTGAGGGGATCAGTCTGATTACACAGAACTGGAGGAATGAAAGGAGTGCTGGGAGACCCCTTGGGAGTTCTAGCGAAATCTTTGCTGTGTTTTCAGCTTCAGGTCACAAGGGAAGGATTCCACTGACTTCCCTCCTTGCCCCTCTCTTTCCTCCCAAATGCCTGTTTGCTGCTTTGCATGCTGATCTCCTATTCCCTGTCTTGGCATGTAGGTTTTTGTTATCTTTCATTACCCCCTGTACACCTGTGGTCAGTCTTCTTTCTGAGTATGGATTCTTGAGACTAGCGTTTGAAGAGAACAGCAGATATATCTGCTTTCTCTTTGCAGCTACATTCCAAGAGGGTAATGCCAGCAGGGGGAGGCCTCAGAGCAGGGACAAGAAGCAGGGAACAGTGAACAGAAGGAGCTGAGAAGCAGGCTGCCTTATCTCTGACTTTTGGAGCTTTCTAGGCTGAGTGCCAGGAACTGGGATCTTCTGTGCCCCAGGGCTCCAGAGATGCTGTAGGTGCCACCTACTCACAACAACTGCTGCTCAGGACCTGGAGCCATTTTGCCCACCCTCAAGATTCTCACCCTGCCATTTCTGTGGAAGGTGTCTGTGTGTGTGTGTGTGTGTGTGTGTGTGTGTGTGTGTGTAAGAGAGACAGAGACAGAGACTGTCAAATCATTAGCTTCACAACTTCGTATTCTAGACCTGGGAAGAGGGAAGAACCAGATACTTAGAAATGAATATTTATCCTTTTTTCTTTCTAAAAATTTAGAAGTTTTGATAAACATAACTTGCTTCTTCTCATTATGTGTGTGTGCACACTCGTGCATGTGCACATGTGCACACATATGCATGTGTGTTTGTCTTAGTGAGTGTACTTGGTTTTGTAATGTGTATTAGTGTCTAGGTATGTGTGCATGTGTGCATTTAGGGGTATTTCTGGACATTATCTGAAATTTTCTCTCTCCTTTGTGTGTGTGTGTATGTGGGGGTAGTGTACTTGTGTGTGGCATGTCTGACTATAAAGTGCCTATGCATTTTTAGATATGTTTGTGGGTATGGAAGTATATGTTGTGTGTTTACGGGGTGTACATATAGCAAGTGGGCTCCTGATCGTGTGTGTACACCTGGGTGAGTGTCTGTATGCCTGGGAATGTAAGCCTGTAAGCACATACTCACTAGTGAAAATTGGAAAATTATTCATCTAGGAGAGTCTGAACATGTGTGAGGTGGTTGTCTGCAGGTATGGGGGTAGATGTGTGCACTTTTACAGAGAGGTTGATGCCTATCTGTATGACTTCAGAGGCAAGGTGGATTTGTCACCTGCTGGGGGGGAGGGAGGCTTGCTTTATCACTTCTGAGACCCAAGACATGCCTGTCAGAACTCCTGGATCAATGAGCTGAGAATGAGAGCTGGGGCTCTTGAAACGGGAAGGGACTACAGAGAGGTAAACAGCATCAGAGGAGCATATAAAAATAAGAGTAGTTAGGCTTCCAGGACTGAGAGCACAGAGCAACTGTGTCAGGAGCAAGCCTGAGGGTGCTAGAATGGCCCATGGTATCCTGGCTTCTGTGAGCTGCCTCAGGGACGGGGATGAGATGAGCAGCCCAGATGAAAAATCAGAAGTGGCAGTGGGCAACAAGAAGATGTGTTATAGCCAAGGCGCAGAGAAGTTTTGGGGGAGGGTAGACCCTACCAGAGAGCAGAAAAGGAAACAGGTTCTTAGGAAAAGGAGACCCCGCAACAGGTTGGGCTGTGGTGCCATTTTCCACTAATCTCAGCCTGCGGGCCAGATTTGCATAGACTAGCCCCAAGCCAAGCCCTCAGTCTGTGTGGCTGAGGTGTTCACCAGCCTAAGGTGATATGTGAACTGACTTCGAAATCATCTTTGGGACGAAGAACAATTCTATCCTGATGTTTGTAGGGTCCTATTTTGCTTATTGTTTGGTCTTTCCCATTGTTCTTTAGTGCAGTCCCTTGAGGCAAATAATAATTTTGTCCTACATGAATGGAGGAGATGAAAATTCCTCCACAACAAGGGTGGGGATACCAGAGTTAGGGAGCAGCCAGCTCCTCTGAACTGCCCTGGGTACACATACAGAGAGGCAGCTGTGATACTGTTCTCCCCCCAACTATGCAGTTCCTGCTCAGCGATGCACTAATATGTGTATGTGTGAGAGTACGAGTGTATGTGAGAGAATGAGAGAGAGAGAGAGAGAGAGAGAGAGAGAGAGAGAGAGAGAGAGAGAGAAATAAATATGTTAAAGAAAGATGGGATGGGGGAGGGGAGAGAGAGAAAACCAAAACTCTGTGTGTGTGTGTGTGTGTGTGTGTGTGTGTGTGTGTTCGCTGCAAACTTCCCAGATCAGGGTTTTAGAGCTTTTAAATGCCTGGCGCATTGTGTTGGAGATTGAGGACTTGTTTGCAAATAACCTTGATTGGAGGGGAGGAGGGGAGTGGGGGACTGGTATCCTGAGAGGGGCAGAGCTACTTCAGAATCCACATTTTCATACAGAGTTGGGGACAGGGCCATGCCACACACCTCCACCTCCACACAATGCTGCTTGGCTCTGGCATCTGGGCCCTGGTAGCTGTGTCAACTGCTTGGGGGCAATGTGGACATCACCAGGGTCATTGCCTTATTTGGAAGCTACACTGAAGCTCTCTCAGGGACTTACAAGTTTGCTTGTTGGAGACTGTAGTGAACAGGTAGGTCTTGATAGCAATTTATGTCACACTTTTGGGACTCTCAGACACAACTGTGGGAATCTTTGCCAAGTGGGCTGATGATGTCAACAGTGAAAATAGAGGGGGCTCTGCATCAGGGAACTTATTTGTATTAATGCACAGAAAACTGGTGTAAATATTTATAAATACATGTGTATAGCATTAAGTACGTCTATATCACTATTATTATAATTTTTACTATATTATAATTATCTTCCTGAGTATGCATTGAAAGTATGCACACAGGTAACCTCTGGATGTTGGCATTAAGGCTAAATATGTCCTAAACTCTCTGTGCTTTCAGGACTTGCAGAAATGTGTGCAATGAGCATGAAGTTTTCCTACAAGCCTAAAATACAAAAAGCTACAAAGTAAATTTCATCGTTCCTTGTCCGCCCAGGCCCAGAGTAAGTCTTGACTACTGTGATATCTTGTTTTTGAACTCCTGTAATACTTCTTGGTGCACACAACTCTGGATGCTCCGTCAGCAATCAAATCATTTGGTATTTTTTCTATTTACCGGCAATTTCTTGTTAATCTCCTTTATGATAAGAACCACATTTTGTAATAATGCCCTCGGTATAGCAACTACCGATTGAATATCTCTGATGGGCCAGACAGTGTGCCAAAGCAGAAGGGATGAAACTACAGTCTCTGTGGACATTTGCTGCTTCACAAACGTGTGTTACCGATCTGCAGTAAGTACAGAATTTGAAAGTATGTGTTTAGAAAATTCTATGGCATATGGTGAGGATCTCTGTGATATTCAAAAACCTTGGGGTTTGTATTTTGTGTGTCTTTGTCCTTTTTCTTCTTATATTAGTTCATTTTCCTTGTGTTATGCAAATGTATTGATCCATGAGTGATTGACGTGAGAAAAAGCAAAAAGAAAAACTTATGTAAACCACAGATAGTTTTAGAAGCAGCAGTGTAAGGGCTTTGTGAAGATCAGCTGGTTTATTTTCCACAATGTGTCTATACAGTAGGAGGCATTATTCATGTTTTTGGTGATGTACACATTATTCATGTTTTTGGTGATGCCACAAGTTTGTAACTTTGACTAGGTCCCCAAGCTATTATTGTGTAGACACCTTGGGTTTGGGACCAACATATTTCCACTCAACTTGCATAATGTACCTCTGCTACTGCTCCATTGGTGCCCAGCACTTGCTTATCTTGTCAGGACTTCAATAATGTCAATTACACAATCCTCCTGGCTTTTCCTCACCTTTCAACATTATATGAGGCCAGACCGCAGGACCAGTTAAGTGACAACGTACGTTGCAGGGCTGGGAGCATCTTGGAGGAGTATATCTCTGAAAAGAGAGAAATGGTTTCCAATGTGTTAACTAGAGCACTGTTTGAGGGAGAAACACAGTAAGATGATACTAAATGTCTTTTTGCAGAGGAGTGGGAACTTTAAGACTTTGATTGCAGTTTCTGGGTCAGGGATATTAGAGGTGGTAGAAAGTGGGTGTATGCCTTGGAGGAGCTCATCTATAAAATAAGTTGCCCTCCAAATCTGGGTCTCTGATGGTTCCAGTGCCTTCTCTTCTTCCTTTGCTCCTTTCTTCTCATGGAGTCTGAACTCATTCACTGGCTCAGATCAGCCACATAATTATTCTTTTCCCGGGATAGGCCTGGACTGTGTGACCTGAGATCCAATTCTGTGAAAGCCTTATCTGGCCTCAGGCTTACCCGACAGATGAGGCTCCACTTCACTGTGAAGCTCATGCTTAGGGTCATATTAGATGAGATCTTTTGCGAGACAGGTTGGGTAGGGACTATGGAGAAGACAGAATGAAGCCAATGGGAGGAAGCCTCCCACAGAGAACAAAGAGATTGTGTGCGTGTGTTCAGCAGTCTAAAGGATAGTGTCCAAAATGGCACAGTGGCTTTTAGTTTGATCAGTGTTGTTAATGTCCTCAGGGAGTTACTATCCTGGCTTGGTCAGGCAACTGGCCTTCTGGTGGTAAGGATGTGCTAAAAGTCAAGGAGAAGACAGTTCTGTGTTCTGGGATGTTGCTTCCACTTGGAGTTGGGCCAGCCTTCCCAGGTGGGGAGGGGGGTTCTTTTTTAAGCAAGTCAAGATCACAGGTGCTCTGCCACACTCAGCCTCAGACTCAGGATAGACCTCCAGCACTGAAATAGCAGTGTCATATAGAAAACTGAGGCAGGTGCTTGGACATACAGACTGGCTGTTGTGCAGTCATTCAAAGCAGCTGTGGTGCAGTGGGGAAGCTTGTTACCAGTGCAAGGGGCAGCAAACGTAATTGCATATTCTGATCTGCCAGCAGGTCTGAGCCTATGGTTATGACTTCCTTGAGAATCAGCTAAAAACTTGGGTTCTAAACTTTACTCCTCCAATTATTTGCTAAGTGCCCTTGGCCAGTCCATCTGACCACTTTGTATAGCACATCTCTAACTTGTAAAATGGAGATCATGATATAACCTACGTTGAGTTGTTCGGAGTATAAAGTGTTTAAAAGGTGCTCTGAAGTGTGCCTGGGCACATAATAAACAGATTCTCAACAGACACAGAGTTGCAGCAAATAGGAGTTGCAACAAATAGGCAGGCACCTGACCTCAGCTAGAGGAGTTTGTCGGTGGCGGTGGGTTGGGGGAGGGGGCGCAGGAAGCCTAGCTTACCTCCCAGGAGCCAGTTAACTACTTGATTTGCAATTCTTTGCGCATGCTATAGCCCTCCTCATTATGCAAGGTCCAAATGCCCTCCTGCTTACTCAAAGTGCTCCAAAAATTCTCTCTGCTTTCCCTGTGCTTGTTGATTTCACTCCTCTCGGCTGAGCACCTCGGTTCAGCATAATGCTGTTTCTTCTATCTGAAGTCAATCTGGTTCCCTCTTCCCTTACCAGATACTGCCCGATTTCTTTGCTTCCCTTTGCAACAAAACTCCTTTTAAGACACACCTGTACTCACTGACTCCTCTTCTCCCAGTATTTCTTAACCTGTCCAAAGCAGGCTTTATCACCTAGTCCTCCCATGAATCTGCTCTTATAAAGGTCACCAGGGACTTCTGCATCGTTAATTCCAATGGTCAACTCCCACTCTTCCTCTTATTTCATCTGGCATCAGCACTTTGAGCATAGCTGACCACTGGCTCTTCCTTGATACACTTCACAGGGCTAATGAGACAATATACTCTCAGCTTACAGTACTAGTGACACCTTTTCAGTCTCCTCAGCTGGCATCTCCTCTTCTCTCTGATCCCTTTATACTGCAGGTCTCTGACCATGATCTTTTGCTCTTCTGCTCTTCTCTATGTACTCGCACTCTCTAGCCAATTGCCTATAGTCTCATGGCTTCTTAGGCACACAACTTTTCAGCCAATTTCATGACTTCTATACTGCCTACTCAACTTACATGAGCGTCAAAGAGACATCTTAATTCAGTGTGTCCAGAACTGACTTCCTGATCCCCTCTCCTACCTATATAACCTACTCCAACCACAGCATCCCCCCATATCAACTGACCATCATTCCATTCTACTAATTGCTTGGGGGGGGGGAAATGGAGTCAGGCTTGACTCCTCTCTGACACTCCACACCCAAATCATCAGGAATTCTGTTACGTCAACCTGAAATATACCCAAAAACTGAGCAGTTCTCACCATATCTACTGTTTTCAGGATGATCCAAATCATCATCTCTAGCTGGACTTATAGCAATAGCTACCTATCTTGTCTCCCTGCTCCCACCATTGCCTACTTTCACTCTGCTCTCAACATACTAAGTATTCAAAGTGATCCTGTCAAAAGGTACATCAAATGGTGCTACTCCTCTGCTCAATCCCTCACTGCCTCTCTCCTGCCCCACACATTTCATTACCAATAGGAGCCATGTTTCTTAAAATGGCCTACTGGGCCCTACATAATGTGAGATTCTGTTAATCTCTTTGGCCTTATCTCCAACTCTTGTCCCATTTACTCATAATGTGCCAGTCACAGTGGCTTCTCCACCCTTCTTCCTCAAACCTGCTAGATGCTCCTGGGCCTTGGAGCCTTTGCACTTACTGGTTCTTCTGCCTGAACAATATTTCCTTTACATATCAGCAAGGAGAGTCCCCTCACCTTCTTCATTTCTTTGTTCAAATGTCACCCCTCTAATGAGGACAACCCTGCTCACTCTGTATTGCATTTAATACTCCTTTATTCCCTGGCATTTCCAATCCACCTTTCCCTGTTCTTTGTGAGCTTACTACCATCACTCCCACCACCACCACCAACCAGAGTACTTATCACCTTCTAAGGTACTGTATATTTGTTATATAAAAGGTTTACCATGCATGAGAGCTTGTGATTTGTTCATATATGTATCTCAGGCAACTGGAACCGTGGCTGGCACAAATGGACCTTTGTAAATATGTGTTAAATGAGTGAATGCATGATTTATTAGATAATCTTAACATCCAAAACAACGTAGGTCCAGTTACTTTTGAGACTTTACAAGCTGAGAATGAATCAAGGGCCTCCTTGGTCAGAGTTACAGGAGGGATTTCAGGCACTTCTTATATATTACTTTTGAGATAACATTTGCAAGGGTGTCATTAGTCACAAGCACTGAGGCAGAAGTTGACCAGTCAAGAACTGGGCCTGATTTTCACCAGCAGTTTATGGGCTTTACCCTCGGCTTTAAAACTATACTGTGTGAGCTTTATGTCTATTGAGTGTTGAGCAGTACAAGCCTAGAATCCACTATTCCTCCTAAAACCTGTTCTCCAAGCGCTAGCTTTGACTGAGCGGAGACCCTCCTTTGTGCAAATGTCCTCACACAGATTTTCAAAGAAATTCCATTAGCTCTTTGATGTTTAACTGTTTCACGGCTTGCAAGCCCTGGAGTAACCTGTATAAAAGTTTCACTACCTCTTTATACCAATCACCCTTCTCTACCACCACCACTACTTCAAAATCATTTCCTTCAGAGAGATGGAATTCTGTATTTCTGCCAAAAGAAGGAGACAGAGGGGTCCTGATCACTACCCACCTCACAAGGGTGCATGTGAGCCTAGGCAGAATCCATATCTGCCTTTCACCATGGCCATGGTCTGCTCTGCCTGTGACTGCTGAGGCCATGACCACAACACTGGGTCCAAGGAGGACACCCCTCAGCCTGTTTTTTTTTTGATACCCACTGCTTGCTGCTTGTGTTTTACCCCGGGAAATCTACTCTGCTCAAGGTAAGAGTTCTGCCAGCCTGTTGTACCTTCTGGATTGGAAACAGCATCAGTGAACAATGTTGCAGACCCAGAAAGTTTGCTGTTTGGTTGACCTACTGTCTGATAACCAGGACCTATGATTTGAGGATTAATTGAATGTTCAGCGTGGTAAAGTTTCTGAGCAATGTGTTGTGATGGGGGAAGATATACTGGTCTTGGAAAGAAATATTCATTCCACACTTAGCAAACCCTCAAGGATACCTGGTGACTGGGGTGGCCACAAATCAGAATGAAGAGACATCCACAGCTAACCCTCGAATGGCTTTTTAACATTTTCCCATGCCTCCTCACCCCACCTCAGCATGCTCCTTCTCACTTTCACCCTGGGTCCTGGTGGAGTTTGAAGACAGAAGATTTCCCCAAGGCTGGGTGGAGTCCCAGACACCCTGGTGATGCAATCTTTGTTTTAGTGTAACATTGTGAGCTTTAGACTTGACAGGCCCTGAGTTCATGTCTAAGGCTGTCATTGACCAATCAGGTGACTCTAGCAACCTGAGTTTCCTCCTCTGTAAACTTGGCCTGGTGATGCCTACCCTGTTGGACTGTTGCAAAAGTTAGAGACAATGCATGAAAATAGCCATCAAAGTGACTGGCACAATTTAGGCACACAAGATGGTAGCTGCCACTTTTGTTATGCACTGGGGACTTTTGGACTCTATCCCCGAGCTTCCTGAACAACTGGAGGGTTCTAGGACCCAGAAACCCAATCCATTTCAGAGGCATCCTGGCAACTAAAACTGCAGCTTTTCCTCTCACTTTGTGGAAACTGCTGGGGTGGGGCCCGCTTAGGTTGCCAAGTAACACAGCTAGAGGCTCCCAGATGAGAAATGTTTCTCATCTGCATACTGCTCAAAGCTCAAAGAATTTATGGAAACGAAACAATTAATATTTTTTTTCTCACCACTTTCCAGAAGCCCCTTTCTCTGCTTCTCCCTCAGCCTTGTCATCCACTTCACAGGCACTGGAAATCTACCCCTTGTTCAGCATTTACCTAATCAAATGAAGATTAACTCTTTACCATACCAATGTAGTGTATTGAGAGGTGAGGGGGGGAGTGGGAGACACAGTAAACCTCCTGGGCCAAGGGGTGGGGAGAATGAGCCTGGGCCACTGATTGCTTCCTTGCTGGATTAGGGGAGGTCACCCAATCCTTTGTGCATTCCTGTGACGCCTCCTGCTTGAGCTCTTCAGGATTCCAGCAGTCATCTCTTTTACAGTGCAGCATGTGGTATACTCCTACTCTTTCTCCCTTTATACTGGGTACTACTGGTTCTCTGACTGAATTAAGCTTCTGGACCCACACTTGCAAATAACCATTGTAGATCATTGGATGATTATTCCCCACCAGAGCCAAAGAAAACATGGATTCAGTTAGGTTTTGGAAGGAAATTATTTCTTTCCCTGAGCTAGCTGGTGCTTCCTATAAAATGGGGGTGGGGAGAATGGCGGCTGCAGTCTTATCGACCTGGTAGAGATATGGCAAGCCCCTGGTACAGAGGGGATACTTAATAAATCTTTGCAAACTTTCCCACTTACTAGCTGACTGACCTGGAGCTGTCTGACTTCAATGAGCCCCTTTCTATAAAAGGGGGAGAATTTAAGGTCAGCGTTGTCCACAAATGGTTTTGAGGCTGCAGTTGGGGTAACTGAGAACTGTCCCACTGAATTCACCAGTTTCTTTTGAAGACAGAGACCTTGTGAGTGTATTGGCACACACAGATGGACAACAGGGTGGCCTATAGGAAAGCACTCTGGATTTGCAGGGAACGGACTTGGGGTTTTTCTAGAATCTGTCACTCGCCACCCCTATAGCTCTAGACAGGAAAGCCACTTAGTAATCTGAATCTCAGATTCGTACCTTGTCTACCTCTGGAGGTGGTCTCAGTAAATATGGCCCCTCTGTCCAGGGCCAGAAACATGCCTTTTGATTTCCTGCAGCCCGTTTCTGTTACACTGCCTGAATCATATAGAAGGCTTTGTTTTCTTGTTTGCTGAATGAATTTGAAGCTGCTGAGGGGGGTCATAGTTCCTCCTTTTGTTTGAAGCCGCCTTTGCCTGCAGGCTTATATCTATGGGTCCCTGAGCCTTTGCCAGAAAGTAATTTGCTAGCCTACCCTGGCCCCGGGGACTTTACTTGCACACACCCCTGGAAGCAGGGTAAGACTAAAGACAAAGAAAGAAGGTACCCTGGCCACTGACTTGTGTGTGATAGCTGCTCCCTCTAAGTCCTACAAAGCTAGGTCAGGCATCCTTCCTTGGTGCTTCCTATTAGTGGACTTCATACAGTGTTTAGCTCTAGGGGTAAATGTGGTAGGCTTTGGGGGTGGCCAGAGCTTCTTATGTGTGTTCTTTGCCTGTAGCTGATAAGAATGTGTGGGATGGCTCCCACATCTCCACATTTGCTGTGGGGTGAGGTAGAGGATTCTGTAGGCTCTGGTGATAGAATGGATAGGAAGGACATTGAACTCCTTGGTACAATGAGCTAAGAAATTGTGAAAGTTCCTGGAGGTGGGAAGAAACCTGATACCACTTGACTTACATGATGGGCTACCATGTGAGGTTTCCCTCTGGACTTACCACACTGGCTGAAGGAGAGTCAAAGTGCTAATTGTGACCTGCTCTCTACACACACACACACCTCACTTTTAAAACAATTCGTACACCTTAAAGAATTGTACTTCCTGAGAGAAATGCCAGGTTACCTCTCAGAGATGCCCAGGTTGAATCTTCCCTCTGATTCACCCAAGAGGTTCTGCTTTTCTGAAGCCTTTTATTTTTCATTATTCCAGGACTATTATTATTATTAATCATTTTGTTCTTATTAAAATCAGCCATAACTCCCACCCTTTGAGATTCTAGCCCCTTCTCACCTCTTCTCCATCTCATTTCCTTTTCTCTACTTTCCCCTTGACATAACCTTAATAACTCAATGTACTTTCCCCCTAATGACCATGCAGCCTTTACTACTTCCATATTTACTCTTTTCCCCATCTCCAATATTATTTTCAGACCTCATGTCATCTCACCAAGAATTTTCTGACAGTCACACCTTTTTAATTTTTGTAGTGCCTCATAATGTCCTTTTCCCTGCAACCACCCCTCTTTCCTCTGCCCTCCTGTCAAACTGACTTAAGTGTATTTTCTATTTCCACAGCACGCTATGATGTTCCTTTCCCTTTGCCAATGCCCCCTCCCCAAAGCTGAGTTAAGTATCCAAAAAGTACCTAATATACCATATTTTCATAGTACCCTGTTTCCCCGAAAATAAGACCTAGCCGGACAATCAGCTCTAATGCGTCTTTTGGAGTAAAAATTAATATAAGACCCGGTCTTATAGTACAATAATAAATATAATACCAGGTCTTATATTAATTTTTGCTCCAAAAGACGCATTAGAGTTGATTGTCTGGCTAGGTCTTATTTTCGGGGAAACAGTATGTTCTGATGCCTCTTGCAAATCCCCCCAAGCTTATTTAAGCATCTCTTGGATTTTCATAGCACTCTGTGATGTCCTCTTTGCTGTCCCACCCCCAAGACAGGTCACATTAGCTTTCCCACATTTTCGTGCACCTCATGCTCATTCCCTATGATAGCGTTAACCACACTGCCAGTTTATATATTTGTCTCTCCCATGTAATCTAGAACATTCTTTAGAACCGAGTTCTGTGTGCTAAGGAGTATCCCCAGAACATAGACTGGTACTTCACACATAACCAGTGGTCAATAAATGAACAAGGTGTCCTTGTCATTATACTTTTATTTTTTTCTATATTCTGCAGTAACTAAGCAAAATCGTGACAGTTGTCAGTCTTCTTTACACAACAGCAGACACAAAAGTTTTCAGAAAGGTCAGACATGTATGAATCCCCCCATCCTTCTTTCACATTTTACTGGTTATTTCAAAGTTTCAAAGAACAGCCTATTTGAATGATATAAAATATGTACCAGATCACGGAATATGATGGAAAGACTTCATTATATAATGTTAGGAAAACTGTGACACTAAATCTCAATGACTGAAAATAAAAGAAAAATAATTTTTCTCCAATCATATTTTAAACATATTGTGACCTTAATCAACACTGTATTAAAATGAATAAAATTTTACAATATCCAAAGCAGATGCTCTATTTTGCAGTTAAACTATTAGCACTGATCACAAATACCAAATACAGTGCACCCCCTTCCCCATAATATTCAATTCAGAACCCAAGTGATATACTCCTTGGGGTACCTATGAAGCTCTTTCCAACCCCCCAACACAACGGTCTGTGCCAGATTTCCCTAAGGAGCAGAGTAACTCCTACCACCTGAATTGAGAATAGCCTCAACTTCTGCATCATCATCTGAATCCCAATCATAATTACATGGCCAGTCCTTGGAGCATCGATTACGCACCCTTGCCACAAAATGCATGACTTTCAGCTTGCTCGATTCCACGTGTGCTCGAGGTCCCCAGAAGAACTCGTACTCTACGGGACTGCTACGGGGCACTGGCTTATAAATCAGGTACCCTCTGCGCACGAACTCTTCTGTGACGACCTTCTTTGGATCTCCAAAGATGCTGTGCTGCCGGCCAGGCTGCATCCCCAACTTCCCCAGCACTTTCCAGACCAGGGCCTCCTTGGCGCTGTTGCCCATGATGAAGATGAGGGCTAATATGGACATCAGGAGACTTTTCTTCGTGCCTTGAAAATTGCTCCGGGCTACCAAGGGCTTTTGCGCTTGAGCAGTACTGGAGGATTCCTCGGGGGTGGAAGAGGCCTCCTCCGGAGTGCTCGGATCTTCCTCCGGGCCGCTCAGATCGTCTTCGGGGGTGCTGGGGACCACAGAAGCGGCCATTGGGGTCTCGGAGGCTTCTGAGGCCTGGATCTTACGATTGTTACGGTTCTCTTCTGCGGCTCTTGCGTTACGGCGGCGCCTACTCTTTCGTCCCCGTGGCATGTCTCTTGCTAGGGGCCCTGAGCCCAGCAATCCTAGGGAAGGATGCCTGTAACCTCTGTACAAAGCAACTATCTCTACCTTAAGAAGGGGCTGCCGCTGAAGCCACCAACGTCAAGAGTCTTTGTAGCAACAAGCCAGACGTTGTCAGGGAGCGCGCTCCCTCCCACGCAAACCGACTTGCGTGAGCAACCGCCGCCTACAATCGCCCCAGCTGCAAGCGCGCGAGAATGCCGTGCAGAATTGGCTCCGCCTCTCCTGCCACGCACTCGCCTAACTCTAAAAAGGAGGTGGACGGTTCCCCCACTCAGACTTCCGCTGTCAGATAGGAAAAGAGGTTGGCCACTGCAGGGGTGGGACTAGAGCAGAAATGACGGCTAGGGATTGTCAAGGTCGGGGGCATGCAGAGGAGAAATGCTTAGGGCAACTCTCTGTCTCTGTCTCTCTCTGTCTCTCTCTGTCTCTCTGTCTCTCTCTGTCTCTCTCTCTCTCTCTCTCTCTCTCTCTCTCTCTCTCCCCCTCCCTCCCTCCCTCCTTCCTCCCCCTCTCTTGGAGGGGGAGTGTATTCTTGAAAGGAATCAGGTAGTCCCAGCTCTCCTTTGTGTCTTGATTTACACAGCGCATTCATTCTCTCACCCTGTTTTCAGAACGAATTTACTTGTATGGTAATTCGTGGGCTCATCTAGGACCCAAATAAAATGGGTACGGCTGAAGTGCTGGGCAATAAGAGGAGGTGGGCCTGCAAAAGCGAACAGTGTGCCTGAGGTGCAGAGCCTTTAAAATGTTTTATATTCATGGGATTATTAAACCGGGCACTGACTGAATCTGACTTGCCTTTGGAGAGCCTTACAGGGGAGCAGACTATTGTCTGGCAGTTCACTTTAGGAAGCAATTAGAATAAGAAGCGAGAGGGAGTGAACTGAGTCTTAAGGTGGTTGCCATGGGGATGGAGAGGCAGAAAGGCATTTTAAGGGTGATGATTGACTGGCTTTAGAGACTAATTGGGTGGAAGTGGGGAATGGGGAGAGGGTGGTGGAGTGCAGGTTGGCTCTAAGGTTTCTAGGCTCCAGCCTACCTGAATACCTGATTTATTTTGCTTCTTTCTTTCATTTGGTAATCCGAATGTAATTCGGAGCATACTCTGAATGTTACTCGCTCCAGGTCTTTGCTCACAGTTTCCTCTGCCTGAATTGCCTTTCCTCTTGTCTTCAACTATGTAAATTCCATCTGCTTGCCCATCAGAGTCCTCTTCCTCCCTGAAGTTTGCCTTGGTCTGCCCCAAAGGGTAAAGAGTCCATTTTTGCTCCCCACTGTGGGAGTGGGCGGAGGAGTATTTAAAGCAAGCACTCTATATCTTATGTCATTACAAAGATACTATTTTGCACTAGCCATTTCACCTCTCTGAGCCTCGGTTTCCTCATATACAAAGTGGGGTTAATGAAAATACCAGCCTAATGGGATTGTGAGAATTAAATGAGATAAGTGAAAAGTGTTTAGCACACAGGAAGCACAGCCTTTGCCACTCAAGGTGGTTTAGTAATGTGTGAGTGTGGTGTTTAACAAATGCATGTTGAAGGACTACATGATGGAAAAGATTTTACACGTGTTTTTACCTGAACTTTTTAAAAGCAAGTTATACTTTATACCAGTTTGACTGGAAAAGATTAAACACTTGCTTGTCAGGACCTCAGAATAATCCCACTGAGGGAAGAAGCTCTGTCTAGCCCCTTGATGTCTCCCAGCCCTTGGTAGAGTTCGTGAAATAGGCTATGGCTATGCCTGGTGAATAAGTTCCGGGGTGGAGTAGTGTGTTCT
The DNA here is from genome assembly GCF_036562045.2 of Rhinolophus sinicus. Taxonomy (NCBI): domain Eukaryota; kingdom Metazoa; phylum Chordata; class Mammalia; order Chiroptera; family Rhinolophidae; genus Rhinolophus; species Rhinolophus sinicus. Next base: position 43,527,823 of record NC_133768.1, read on the forward strand.
GTTCAGAAAACAGAACTGCCAGCTGAATTGCACCCAACAAGGCCCAGTCATCTGTACATGTGTAGAAAGGGGATGCCTGGTATAGAAGAATGCACATTAAACTCAGACCTGGGAACATGTGTTCTGTCCTAGCCCCTGTAATTTACAAGCTCTTTGACCTTGATGAGTTTACCAAACATTGTGTCCTGTGATTTGTACTTTGAACAAACAGAAAAGGTTAATCTCTCCAGCCTTGTCTGCCAGGCTCATTGTGAGGCTCCCTGGAAATCCAACAGCACATACCAGTGACTCTGGATTAGAGCAGGTTGTTTTGAGTTCAGCTGTTTTTCTCATTTGCTGTTTGTTTTGTGTTTGCTGTTTGTGAATCTGTGTGCCTAGAGGACTGAAAAATTACCTATATTGTTTCAAATAGCTTCTCTATTCTGATGGGAGTTTATGAGAATGTAATGCGCAAACTAATTATCTTCCCAAACAGACACTTTCTAATGGAAATTTTCTTTATATCCAGAGTCTACCAAGGCCTCCTATTGGAGAAGTCTAGCCATAATCCAATCTTGGGCAGTGCATACTTGTTGTTGCAATGCTTTCTGCCCACCAACTGGCTGACTGAGGACGAGGTATCATTTCTGTGTCCATACACATTATATAGGTGTTTTTTTTTTTGGAGCAGATTTATTTTTATAAGCATGTTTTAAATTAATTTATTTTCCAATTATAGATGATATACAATATTATATTAGTTTCAGGTATACAACGTAGTGATTAGTTATTTATATACCTTATGATGTGACCACCGATAAGTCTGACACCAGTTATTACAATATTATTGACTATGTTTCCTATGCTGTACTTTATATCCCCATGACTATTTTTATAACTGGCAATTTGTACTTCTTAATCCCTTTCACCTTTTTTCACCTGATGTTATTATCTAAGTTGGTAAATGTAGCTCTAGCTCATTTTAATTTTTAATTTAATTTTTGTATATGATTTCTTTTAGTATTTGCAATTTACCTTTCCTTCTGATGTACTGGAATTTTCAGTTTCCATTTTTCCAGAACAAATAATGTTCTCATTAGAATTTTTGTGCCTTGAGAAAATGTGCATGGATACCTAGGATCACCATCTATGAGTAGAATTACTGGGTGTGTCTTCATAGATGTGTTTCGATAAACTACATGGATATCTGCTTTGTTTCCTTTATAAAAATGTGATCATTCTATACACAATTTCCATTTTGTTCTTTTTCCTAATTAATAATAACATCTCCTCAACTCATACCTCTAATGCTTTCTTTATAAAGGCTGAATGATGTTCCTTGTAGTAGTTTTACCATAATCTCTTCAGGCATCCATCTTTTGGCTGGGTATACTGTATGCCAAATTATTTCCTCCTCTATAAACAATGCTTCTCCAATAAAAGTTCAATCATTAGTTTACTAGGATTTTTTTTAAATGAGCAATATATTTCAACTGAGTATGAGAGCCAAGTTTATATTCAGTATGTTTGATGAATGATTTAAAATTCTTTTTCTACTTCAGTTGAAATCAAGGTGATTTATGACATTTTCCTTAATCTCAAATAGGAAGCAAAGGCTTGCCTGATTAAATAATTCTATGATATATAAGGTTGGTTGAACATTATCCCAACGCCAGTGAATGGGACATCACTGAATGCTTTCCAGCAAGGGACTGGTCTGATTAGTGTTTTGGCTGCAGTGCAGAGAATGGACTGTGGAGGAGGGGAGAGTGTTGGGTGGAAGACCTGATTAGAGGCTGTGCCCTAATCTAAATTAGTGATAGTGATGGCCTGAGATAGAGTGATGGCAGTGAAGGTCATGGGAAGGAATGGATACCAGAGCTGATTAGAATTAACAAGCCTTGGCGATTGCCTAAATCTAGGCAGTGAGGGGAAGAGGCTAATTGGGCCTCTGAGGGTTCTGGCTTTAGTAGGTGATGAGATTAGGGATGTAGGAGGATATACGCATGTTGGCTGCCTGCTCTTCTCTTGGGTGCCTTGGCCTTCTGGAGCGGCCCTTTGTTTGGTCCACTCTCTGCAAAACCATTGGATTTGAAATGCCTGCAGAAGCCTTGCTGTGCTCAGCCTCTCCCAGAACACTGGTCACAGAGTAAGTCAGGGTGCAGCTGGCCCTCAGAATTTTGGAAAGACTGGATATTGTCTATAGAATTTGTGTCTTGGAGATTTTTTTTAAAGCAATGGTAATCCCATGCTGGATTTCCCAGACTCTCGAATCATAAGTCCCCACAAAACCTCAAAGTGAGCCTATTAGCCAACTCTGCATCATCACAGGAATGATAGCGCTCCCTAAAATTCACCTGAGGTTCTTTGGGGTCTTCAGGGTGCTGACTCGTCTCAAGTGACATCAGGGATAATATGAACAAAAGGTGCCAAATATTATACCCATGAAATCAGCCTGTGTGCTCTTGTGGACTCTAATTGCATACCACTAGTAGGCTTTAGGGTCCTTCTTTGGCTACTCCTGGACATGCCCAAGCTCTTTTCCATTGGAAATACTAGTCCTTCGTGCTGTTGTTGGGTGGGAATGACTGAGGAGGAGGTGGAATATCCCTCCTGGAAATAAAATAAACACGCAATTACATTAAAGTTCCCCCAGCTGTTAGCTGAAATGACACTTACTTTTAACCAGTTAATAATTGCTGTGTTTCTTTCTTCACCATATATCTTAGATCCAGCCTAATGTCAATAAGTAACTTCCTTCTGCCATTCTTAATATGCCTTATCTCTAGGTGGTCACTCTCATTAGGATGTCCAATGTAAATATGAGGCATCTGATGCTGTGATGGGCCCAGTAACTAGCTGATATCAAATCTCTGACAGGTGATGGAGTCAGGATTTTTGACCCACTTCCCCTGGTACCACAGACATATTCTTTTCTCCTCTGAGTCATTAATGTCACAGTTCCCATTATCACCACTCTGACTTACAGTTTCCTATCTAGATTTATGCAGCAGCTTCCTTCCCGGCTTTACCCCACCTGCAGTTTCTCCTCAGCTAACTGTACCTTGCATGTGGACATAATAAGTTCCTCTAAGAGTGGGCCCCCACTCATTGTTCACCACCAGACTATGCTCTTTAGGTATTGTGTGAGGCTCCTTGCTAGCTCTGTGGGGCCTGGTGGCCCACAGAAAGTCCTCAAAAAGTGAAACCTGATGGACTGAATGAATGTAGAAATGAGGCGACCTATATTTCTTCCACAGTATCTCTCAGCTGAAGCCATAGTGTGCTTGCCATTTAGACCCAGGTTCACCTAGGTCCTGAGCTTTTCCTGACCAGGCAGGGGGAGACCCTGTGGACTCAGCCCCTCAGTGCGTGTGCATGCTTGTGTGCACTAATTAATGTAAGTGTCCACCATTCACATGTTCACCAGTGTTTGCTTGCCCACTTCTCTGCGTGGTTTTGGTTCTGTGTGGAGGTTCCAACATTGGTTCCTCTGCGTTAACTCATCTACTCAGAACCTGTCTAGTCAGGGCTTGGCATACATTATCTCATTTAATACTCACAACTTTCCTAAAGAGTGGGTACTCTAATTTGCATTTTGTAGATTTGGAAGCCTGACTTGTAGGTTCCTTACACAGGTAATAAACACAGACACAGAAGAGGAATGGGAGTAGGATATCTACAATAATGGTGACCATTTCTTGAGCAGCCAGGAATTTTTTGTACATTATTCCCACAGTAATTCTACAAGGCAGTTACTATTCTGCCCATAATTCTGCAGATGAGGAATGCTAGATTAAACAGGAGTATACAATTGCTCAGTGTCAGAGTTGAGTTTTGGGAACCTGAGTTTAAACCCAGGTTTGTTTTATATTACAGCCCTTGCCCTTATCACAATACTGAGACTGAAGTGTGGGGGTAGACTGGAGGAGCAAAGACTGCTTGTGTGAAGGATTGGAAGTAACAAGGCAACTGAGGGAAGGAATCTCACTTCACCGTAACCCTAGTCCTCACCACAGAGCACTCAGAATCCTGACAGTGCTTAGGCTGGGTCTTATCTGCTGGCCATCTTCACCTTCTCCACAGTTGCCAGGTGTTAATGCTTCATCACCCATAGGAGCCTTAATAACCTGGAAACTACAAAAGGGGATCAACTTCCTAATCACAACATGCTTTCTGTCTGTCAGTGACCCAAGACTAAATGGACCAGTATCCTTTCTAGAAGACATTGTGTGGCTCAGGACATTATTAGTATTAGTTGCAATTCTGCCAGCTCAGTGTGAGCCCTTGAGCTAATATCACTGTTGAATGAGTTCGATTGTTGAATGACTTTTTTTAAATAGGGGAATATTGGGGAACACTATGTTTCTCCAGGGCCCATCAGCTCCAAGTCGTTGTCCTTCCATCTAGTTGTGGAGGGTGCAGCTCAGCTCCAAGTCCAGCTCAGCTCCAAGTCCAATCGCCGTTTTCAATCTTAGTTGCAGGGTGCTCAGCCCACCATCCCATGCAGGAATTGAACCAGCAACCTTGTTGTTGAGAGCTCATTGTGGGGACAGAGCCCCAGAAAGCAGTTTCCAGGCTCTCGGCCTCACATAGAAAGGTGTTGGCTCAGGTAGTAAATGGCCATCAACTGTGATTGGATGGCCATCAGCTGTGGCTAGTTGGCCGTCAGCTGTAACCAGTGAGCCATTGGCCACTAATATAACTGCTGTGTCTACGCTAGCAGAAAATGGGGGCTAGCAAGAAGATGGCCACTGGGCTGGCAAGCGTGGATTGCAGTTAGGATGGCATGTTGTAGACAGTGTGGATCCAGTCTCCAGTGAGACTATAGTGTCGCCAGCGAGAATATACTAGTATGACTCCCCTACCTATGGCTCTGTGGGTGTTCCTTTTTGGCCTCACCATATCCTGCGTTCTACTGTGGGGAGCGGGAGCAGAGACCCCACAGGCCGCCCCGCACGACAAATGGCACAGTGAGCAGCATCTCCCGCATGACACCCTACATGACACTCGTGCTCTAACTAACTGAGCCATCCGGCTGCTCCTCCAGAAGCTCAGCAGCAGCTCGTTGTCTTCAATCTAGTTGTGGAGGGTGCAGCTCACTGGCCCATGTGGGAATCGAACCGGCAACCCTGTTGTTCAGAGCTCGCGTTCTAACCAACTGAGCCATCTGGCCGCCCCCTTGAATGACTTTCTTTACACTAGCACCTAGATGTTTGTACCCAGTGACCACAATAAGAAGTTCATTTTCAACTGTAAATACGCCATTTAATATCCTCTTATACTTGTGTTACAATGGTGGCAGTAGAGATGGAGAGCAGTGGACAATGTTAGAGATACACATGTGGTAAAATAGACTAGATTTAGTGTCTGACTGGAAAGCAGGAGAAAGGGAGGGGTCCAAGATAAGCCTAATGGGTGTTTGTTTAATTTTTGCTTTACATAATTAATAGGGTGCTGATACCATTTCCTTAGACAGGTAATAAAAAAGGAGGAAGAGGTTAATGAGGGGAAATGACAATGAGTTCAGTTTTGGATATTATGAGTTTGAGGTACCCTGGGACACCTTAGTGGAGATGCTCATTAGATAGGCAACTGGATAAAGGAACTTGGAATTTCTAAAGAGATCCAGGCTAGAGATTCAAAGGAATTACCAACACATAGATGATACATTAAAGAAAGATGAGCTCACCCAGAGCAAATGCTTGAGTGAAATTATACAGGAATGAGCAAGCCTAACGTTTAAGGTTTAGGAAGAAAATGAGAACTCACAATGTTTAGAAAGCATTGTAAGACATTAAAAAACAAGTAAAGAGTAAACTAGGTTTAAAAGTCATTTTATATTTGAAAGAGAGTTGATTTTCTGTTAGTACTCAAGTAGTAATCTATCAGTAAGATGCTGTGCAGAAAGTCATTTTAGGACTTGGTTTTGAAAACTCTGGAAAAAGTTAAATGACTTTTCTATTTTAGTAAGGCAGTATTATACTGTTACTCTGCAGTCAAGTGAGTAAACCTCTTTAGTTGTTTCTATGGTAGAAAATTCATTGTTTTAGGCCCACAAATATGAAACGTTTCTAAATCATGATTCCTTTTCTCAGGCATACCTCCCAACCCCTGTTGTCTTAGTCTTCTGGGACTACCATAACAAAATAGTATAGGCTGAGAGGCTTAAAAAACAGCAATTTATTTTCTCACAGTTCTGGAGACTAGAAGTCCAAGATCAAAGTCCAGTAGGGTCACTTTCTGGTGAAAGCGCTCTTATTGCCTTGCAGATGCCTGCCTTCTCTCTGTGTGCTCATATGACTCCTTTGTGCATTCAGAGAGAGTGAGCAAGCTTCCTCGTGTCTCATAAGTACTTTAATCCTGTTGGATCAGGGCCCCACCCTTATGACATCATTTAACCTTGATTACTTCTTTAGAGGCCCCATCAACAAACACTCACATTGGGGGTTAGGGCTTCCGTGTATGAATTTGAGGGAAACAAATGGTCAGCTCATAATACCCACACTCAAACCCTTCAGATATGATACCTCCCAGAAACAAACACATAGAATTGTACCAGTAGAAAAAGAGCTCACTGGAAAAGTGTCATGAAGTAAGAAAAGCAGAGGATACACCAGGTTCCAAATTGTTCTCTGCTTCTCTCACTCCCAAGTAGTTTACAATTACACATAAACCTCTTTATATTATATTTAGTATTTCTTCCCAGAGATACCTCTCTTTATAAATTCCAGTTTCAATCCAAGCCTATTTTTCACTTCCTCTTGTATACAGAACTGTTTGTGATCACAAGCGTGCACAATCATATGCCAAAGGTGTATTATGACATTCAAGATTTTTGAGAGACTACTTTTTTGTCATGAACTTTGAGCATCTGTACTCCCTAAACAAATGGAATTCACATGGTTTCACAACCTGCCCAGAGATAACTGCTATTCATAATTTTCTTTAGTTATTTTCCCCTCATACCTTTTTCTGTACATTTACACACAAAGGTATTTGTGCACTTACAAAGGCTCACTCTCTTTAGGTTATGTGATCTCCATGTCACATGCCAGATCTTCAACTCAGGTAGGTGAGGGGAGTGCTGCTAAGTGGATGAGGGTTTTATAGCCAGGATGTGAGATAAAACAAAACAAAAAACCCGAAGCTGGGTAAGGTCAGTGAGGAGGAAGATTTGGAAGAGTCCGAGCTTTGACCAAAAGTTAGGTCCTGAGACTTTTCCTGGAGGAAAAACAGGCTGGGAGTTCTCTCCTTCCCTTTCTCCCACAGGTTTTATGACAATTTTGGAGTTTTACATATTCTTCTTTTTTTCTTCTCCTACATAGTATGTACTATGTGATCATGATCAACAATGCTGACAAATAAAAGAGAAAAACAAAGTCACTCAAATTTCCAAAACCCATTTCAATCTTTCACAGTTTTTCCAGACAATATTCCTATGGTTAGGAAAAAAAAAAGCATCTATATAATTCTTTTACTGGCTACATAGAATTCTATTTCAAACTTTGAAACCATCCTGTTCTGTGAGAAAAATTTCATGCCCATTCCACGTGAAAGTGCACGCTTTCGTACAATTGTTACTTTTAGGTTAACTATGACTAATTGCCCACACACTGTCCTGCAGAAAGAGAAACAACGAGAGGAAACAGGCAAAGTGATGGCTCTATAGAGAACACTGAAGTGTTAGGCAGAATATCTGCACCCCAGTACCAGACCCTTTACTCACTGCACCATTTTCCATAGGTCTCTTTTTCTCCCTGCCTCATTTATAAAACTGTGTGATACAACCCATCTCTCCTTAGCCATAAAAAAAAGACTTTCCACAGTGTCTCCTCTCCTGACCACCTAAGGGGAGGCAGTAGTGCACAGTGGTAAAAGGCATGGGCTCTGGAGGGAGACTACTTGGGACCAATTCTAAATTCCACTATACACGAGACTGCGAACCTTGGCAAGATACTGAACCATTCTGTGCCTTGCTGTCCTTATCTGTGCAATCATGTAAGATATGCCTTTCTGGTAGAGCGATTATTTTGAGGATTAAATGAATTAATACATGTAAAGCACTTAGAGTAATGTCTTGTTTGTGGTACATGTACAAATAATAATAGCTGTCTCTGGGCTGCCCAGTAGGTGTTCCCCTAAAGTGTCTCCAGTTGTATCTAAAAAATTAATCCTCAGGATTTGCCCTCAACATCTAAATTTCCTGGCTGTTCAGCAACTTGTACTATTCTCATTGACTTCCTATCTCTTCTTCCATAACATCTGGTCCAGAATAAAATAGTAGTAGCAATAGCAATGGTTACCATTTATTGAACACCTACTATTTGTCAGGCACTTTATTCATTTAGAAATCATATTTACTGAGCATCTATTATATGCCAGGCACCAGTCTACTTATTGCAATTTAAGGATGTGGTCACAGTGGATACAGATAATTTAAAAAGCTAAGCATGACAGATACTGTCTTGATTAGGAGAATCCTGGATAAGGCACACGGGCATGAAGCAGGGGAAATCAGACCAATTTAGAAGATGTGGTACATATATGTAATGGAATATTACTTGGCCGTAAAAAGAATGAAATCTTACCATTTGCAACAACATGAATGAACCCAGAGGATATTATGCTAAGTGAAATAAGTCAAACAGAGAAAGACAAATACCATACAGTCTTACTTATATGTGGAATCTAAAGAACAAAATAAATGAACACACAAAACAGAAACAGACTCATAGATGCAGAGAACAAATTGATGGTTGCCAGAGGGGAGAGGGGATGGGGAATGGGATTAAGAAATACAACTTGGTAGTTACAAAATAGTCACGGGGATGTAAAGTACAGCATAAAGAAAACAGTTGATAATATTGCAACAACTATGTATAGTGCCAGGCGGGTACTAGACTAATTGGGGGGATCACTGCATAAATTATATAAATGTCTAGCCACTATGCTGTACACCTGAAACTAATATAAAACAGTATTGAATGTCAACTGTAACTGAAAAAATAATTAAAACAAACAAAAGAAGAACCGCATAGGCAGACAGGGTTGTAGAATTGACTGTTAAAAAAAAAGTAACAAGTGCCCCTCTGACACCCTACAAAATCTTTACAACATTATTGATTATATTCCCCAAACTGTCTTTCATATCACTAAGGGCAATATTGTGACTACCAGTTTGTGCTTACCACTTCATAGGCAATGTAGATGCCTCACCACTGAGCTATACATCTGAAGCTGAATAATATTGAATGTCAACTATAATTTAATATATATATATAGTCGCAGGATGTGGAGTACAGCATAGGGAATAGAATCAATGGAATTGGAACAGTTGTACATGATGTCAGAGGGGTAGTAGATTGGGAGGGGGGTTATCACTTTGTGAGGGGTGTAAATGTCTAACTGTTACATTGTTTTATAAACCTGAAATTAATTAAAAAGTTTCTTTAAAGTAACAATTATTATCTTACTAATACAGAGGGTGCCAAAAAAACGTATACACATTTTAAGAAAGGAAAAAACTGTACTAAAATTGTAATACTCAATATATACTGATAACAAAAGATGAATACAAGTCACGTTTGACTTCTGCAATTACAAGAGGTGCTCAAAGTGGTTACTATCAGCGTAATTTTAATACAGTTTTTTTCTTTCTTAAAATGTGCATACATTTTTTTGGCACCCTCTGTATAATCACATTTGGAATTATGGGATACCAACAATTAACAACAACAGGTAATAACCAAGAAACAAAGTGAGTGCCCATATAGAGAGAGCTAAATGAAATTAATCTACATTAAGTTCTAGGTAGAAACCCAAATTCCTAAAATTTTCCAATATTTTCTGACTGATAACATATATAGAGCAAAAAATGGAAATTATATTAATTATTTTTTAAATTTAATCTTGTTTCATTTATTTATTTGTTTATCTATTTATTTATTTAAAGTTTATTGGGATGGCAATGGTTAATAAAGTTACATAAGTTTCAAGTGTACAATTCTGTAATACATCATCTATGTATCACATTGTGTGTTCATCACCCAGAGTCAGCTCTCCTTCCATCACCACATATTTGATCCCATTTACCCTCATCTACCACTCCCCTCCCCCCTTAATTAATTATTTAATGTCAGGATAACATTTCTGCCTAGATCATCACCTGCTTGATGGGATTGGGGAGGAGTAGGGTTCAAATCATGGAAACTTTCAAGTAATGTTATTTTACAATGCTTTTCAAACTTTACTGTGCATATGAAGAAAATGGAGAGTATATTAAAACATAAATTCCCAGTCCCTTTCTCCAGTAGGTGTGTGGTGGGGCCCATAACTTTCCATTTCTTACTCCTAGGTGATAATGATGCAGCTGATCCAATGACTACACTTTGACTAGTACTGACATATCTTGGAACTTAAGAATGGGGCCAAGAGTCGTAGTGTTCCAATAATATCCTGCAATTTTTGCCCTTTGAAAAAAGCTTCTGGAACTTTTTTTAAACAATTCTCAGCAAAATATTCACCTAAGTGTAAGTTTTCCTATTTAACTCTGTAGGAAATCTTCAGATTGGAGACAGTCAAATGAGCCTCAGTCTTCAACAGTAGAGACTTTTTAAAGTACTTCCACTCAGTATCAGGAATAACCTAGCTGTGTTCATTTGCAACTATGACTTCAAATACTTCATGGCCACCAGTTGATGGACACACTGCCTTTGGAGAGAATATATGCATTTCCAGAAAATAAAAACGCACATGTATTCAATGTTTAGAGATCTGTCTGCTGAAGCATTTTTTTCTTCTGAATAATGTGAAATCCTCTTAAAAACAATCAAATGATGCCACTGAGAATGGTGGAGTAGGGAGCTCCAAGGATCAATGCCATCATAGAAGCAACCAATAAGCCGGCAAAAACTGTCAGAATTAACTTTGTCAGAACTCTAAAATACAAGAAAAAGCTTAAAACAACAGGAGAGTGCTTAATGAAGAAAGAGGCTGCAAAATGTCATAAGAGAGCCTTGAAGTATTTTAACTACTCACCTACTGCCCTCTACTCCCCAGTCTAGCAGTGGCCATGAGACAGTGGCCAACTTTCTTGATGTGCCTTACTGCTGTCAGAGTTAAATAGACCCAGTTCTCAAAGAATTGTGGTTATATGCCTTTACCTGCCTTGCTTTTGCCCCTCTCAGAACTCTTTCAGAGGTGTAGGAGACTCCCGTGAAGCATTTAAAAAAATCATTTAAAGAAAAATATACTGCGTGAAGTTGTTTGAGGCAATGGACAACACAGGGGATAAGCACCAGACAGACTGAAAACTTAGAAAGGAAGAAGCTGGGGACTGAGATGCCTGGGGGAATAAGGGCTTAGAAAAGACCCTGCATATACCAAGAAGTCCAGAAGGCCATGCATACACCAACAGTTATGTGTAAGCTCAGAAAATTCCTGAGAAAACCCTAAATTTTTTGCTCAGGGTGATCTTTAGGCTCCCTGTAAGCAGAAAATGAAACCTAAAGCAGAGTTGTACGTAGCCTGTCTAAGCTTTGAAGGAGTGCCCCAACTGCATAAAGGAACAACTAACCGCAAACAAGCAACAACAACACCATAGAGAGGGAAGAGAATCTGGTTTTCAGAATTATCACACCATAATATTAAAAATGTCTCATTTTAAACAACATAAATAACAACAAAAAAAGGCAAACAGAAAAAACAAAACAGAAGAAAGTCTGGCTCATCCAAAGGAAAAAAAAATTAAACAAAGCTGTCCTTGAGGAGCCCCAGACATTGAACTTAACAGAAAAGGACTTTAAATCAACTGTCTTAAATATGCTCAAAGAGCTCAAGGAAACCTGGCATAAATAAGTAATGGAATCTAGTAGAATGATATTTCACTAAAGAGAATATGAATAAAAAGAATTTATAAAAAGGAACCAAATAGAAATTCCGAAGCTGAAAATCACAATAACCAAAATGAAAAATTCATTAGAGGGGTTCAACAGCAGATTTGAGCAAGAAGAAGAAACAATAAGCAACTGTGAAAATAGGTCGATTGAAATTATTCAGTCTGAGGTGCAGAAAGAAAAAGAATGAACAAAAATAAAGCGTACACATGGTACACCATTGAGTGTATCTAACATATGCATATGGAATCATCAGAAGGAAAGGAAAGGGGCAGAGAGAAATTGATATCAATTTAAAATAGATTGTTATTTATTTTTAATACCCTGGTGCCTGGTGACCACTAAGAAAATAACAAAAACAAACTATACACACACACACACACACACACACACACACACACACAAAAGTAAAATAAGGAGGGAATCAAAGTGGTACACTAGAAAAAAATCAATTGATCACAAATCAGGTAATAATAGAGGAATTGAGGAGCCAAAAAGATATAAGAAACATCAAAAACATAGCAAAGTGGCAAAAGTCCTTCTTTATCATTGTAAATGAAAGTCATTGTAAATGAATTAAAGATTTTACTTAAAACACAGAAATTGGCAACATGAATTTTTTTAAAAAACATGATCCATCTACATGCTGTCTACAAGAGACCCACTTTAGATCCAAAGACACATGTAAGTTGAAAGAGAAAACCATTAAAAAAAATGTTCCATGTAAAAGAAAGTTAGGGTGGTACATACTATTAATCGGACAAAATAGGCTTCAGTCAAAAATTGTTACAAGAGACAAAATGAGATATTATATAATGATAAAATAATCAATTCAGCAAGAAGATAGAACAATTATAAATATACATGCATCTAACAACAGAACCCCAAAATGTATGAAGCACAAAAATTAACTAAACTGAAGGGATAAATAGTTAATTCTATGGAAAACAGTATAGAGTTTCCTCAAAAAATTAAGAATAGAATTACCATATGACCCAGCAATCCCGCTTCTGGGTATCTACCCCAAAAATCTGGATACATTTATCCATAAAATATATGTACCCCTACATTTCATTGCAGTATTATTCATGGTGGCCAAGACATGGAAACAACCAGTGTCCTTCTATAGATGATTAGATAAAGAAGATGTGTTACATATATACAATGGAATATTACTCAGCCATAAAAAGATGGAATACTACCATTTGCCACAACATGGATGGATCTTGAGATTATCATGCTGAACAAAGTAGGTCAGAAAAAGTCGAGAAATATGACTTCACACATATGTGGGATGTAAAACTGAAAACAACAAATGAACAAGACAAACAAATAAACAAAAAGTCATAGATACAGACAACAGTTTAGTGGTTTCCAGAGGGTAAAGGGATAGGAAGGATGGTAGAAGAGGGTAAAGTGGACCAAATATATGATAATGGAAGGAAAACTGACTGGGTGGTGAACACACACTGCAATTATATAGATGAGGTGTTATATAAATGTACAGTTGAAACCTACATAATTTTACTAACCAATGTCACCCCAATAAATTTAATAAAAAATAAAAATAATAACAAAATAATAATTGAAGAAATAAATACACCACACTGAATAATGGATAGAACAACCAGATAGAAGACTAATAAGGAAATAGAGGACTTGAACAACACTATAAACTAACTACACCTAATAATAAATTATTATTTTATAATAAATAATAATAAAGAGCAGCCTACACATTCTTCTTAAGGGCACATGGAACATTATCTTGGCTAGGTCATATGTTAGACCCCATAACCAGTCTCAATAAATTCAAAAGATTGACATACAAAGTGTGTTCTCTGAATGAAACTAGATATTGATAGAGAAGGAAAATTGAAAATTTCACAAATTTGTAGAATTTAGGCAACACTTCAGCAACCAATGGATCTAAGAAGAAATAACAAAGTAAATTTAAAAAAAATACTTTGAGATGAATAAAAAGTAAAACAACATGCTAAACTTTATGAGATGCAGCAGGAGTGCTCAGCGGAAAATTTATAGTTGTAAATGCCTACATTAAAAGAGAAAAATATTTCAAAATAGTAAACTGCATTTACACCTAAAGAAACAAGAAAAAGAAGAATAAATTAGCTTGTCAACGAACTAGTGTAAGGAAGAAGATAATAAAGATTACAATAGAGATAAATTGAATAGAACATTTTTAAAGGATTAGAGAAAAAATAAAACCAAACATTGATTCTTTGAAAAAATCAGTTTAATTGATCAACGTTAAGTTAGACTGATGAAGAAAAAAGAAGTCTCAAGTTTAAATAAAAGAAATGAAAGTGGGGACATTATTATCAACCTTACAGATATAAATTGGATTACAAAGAATACTATGAACAATTTTATACTAAGAAATTAGATAACATAGAAGAAGTGGCAAATTTAAAGAAATGCCGATTACCCAAACTGACACAAGAATAAATAGAAAATCTGAATAGACCTATTACTAGTAAGGAGATCAAATTAGTAATCACCTCCTAACAAAGGAAAACACAGGGCCATATGACTTCACTGGTGAATTCTATCAAATTTTTAAAGAAGTATTACAAATTCTTCTCAAATTCCAAAACAACTGACTTCGTAACTCAGTCTATGAAGCCAGCATTACCTTGATACAAAAGCCAGAGAGATTACAAGAGAATTACAGACCAATAACACTTATGGATACAGATGCAAAAATATTAAACAAAACTACCAAATTAAATCAAGCAGCAAATGGAAAGGATTATTCAATCATGACCAAGTTATATTTATCCCAGAAATGCTAAGGATAGCATTGTTACTAGGGATAGAATGTGGATGCTAGTGTTTCAACACATAAAAACCAATCAATGTAATATACCACATTAGCAGAATGAAGAAGGAAAACCATATGATCATCTTAATTGATGGAGTAAAAGCATCTGACAAACTCCCAACATTCCTTCATGATGAAAACACTCAAGCTAGAAAAGGAAGATCTTCAACATAATAAAGAGCATTTATGAAAATTTCACAGTTAACAGGCTAAAAGCTTTCCCTCTAATATCAGGAACAATAAAAGGGTGCACATACTCATCACTTCTATTCAACATGATATTGGAAGTTCTAGTCAGATTAATTGGTCAAGAAAAAGAAATAAAAGCCATCTAAATTGAAAAGTAAAAAGTAAAAAATGTGCATTTGCAGATGACATGACCTTATATGGAGAAAATACTAAATAATCCATTAAAAATTATTGGATTTAATAAACGAATTTAACAAAATTGCTATGAGATCAACAAGGAAACATATGTTCTTTTTCTGTATATTAGAAGTGGACCATCAGACAATTAAATTAAGAGAAAATTTTATTTACATTCCCTCTGAGAATCATCAGGTTGTTCTCTGTATGTATGTGTTTGCTTCTGTTTTGTTTTGCTTACTCTTTTGTTTTGACCTTCAGATTCCACATATAACTAAAATCATACAGTAGTTATCTTTCTGTGTCTAACTTATTTAACTTAGCATAATACCCTCTAAGTCCATCCATGTTATCACAAATGGCAGGATTTCATTTTTTATGGCTGAGTAATATTCCATTATATACATATTCCATATGTACACAAATCTTTTTTTTTTTTAAGATTTTATTGGGGAAGGGGAACAGGACTTTATTGGGGAACAGTGTGTACTTGCAGGACTTTTTTCCAAGTTAAGTTGTTGTCCTTTCAATCTTAATTGTGGAGAGTGCCGTTCAGTTTCAAGTTGTTGTCCTTTCAGTCTTAGTTGTGGAGGGCACAGCTCAGCTCCAGGTCCAGTTCCCATTGCTAGTTGCAGGGGGCGCAACCCACCATCCCTTGCGGGAGTCGAACCGGCAACCTTTGTGGTTGAGAGGACAGGCTCCAACCAACTGAGCCATCTGGGAGGCAGCTCAGCTCAAGGTGCCATGTTCAATCTCAGTTGCAGGGGGCAGAGCCCAGCATCCCTTGCGGGACTCAAGGAGTTGAACCGGCAACCTTGTGGTTGAGAGCCCACTGGCCCATGTGGGAATCGAACCGGCAGCCCCCGGAGTTAGGAGCACGGGGCTCCAACCGCCTGAGCCACCGGGCAGGCCCCACAAATCTTATTTATCCATTCATCTGTTGATGAATACCTAGGTTGCTTCCATATCTTGGCTATTATAAATAATGCTGCAATGAGCATAGGAGCACATATACCTTTTCAAATTAGTGTTTCTGATTTCTTGGGATAAATGCCCAGACGTGGAATTGCTGGGTCATATGGTTCTAGTTTTAATTCTTTGAGGAACTTTCATACTGTTTTCCATAGTGGCTGCACCATTTTACAATCCCACCAACAGTGCATGAGGGTTACCATTTCCCCAGATCCTCACCAACACCTGTTATTTGTTGTCTTTTTGATAATAGCCATTCTCACAGGTGTGAGGTGATATCTCATTGTGGTTTTGATGTGCATTTCCCTGATTATTAGTGATGATGAGCATTACTTCATGTATCTGTTGGTCATTTGTATGTCTTTGAAGAAATGTCTATTCAGGTCTTCAGCCCATTTTTTAATCAGATTTTTTTTGAGCTGTGTGTTTTTTATGTATTTTGCATATTAGCCTCTTATTGTATGTATTGTTTACAAATATATTCTCCCATTTGGTAGGTTTTCTTTTCATTTTGTTGATGGTCTCCTTCATTGTGCAATAGCTTTTTAGGATGATGTAGTAACATTTGTTTATTTTTGCTTTTGTTGCCCTTGCTTAAGGAGACATATCCCAAAAAAATTGCTAAGGGTGAAGTCAAAGAATTTACTGCCTATGTTTTCTTCTAGGAGTTTTGTAGTCTCAGATCTTACATTTAAGTCTTTAATTCATTTTGATTTTATTTTTATACATGGTGTAAGAAATGGTCTAGCTTCATTTTGTTTCACGTGTCTGTCCAGTTTTTCCCAATACCATTTATTGAAGAGAATGTCTTTTCCCCATTGTATATTCCTGCCTCCTCTGTTATAGTTTAATTGACCATAGAAGCACAGGCTTATTTCTGGGCTCTCTATTCTGTTCCATTGATCTATGCGTCCATTTTTGTGACAGTTACCATACTGTTTTGTTTTCTATAGTTTTGTAGTATAGTTTGAATTCAGGGCACATAATACCTGAATTTGAATGCCTTTTAATTATTTTTCTTATTTAATTACTCTGGCTAAAATATCCAGTATTACTTTGAATAGAAGTGGTAAAACAGGGCATCCTTGTCTTGTTTCTGGCCTTAGGGGAAATACTTTCTGTCCAGTTGTGTGTTGATTTTGTATTCTGCAACTTGGCTGAGTGATTCTTGTTTTATAGTGCCAGACAGCTTAGCTTAATTGTAACCTGTAGCTGTGAGGAAACCCAAATTTGTAAGCAATACTTTAATATTTCGTTGAGATTTCCATGGAAACTGTTCAAGGTGTGGCCTGATTTCTTGCTGTTTATAGTAAAATGAGAGAGGAAAGGGATAAATTGAGGGAAGAACTGTTCAGCCTCAACGAACTATGACTTGATGATTCCAGAAATTCTCAGCCTGTCCAAATTGCAAAGAATGATAAAAATAAATACAATTAGGAGAAAGTGTCCTCTGGTGTGAAAGCCAAGAGTGTAGCTGGGGATCCTTTTCCTATGCCTTAAAAATATCAAAAAGTCAGGGGCTGGCCCGGTGGCTCAGGCGATTAGAGCCCCATGCTCCTAACTCCGAAGGCTGCCGGTTCGATTCCCACATGGGCCAGTGGGCTCTCAACCACAAGGTTGCCGGTTCAACTCCTCGAGTCCCGCAAGGGATGGTGGGCTCCGCCCCCTGCAACTAAGATTGAACTTGGCACCTTGAGCTGAGCTGCCGCTGAGCTCCCAGATGGCTCAGTTGGTTGGAGCACATCCTCTCAACCACAAGGTTGCCGGTTCGACTCCCGCAAGGGATGGTGGGCTGTGCCCCCTGCAACTAGAAAACGGCAACTGGACCTGGAGCTGAGCTGCACCCTCCACAACTAAGACTGAAAAAACAACAACTTGAAGCTGAACAGCACACTCCACAAGTAAGATTGAAAGGACAACAACTTGACTTGGGGGAAAAAAAAGGCCTGGAAGTACACACTGTTCCCCAATAAAGTCCTGTTCCCCTTCCCCAATAAAATCTTTAAAAAAAAAAAAAAAAAAAAAGATGTGAGGAGGAAGTTTAAAAAAATATATATCAAAAAGTCAGATTATTCAATTGCAGAGAGGTCTTTGAAGAAATTTGGCATGTCACTCATGTATACCCTCAGGCATCTCAGCAGAAATCAGAAACAGCAATGGAATTATTTAAAAAAAAAAGTCTACCAGAGGGTAAGGGGGGTGAGGGGTGGGGGGGGGGAGATGAGGGTAAGGGGGATCAAATATATGGTGATGGAAGGAGAACTGACTCTGGGTGATGAACACACAATGGGATTTATAGATGATATAATACAGAATTGTACACCTGAAATCTATGTAATTTTACTAACAATTGTCACCCCAATAAATTTAATAAAATAAAATTTAAAAAAATGTGTATGAGTTACAAAATAATGATTTGGTAGTTGGTGAAATTTATTTTTAACCTTTTTAAAAGAAATTCATGTATACATCATGAAAGATAAGAATGAGAATACATGGTTTATAATATAAATAAAATTGCCCTTAAAAAAAAATCACAAAACCAAAATTGCCTCCAAATTGTGAAAAACAGAATAGAAACTATATGCATAAACATTTTTTAAGTGTTTAACATACTAATTTTAAATTATATCAAATTTGTAAAGAAATGATACAAATCATTTAATTTCTCCCAATTTGGGCTTTGTGTATTTTCATCAGAATACTTAAAGACTATCCAGATAATACATGACAAACTATGAATCATCTTTTGCTCAGTCAAGATCATCACCTCACAAATCAGTTTCTTTCTTTTTCTCAGAATAAGTCAAGAAGATGTTTCCTAGTTTTGTGCTTATATCAAGAGTAGTAGATGTGTTAGAAGGAAACCCTAGCCCTCCTGCTCCCTCAGCTGCTCCGTGGGTGTTCCTTTTTGGCCTAGCCACATCCTGCGTTCTTATGTGGGGAGCGGGAGCAGAGACCCCGCAGGCTGCCCTGCGTGACAGGTACATACATAGAAGTAATAACTGCTGAATCTTAAGGTAGTCAGATTGTAACTTTTAATAAACACCGACAAATTTCCCTTTAAAATTGGCTGCACCAATTTACACTCCCACAAGTAGTGGATGACACTGTTCTTGTCAAAACTTGATGTTACTGTTTTGTTTTGTTTTTTTCAATTTTTGCCAAAATAACAAGTGTGAATGGGCATCGCATAATTGATTTATTTTTCCCACATTAACCCCCCAGTTGAAGCTCCCTGTATATTCCTCCCTAATCCTATGTTCTTTTCTCTCTTTTCAAAAATTACACTTACTTTACATGTTTTTGAATCTAGATATTTAAAATAGTGTTGTATTGCAGCTTTTAAAATTTAAATGATGACAAACAGTACATTGATTGCAAATTTTTATTCGAAATTATACTTTTAAAATTAATCCATATTGATAAGTGTAGCTCTGGTTCATTATTGTAATATTAGAGTAATCCGTTATAATGATTATACCCAAATTTACATATCATTTTTCAAACTACTATGGACATTTAGGTTGTTACACATTTTGTTTGTTTAATCATTTCAAACTGTTCTGTTTCTCTTATATGTTTTCCAGTGTGCACATGTGCAATAATTTAGCTAAAATATTCGCCTAAAAGTAGAATTCTCAGGTAGTGAGTTTTAAATATCTTCAAATTTACTGGATACTGTTAATATGATGGTGTGTAACATCATCTCATTTTTGTTTTAATTTTCACTTTTCTGATTACTAGTGAGGTTGAGCTTCTCTTGTGTTTTTATTGACCATTCAGTACTTTCATCTTCTGTGAATGGGCCTTTTCATATTATTTGCCTATTATATTGGGTTGTTAGTCCTTTTGTCCTTTTCTTATTGGCATGTTGGAGTTCCTTATGTATTCTTGCTTGTGTGTCTCATAAATCTTCCTCCAGCTTGTTGTGGCTTGTTTTAAACCTTTCTTTATAACGAATGGTGTGTGTGTGTGTGTGTGTGTGTGTGTGTGTGTGTGTGTGTGTATGTGTGTGTATGTGTGTGTGTGTCCACGTCCACGAGTTTTAAATTCACATGAAATCAATTTTTGTGTGTATTTCTAAGAAATTCTTCCCTACTCCAATGATATAAACATATTTACTTCCCTGGATTTTCTTCTAAAAAAAAATCCTAGTTTTGATTTTTACATTTAGGTTTTTATTTATTCATTCAACCAATATTTATTGATCATTTACTTTGAGCCAGGCACTCTTCTAGGCACTCTTCATTGAAAACAAATAGGCAGTCAAAATCTTGGTCTTCACTGATCTCATAGTTTAGTGAACAGAGACAGACAATAAACTAAATAAATAATGGAATTATATAGCATGTTAAAGAATGATAAGTGCAAAAGAGTAAAACAAAGAGGAATAAAGAATAATGATAGTAAGGTCTGTTTATGGATTCTGTTATGTTTTTTGGCCTTTTTGTCTTTCATTTTGATAACAGTCTTAATTTGCTATAGCTTTATAATAAGTCTTGGTGTTTGGTAGGGGATATCTCCTTAGTGTATTTTCTTTAATATGTCTTAGATATTCTAGGCCTTTTGCTCTTCCCTATAATGTGAGGATCAACATAAAAAGTTGCTTTGTTTTAAACAATCCTTTCGGGATTTTGACTGGATGGTACTGATTTTGAGTAAATTTCAGAATATTGATATTCTTATAGTATTGAGCCATCCAGTATGTAAATATGGTATATTTCTTCATTTATTAAGATTGTCTTTTATGTTCTTTAATATAATTTATTCATTTTGATGGTTTTTTTCTATCTTTTGTGGAAGGCATCATTTATATTATACATTCAATATGTTTTACTTTATAATTCCTTTGTGACCTACTAAGTGGTAAATTTTTGTAAATTCTTGAAAAGAGTATATATTTTCTATATCTTGGTGCAGGGTAGTATCTCTCTATATAAGTTTATCTTTTAAATTTTATTGTTCAAAGCTTCTTATACGTATGATTTTATCTTTGTCATCTGTTTAGGATAGAGGACAGTATAATTCTCTGTCTTATTGGTGTATTTGCAAATGTCTAGTAATTCTATCAGCTTTTGTTTTATTTGTTTTGTCGCCACCTTGTGACACACATCCAAGTCCATAGTGCATTGTTTCTTTTATTATTATGGAGTATCTCTCTTTAGTATGGATGATTTTTTTCTTAAATTCTATTTTCTCTGATATTAGTATTTCCACACCAACGTTTTCTATTTTGGCATTGTTTATCATTTTTTTATTCTTTAATACTTTGTGGAGTGGTTTTATTTTAGGTGTAGTTCTTATAAATGGTATATACCTGGATAAAAAACTATTATGGCAATCTTATCTTTGTTAGGTGAGGCTAATTTGTTTACGATTATTCTGCATGTTGATATATTTTGATTCATTTCTACTCTCCTTCTTGTTTGTTTTTAGTTTAACATCAGCTTTCTTGGTTTCTTTGTCCTTCTATTATCTCTGCTGATTTGGATGCTATAAATTATATTTATATTCTTACCTTTTGTCCTTAAGTATTTTAGATATATATGTGTATATAGGTAACTGAGACTTTCTAAGAAATTCTTCAGTTATTTAATGTTTCCATCTTCTTAACTATGGCAAGGGCTTTAGTATGCTTGAATTACTCATTGAACCCATTCTTATTATTTTTGGATAGAATTTTAGTTTGCCCTTTTAAACCAAAAATCAGTTAATTTTTTTTAACAGTTCAGGCCATTTAATTAGGTTCTTTGTAATTAATTTAGAACACCAGTTTGTGAGGATAAACCCCATTTATAAGAGCAAACACAGAGTGGAGGTAGCCCTGGAGCTGAGGAACAGCTTTGATTTTTGGCAGAATTTGCGAGTCCACCGCTTTCTGATCAATTTTGCGCTGCTCTGTAATCTCGTATTTCTCTTTCTCCGTGTTGAAGAGCGCCCCCTCCCGGTGTCTGGGCTTACGCAGCTGCTTCTTGAAGTACGCATCAGTGAGATGTTTGGGGATTTTCACACCACTGATACCAATTTTGGTGGAGGTGGCGATGACAAATTTCTGGTGTGTTCTACGCAGAGGAACTCGATTGAGGAACAGAGGTCCAGTCACAAGTAGCAAGCCACTGCTCAGCTGCTTGAGGAAAACCACCCTCTCGCCTCTATGGTGCCCCGTGAGTTTGACCAGAATGGTCCCGGGAGTGATGCTGGCCTGAAGTTTTGTCACGTGCTGACTGAAGGATTTCTTGCCGTGGCTTAGCAGCTTTCGAGGCACATCTTCAGTAGGATAGAATCTAGGCATTTGGCAAAGTTTAACTACTCGGGTGCCACCATTCTTGTTGCCACCAACTGGTTTTGTGACAGTAGCAAGAACCTTCTTCTTTTTCTTTTCAATCCTGGATTCAGCTGCTGAGTACTTCCTCTTGTACATGGCCTTTCGGGAATACATAGCCGATCGGGAATACTTAGCCGATCGGGAATACTTAGCCGATCGGGAATACCTGCCTATTCCTCTGACCAGGACAGGCTTTCGGCTACAGTGCGGCTTCCCGTTCTTAGGCGTTTTGGCCCTGAGGTTAGCCTTCTTAACCTTGCCACCAGCATCAGCCTTCCTGGCTTCAGGTTTCTTCTCCTTAGTGTCCAGCTTCCCAGCTTTTTCACCCACCATCTTGCAAGTTGGGAAAGAGAACTAAGGCCCCGAAAAAAAAATCAATTAATTTTATAGTCATATTAAACATAACTTATCAGTTGCTTTGCTCATAATTGATTCTCTTTTTCCACTATATTTTCTCTTTGGCTTTTATTTTATTTATTGCTAAAATACATTGTTTACCTGAGTATATAATGACAGTACCTGTCGCTAGTTGGTTAACTCTAAAGACTGAAAATGTCTTCATTTTGCTCTCATGCTTGATTACTTGATTACTTGGTACAGAGATCCAGGCCAACAGTTTTATTTCAGCATGTGTAAATATTTCTGGCATCCATTTTTGCCTGCCCACAGTCTATTGGATCTTCAGAGGGAGGCATTTTTCCCTTCAAGTGGCTCTAAATTATTGTTTTATTATTATTGTATAATTCTTTTTACATAAAATAACAAGTACAGGCACAACTAATCTGTGGCGATATAAGACAGAAAGTAGTTGCAAGGGTAAATGAAGATTGATTGGAAAGGGGATGAGAAGACCTTCTGGGGTGACAGAAATGTTCCACATTTTGTTTTGGGTGAAGGTTACATGGCTATAACAGTTGTTAAAATTGATCAAACTGAATATGTTCTGTACATTTTAATGTATGTAAAATATTTCTCAATTTAAAAAAAAATGTGAGAAGGCTTCAGTACATTGTGGTAAACTTCCTGCAAAGAGCTCTCGGAAGTCTTTGAGGCAGAGTCAACTGCTCAACCATCACACTGTACAATGGTCTCAGAGAGTGCATGTGAAACAGTTGGGGTCACTTCAAAGGAATAAAACATGGTATCTGGATCTGCATCTTCTAATCCAAATTGCACATCCAGGTTTAATCCAAATCGGACTATACTCTCCAGTGTCATTGTCTTTTTGTAAGTGAACCATTGGTTCTGTGCCTCCTCTCTGGCTTTAGCAATTAAAGCCTAACTTTAGCAATTGGCCTGCTCCCAACACAGCTTGTATGAGCATGAAATCTGCAGCTTTCTCACTGCTGCAGGGCAGTGGGAGGTGATTCTCTTCCCTATAGTTAGGCAAACACACCTCTAACGTGTGTATCCCAATAGCTATGGAACAAAGCTTGATCATCTCAATGGCATACTGCACTTAAAATAATCTTTGAAGTAATGAGAGAAGATTATTTCATATAAGGAACATGTAAAGGGCAGAAAGTACTGGTGGCTTCTCAAAGGTTCTGAGGGCTAACACACCTCCACCAGCACCGAATTCAGTAAAACTGTCATTGTATTAAGCACCCACCTTTCCTGACACTATACCTCATGCTATGAGGTTTTATCCATTGTGTCTGGGAGTTCATTGATTTATTTTAATTAAAATTTATTGGGATGACAATGGTAAAAAACTACATAGTTTTCAAGTGTACAATTCTATAATACATCATCTATATATTACATTATGTGTTCACCACCCAGAGTCAGTTCTCCTTCCATCACCATATATTTGATCCCCTTTACCCTCTGGTAACGACTAAACTGTTGTCTGTGTCTATGAGTTTTTGTTTCTTTATTTACCTTGTTCCTTTGTTGCCTTTAGTTTTATATCCGACATATGAGTGAAGTCCTATGGTTTTCGACTTTTTCTGTCTCATTTATTTCGCTTAGCATAATAATCTCAAGATCCATCCATGTTGTCGCAGATGGCAGTATTTCATCTTTTCTTATGGCAGAGTAGTATTCCATTGTGTATATGTACCACATCTTTATCCAATCATCTATCAAAGGACACTTTGGTTGTTTCCATGTCTTGGCCACCGTAAAATAATGCTGCAGTGAACATTGCAGTACATATATCTTTACAGATAAATGTTTTCAGATTTTTTGGGGAGATACCCAGGAGAGGAATTTCTGAGTCATGTGGTAATTCTATTCTTAATTTTTTCAGGAACCTCTCTACTGTTTTCCATAGCAGCTGTACCAATTTACATTCCCACCAACAGTGTATGAGGGTTCCTTTTTCTCCACAGCTCTCCAACACTTGTTATTATTTGTCTTGTTGATGATAGCCATTCTAACAGGTGTGAGGTTGTGGTTTTTTCATTGTGGTTTTGATTTGCATTTCCCTAATAGCTAGTGAAGTTGAACATTTTTTCATATATCTGTTGGCCATTTGCAGGTTCTCTTGGGAGAAGTTTCTGTTTATATCCTCTTTCTACTTTTTAACTGGATTTTTTGTCTTTTTGTTGTTGAGTCGTGTGAGTTCCTTATATATTTTGGATATTAGCCCCTTATTGGAGGCATTTTTTTTGCAAATATGTTCTCCCATTAAGTTGGTTGCCTCTTTGTATTTTGTTGATGGGTTATTTTGCTGCAGAAGCTTTTTAGTTTGATATAGTCCCATTAATTTATTTTAGCTTTTACTTTCCTTGCTTTTGAGGTCAAATTCATAAAATCCTCTTTGAACCCAAGATCCATAAATTTGGTACCTAGGCTTTCTTCTATGCAGTTTATTGTTTCAGGTCTTATGTTTAGGTCTTTGATCCATTTTGAGTTAACTTTGGTAAATGGTGACACACAGCAGTCTAGTTTCATTCTTTTGCACGTGGCTTTCTAATTCTCCCAGCACCATTTATTGAAGAGGCTCTCTTTTCTCCATGGTATGTGTTTTGCTCCTTTGTTGAAAATCATCTGTCCATATTTATGTAGGTTTATTTCTGGGTTTTCAATTCTATTCCATTGGTCTGTGTGTTTGTTTTTCTGCCAGTACCATGCTTTTTATTATTTATTTATTTATTTATTTATTTTTAAAAATTTGTTGGGGTGACAATTGTTAGTAAAATTACATAGATTTCAGGTGTACAATTCTGTATTACATCATCTATATATCCCATTGTGTGTTCACCACCCAGAGTCAGTTCTCCTTCCATCACCATATATTTGATCCCTCTTACCCTCATCTCCCACCCCCATCCTCCCTTACCCTCTGGTAACCACTAAACTATTGTCTGTGTCTATGAGTTTTTGTTTCTAATTTGTTTGTCTTGTTCTTTTGTTGTTTTTGGTTTATATACCACATATCAGTGAAATCATGTGGTTCTCTGCTTTTTCTGTCTGACTTATTTTGCTTAGCATTATACTCTCAAGATCCGTCCATGTTGTCACAAATGTTCCTATATCATCTTTTATTACCGCCGAATAGTGTTCCATTGTGTATATATACCACAACTTCTTTATCCATTCATCTATTGAAGGACATTTTGGTTGTTTCCATGTCTTGGCCACCGTAAATAAAGCTGCAATGAACATTGGAGCACACGTGTCTTTATCTCTAAATGTTTTCAGATTTTCTGGATAGATACCCAGGAGAGCAATTGCTGGGTCATATGGTAATTCTATTCGTAATTTTTTGAGGCACCTCCACATTGCCTTCCATAACGGCTGCACCAGTCTGCATTCCCACTAACAATGTATGAAGGTTCCTTTTTCTCCACAGCCTCTCCAACACTTGTTATTATTTGTCTTGTTGATGATAGCCATTCTGACTGGGGTGAGGTGATATCTCATTGTGGTTTTGATTTGCATTTCTCTGATGATTAGTGATGTTGAGCATTTTTTCATATGTCTGATTGCCATCCGTGTGTCCTCTTTGGACAAATGTCTCTTCAGGTCGTCTGCCCATTTTTCAATTGGGTTGTTTTTTTGTTGTTGAATTTCATGAGTTCCTTGTATATTTTGGGTATTAGCCCCTTATCGGAGGCACTGTTTGCAAAAATCTTCTCCCATTCAGTTGGTGGCCTCTTTATTTTGTCAATGGTTTCTTTTGCTGTGCAGAAGCTCTTAAGTTTCATATAGTCCCCTTCGTGTATTTTAGCTTTTACTTCCATTGCCTTTGGAGTCAAATTCATAAAATGCTCTTTGAACGCAAGGTCCATAAGTTTAGTACCTATGTTTTCTTCTATGCAGTTTATTGTGTCAGGTCTTATGCTTAAGTCTTTGATCCATTTTGAATTAATTTTGGTACATGGTGACAGATAGCAGTCCAGTTTCATTCTTTTGCATGTGGCTATCCAATTCTGCCAGCACCATTTTTTTTTTTTTTTTTTTTTTTTTTGTCATTAACTTTTTTTTTTTTTTTTTTTTTTTTTTTTTAATTAGTTTCAGGTGCACAAGACAAAGCAAAACTTAGACATTTATCATTTATATCCCTCACACTGTGTGAACCCCCCTCCCCCCATCCACTATCCCTCTGTACGTTCCCAAAACCTCTCACCTTCCCCTTATCCCCACCTCCCCGCCCCTCTAGCAACCCTCTGTTTTTCCTCCATGTTTCCAAAACTGTTTCTGATTAGTTCATTCACTTATTCTTTTCTTTAGATTCCGCATATAAGTGAGATCATATGGTATTTGTCTTTCTCTTTCTGACTTATTTCACTTAACATAATGTTCTCTAGGTCCATCCATGTTGTTGCAAATGGTAAGATTTCTTTCTTCTTTATGGCTGCGTAATACTCCATTGTATAAATGTACCACAGTTTCTTAATCCAGTCATCTACTGATGGGCATTTCGGTTGTTTCCAGGTCTTGGCTATTGTATATAGTGCTGCAATAAACATAGGAGTGCATAAAGATTTTTGAATTGGAGTTTTGGATTTCTCCGGATAGATACCTAGGAGTGGGATTGCTGGATCATAAGGTAGTTCCATTTTCAGATTTTTGAGATATCTCCAAACTGTTTTCCATAGTGGCTGCACCAATCTGCATTCCACCAACAGTGCACCAGCGTTCCCTTTTCTCCGCATCCACGCCAGCACTTGTTGTTTGTTGATTTATTGATGATAGCCATCCTGACTGGGGTGAGGTGGTATCTCATTGTGGTTTTTATTTGCATTTCTCTAATGGTTAGTGAGGTTGAACATTTCTTCATATGTCTGTTTGCCATCTGTGTGTCCTTTTTAAAAAATGTCTCTTCATGTCCTCTGCCCATTTTTCAATTGGGTTGTTTGATTTTTGGAGTTGAGTTGAGTGAGTTTTTTATAAATTTGTGATATTAACCCCTTATCAGATATATCATTGGCAAATATCTTTTCCCAATCAGTAGGATCCCTTTTTGTTTTATTGATGGTTTCCTTTGCTGTGAAAAAGCTTTTTAGTTTGATGTAATCCCACATGTTTATTTTTTCTCTTACTTCCCTCATGAGGATATATCAGTAAAAATCTTACTCCGGGTAATGTCTGTGAAGTTTCTTCCTATATTTTCTTCTAGGAATTTTATGGTTTCAGATCTTACATTTAAATCTTTAAGCCATTTTGAATTTATTTTTGTATGTGGTGTAAGGAGGTGATCCAGCTTCATCTTTTTGCATGTGTCTGTCCAAGTTTCCCAGCACCATTTATTGAATAGACTGTCTTTACCCCACCGTATATTCTTGCTTCCATTGTCATAGATTAAGTGGCCATATAGGCATGGATTTATTTCTGGACTCTCTATTCTGTTCCATTGATCTATGGGTCTGTTTTTATGCCAGTACCATGCTGTTTTGATTACTGTAGCCTTGTAGTATAATTTGAAGTCAGGTATTGTTATACCTCCCACTTTGTTCTTATTTCTCAAGATTGTTGAAGATATCCGGGGTCTTTTGTTATCCCATATAAATTTTAGGATTATATGTTCTATTTCTGTGAAAAATGTCGTTGGTAGTTTGATAGGAATTGCGTTGAATATATATATTGCCTTAGGCAGTATGGACATTTTAACTATATTAATTCTTCCTATCCATGAACATGGTATGTGTTTCCATCTATTTGTATCTTCTTTCATTTCTTTCTTCAGTGTCTTATAATTTTCTGAGTACAGATCTTTTACTTCTTTGGTTAAATTTATTCCCAGGTATTTTATAGTCTTTGGAGCAATTGTAAATGGAATTGCTTTTTAATTTCTCCTTCTGATGTTTTATTATTGGTATATACAAATGCAACTGATTTCTGAATATTAATTTTGTATCCTGCTACTTTACTAAATTCATCTATCAGCTCTAATAGTTTCTTGGTGGAGTCTTTAGGGTTCTCTAAATATAGTATCATATCATCTGCATATAATGACAGTTTTACTTCCTCCTTACCGATTTGGATGCCTTTTATTTCTTTTTCTTGTCTGATTGCTGTGGCTAGAACTTCCAGCACTATGTTGAATAGAAGTGGAGAAAGTGGGCAGCCTTGCCTTGTTCCTGATTTTAAGGGAATGGTTTTAGTTTTTCCCCATTGAGTATGATGTTAGCTGTGGGTCTATCATATATGGCCTTTATTATGTTGAGATATGATACCTCTATTCCCACTTTCTTAAGGGTTTTTATCATGAATGGCTGCTGAATTTTATCAAATGCTTTTTCTGCATCTATTGATATGATCATGTGATTTTTATTTTTCATTTTCTTAATGTGGTGTATCACATTAATTGATTTGCGGATGTTGAACCACCCTTGCATACCAGGGATGAATCCCACTTGATCATGGTGTATAATCTTTTTAATATATTGCTGAATTCTGTTTGCTAGTATTTTGTTGAGGATTTTTGCATCTATGTTCATTAGCGATATCGGCCTGTAGTTTTCTTTTTTTGTGGTGTCTTTGTCTGATTTTGGGATCAGGGTGATAGTGGCTTCGTAAAAAGTGTTTGGGAAAAAATCCCTCTGGATTTTTTGGAAGAGTTTGAGGAGAATAGGTGACAATTCTTTTTTGAACGTTCTGTAAAATTCACCTGTAAAGCCATCTGGTCCAGGGCTTTTGTTTGTTGGGAGATTGTTGATTACTGATTCAATTTCCTTGGTGGTAATCAGTCTATTCAGGTTTTCTGTCTCCTCTTGAGTTAGCCTTGGGAGGTTGTATGCATCTAGGAAATTGTCCATTTCTTCCAGGTTGTCAAATTTGTTGGCATACAGTTGCTCATAGTAATTTCTTAGGATTTTTTGTATCTCTGGTGTCTGTTGTCACTTCTCCTCTTTCATTACTGATTTTATTAATTTCGGTCCTCTCTTTTTTTTTAATGAGTCTGGCTAAAGGTTTGTCAATTTTGTTTATCTTCTCTAAGAACCAACTCTTGGATTCATTGATCTTTTGTATTGTTTTTCTGGTTTCTATTTCATTTATTTCCGCTCTGATCTTTATTATCTCCTTCCTTGTACTCCCTTTGGGCTTATTTTGTTGTTCTTTTTCCAGATCCCTTAAGTGTGAAGATAAACTGTTGATTAGTGATGTTTCTTGTTTCTTTAGGTAGGCCTGCAGTGCTATGAACTTCCCTCTTAGGACTGCTTTCGCTGCATCCCATAGATTTTGGGTCGTTGTATTTTCATTTTCGTTTGTCTCGAGATATCTTTTGATTTCTTCCTTGATCTCCTGTTTGACCCATTCATTGTTTAGTAACATATTATTCAGCCTCCATGAATTTGTGTGTCTTCCAGTCTTTTTCCTGTAGTTCATTTCTAATTTCATAGCACTGTGGTCAGAGAAGACAATTGGTATGATTTCAATTTTCTTAAATTTATCCAGACTTGCTTTGTGGCCTAACATATGGTCTATCTTGGAGAATGTTCCATGTGCGCTTGAGAAGAACGTGTATTCTGCAGCATTGGGGTGGAATGCTCTGAAAATATCGATTAAATCCAAGTGGTCCAATGTGTCATTTAAGGCTGTTGTTTCCGTATTGATTTTCTGTCTGGAAGACCTGTCCCTTGTTGTCAGAGGTGTGTTGAAGTCCCCTACTATGATAGTGTTACTGTTGATCTCCATCTTTATGTCAGTCAATATCTGTTTTATATATTTAGGTGCTCCTATGTTGGGTGCATAGATGTTTACTAGGGTTATATCCTCTTGTCGAATTGATCCCTTTATTATTATATAGTGTCCATCTTTGTCTTTTAATATTTTCTTCATTTTAAAGTCTATTTTGTCAGAGATAAGTATTGCAACTCCAGCTTTTTCTCATTTCCATTTGCATGGAATATCTTACTCCAACCCTTCACTTTTAGCCTGTGTGTGTCTTTTGATCTGAGGTGAGTCTCTTGTATACAGCATATACAAGGGTCTTGCTTTCTTATCCATTCAGCCACCCTATGTCTCTTGATTGGAGCATTTAAACCATTTACATTTAAAGTGATTATTGATAAGTACATAGTTATTGCCATTTTTAAATTTGTGGATAAATTGTTTTCATCTTTCTTCTATTTACAGAAGTCCTTTTAGTATTTCTTGCAATGCTGGCTTGGTGGTAATGAATTCCTTTAGCTTATTCTTTTCTGGGAAGCTCTTTATCTCCCCGTCAATTTTAAATGATAGCCTTGCTGGATAAAGCAACCTAGGTTGTAGGCCTTTGTTTTCCATCACTTTGAGTATCTCCTGCCACTCCCTCCTGGCCTTCAATGTTTCTGCAGAAAAGTCATTTGATAGTCTTATGGGAGTTCCTTGTATGTAACCCTCTGTCTTTCTCTTGCTGCTTTTAGGATTCTCTCTTTGTCTTTAATCTTTGCCATTTTAACTATAATGTGTCTTGGAGTGGACCTGTTTGGGTTTATCCTGGTTGGAACTCTCTGCACTTCCTGGACTTGTATGTTGGTTTCCTTCATCAGGTTAGGGAAATTTTCAGACATTATTACTTCAAATATGTTCTCAATCCCTTGTTTCTTCTCTTCACCTTCTGGTATTCCTATGATGCGCATGTTGTTGCGCTTGATGTTATCCCATAGGTCTCTTAAACCATCTTCATTGCTTTTTATTCTTTTTCTTTCTGTTGTTCTGTTTGGGTGATCTCTGCTAACTTGTCTTCTAAGTCGCTGATTCGATCCTCTGCTTCATCTAACCTGCTGTTAATTCCTTCAAGTGAGTTCTTTATTTCGGTAACTGTGTTCTTTAGTTCTAACTGGTTGTTCGTTATGATTTCTACATCCTTCTTGATGTCCTCTCTAAGTTCCTTAAACATTCTTATCATCAGTATTCTGAACTCTGTCTCTGATAGTTTGGTTACCTCTGCTTCATTTAGTTCCATTTCTGAAGGTTTCTTCTGTTCTTTTATTTGGGATATGTTTCTTTGTTTCCTCATTCTGGCTGACTCTCTGTGTTTGCTTCGATGTATTAGATAGGTGCCCTGGAGTTCTTAGTTCTTGCTGGATTAGTATATAATAAATGTCCTTTATATTTGACTTGCACTACTTCGTTCTTCTCCCCTACGTGTGCTCTAAAAGTGACTCTTGTGTTGTGTATATTGTCCTGCAAGAAATCCCTGCGCGAGTCTCTTCGCTGTTCTGCGTGATGAGCAGAGAGTCCTTTGATGGGTTATAAGCTTCCCGTTTCTGATAAGATCCGACGGAGAACTCAAAAAGTGTGCCCCGCTGCCGCCATTGCTATGACGTCAAAGTCGCCAGCACCATTTTTTGAAGAGGCTGTCTTTCCTCCATTGCATGTTTTTAGCTTCTTTGTCAAAAATTATCTGTCCATATTTGTGTGGTTTTATTTCTGGGTTCTCAATTCTATTCCATTGGTCTATGTGTCTGTTTTTCTGCCAATACCATGCTGTTTTGATTATTGTAGCCCTGTAGTACAAGCTAAAGTCAGGGAGTGTGATACCTTCAGTATTGTTCTTTTTTCTTAAGATTGTTTTGGCTATTCGGGGTCTTTTGTGGTTCCAAACAAATCTGATGATTTTTTGTTCTATTTCTTTAAAATATGCCATTGGAATTTTGATGGGGATTTGCATGAAATCTGTATATTGCTTTGGGTTATGGCCATTTGAACTATGTTGATTCTTCCAATCCATGAGCACGGAATGTCTTTCCATTTCTTTGTGTCTTCTTCAGTTTCTTTTAAAAATGTGTTATAGTTTTCAGCATATAGGTCTTTCACATCCTTGGTTAAGTTTATTCCTAGGTATCTTTTTTGATTATTGCTGCTCTGTAGTACAAGCTGAAGTCATGGAGTGTGATACCTCCAGCATTATTCTTTTTTCTTAAGATGGCTTTTGCTGTTCGGGGTCTTTTGTGCTTCCATGCAATGATGGGGATTGCATTAAATCTGTATACTGCTTTGGGTTGATTTTTATTTATCTTGCTCACTGGACTTTTGATCTGAGAACTCATGTGTTTCTTCAAATCTGCAAAGTAATGAACAATTTCTCTTCAGTTATCAATCATTATTCTCCTAATATTATTTCAAACTTAAATTAGATGATTTAGATGAATATATCCTGTACATCTTTTAACTATTCTTTTGTATTTTTATCTTCTTATCACTGTCTATTGCATTGTGGGTGAGTTCTTCAGTATCATATGTTCCAATTCACAAATTTGCTCTTTGGCCATGTGTAGTCGAGTTTGTCTTATCTTTTGCACATTTAAAATTCAGTGACATTTTTTATTTTCACAATTTTAAATTATTTCCCTTTCATATTTACTGCTTCCTTTCATTATATATATTTTTAATATGTTAGCTCTTTATCACTTTCAATATCCTGAACATACTTGTTTTATTTTCTAAATGGCTCCATAATAGTATTGGTACCTGGAATGAATTAATGATCTGGTTGTCAATTTTTCTTTATTAAATTTCTTCATGGATTTTGGGATTTTGGTTTTCAGCTTAATTTAAGTGGAAGAGTTTTATTATCTACCTCTGTTTATTAGTCTATGCTTACCCATCTCTATCTGGAGGTTTTTGGTTGCTTTCTTCCAGCTGTCCAGGCTCCAATCCACTACTAGATCTCATTATTGCCTCATGATGTTACTGAGGATACCACAGATACAGGCGATCCCATAGAACCAGTTAAAATAGCTAGTTGACGCCTTCGCTCAGCATCTGGTTGCAAGGTTTTGTCTGTGACTTTCTGCTTTCTTAAACCTGTCATTTGCCAGGGTTTGGAAGCAATAATTTTTAGCTTCTTTTCACAAGCAGAGGTTTCCCCATTCTAGTTCCTGACTTTTGGTCTCCTTTCCCCCAAAGAATCTAAATTCCTGACTTCCGGTTCCTGTTTGATTATCCAGAGCTCGGCAAGCCAATGTCTTCAATTCCATTAGTTATTTTGTGTTTCCGGGCTAATATGTTTTCTTATATTTGAGCTTGACTGTCTTTTATGGTCTGTCTCTCTATGTAATTTTATTCATTATTCTTTATATGTTTGGAGCAAAGAGGAGAGGGTTATCAAAGTGTGAGAAATTGAAGTGCCATATTACCTTGGCTAGAATATGGTTTTAATATATGTATGTTGCTATGACTTGTCCTCACAAGGATAACAAAAACCAGCTAAGATGGTGTGAAACATGTACTGTACTTAGGATCCTGAGTCTAATCTCTTTGTAGTTTGTGCTTGACAAGTCACTTAATCCTTATTGTAGATCTTTCTTTGCATTAAGCTGTATGAAGCTCACCCCAGCATGTAGCTATCTTGACAAGCTTTTTATTTATTTTTATGTTGTGTTTTGTCTTGTAGAAAGATTTCTTCCCTTGACCAGTCACTCAAGGTTGAACCCTTGGAGAGGATAAACAAGCAGTAAGTGGCAATGAAGAAGGAGTTATTGGTTTTCAAAGTGTCTCAGAACACTTGGAAAAAGTATTCCAAATAAAGAGGTGCTTTGCTCCCACAAATTCAATACTCTCAAAGCTTTGAAATAAAGCTTTGTCCTTTTGGAAGTCTTCCACCTATCTTTCCACTAAAGATGGATATAAAACTGAAAAATCGTGAATTCTGGTACAGTCTCCATGGCCAGGTCCCAGGGCTGCTGGACTGGGACATGGGGAATGAGTTCTTCCTTCCCATCACCACAGACCAATACCCCATTTCTCAGCAGCACCTTGCCAAATACGTACCCAGAATAGTGGAGCCCCCAAAGATGCCTCAAGTGAGAAGACCCAATCCCAATAAAGACGATCCTGACTCTGAAGCCAACCTCTGGATGTGGGTGAATCCCAAAATCGTGTGCCCCCTTGCCTGCCAGAAGGCCCCAAAACCCCGTAAGAAGATTAATCTGACAAGCATGCTTCTTTTCCCTCAGCCACTCCCAAAAGATAAAGAATCTAAACTGTAGTGATGGAGTACCTGCCATCTTCCTCCAGTGAGCAGTCTCCCCCACAAAAGCAATTTCCATCATCCTCCAGCAACTGGGAGCTCACAAAAGAGGAGACTGAGGAAAAAGATGACAACTCCTCTGTGGCCCTCCAATCCACTAACAAAGGGGAGTGCTTCCAGAGCTCAAAGCTGTGGCAAGGCAACTGTCAGGAGAGGAAGTCCAGGCTCTGCCCCCTCTCAATTACACTCATGTAATTGCTCTGGCATTAAGAAACAGAACCTCTGGGCCGGCCGGTGGCTCAGGCGGTTGGAGCTCCGTGCTCCTAATTCCAAAGGCTGCCGGTTAGATTCCCACATGGGCTAGTGGGCTCTCAACCACAAGGTTGCCGTTTCAATTCCTCGAGTCCCGCAAAGGATGGTGGGCTCCACCCCTGCAACTAAGATTGAACATGGCACCTTGAGCTGAGCTGCCTCCCGGATGGCTCAGTTGGTTGGAGCGCGTCCTCTCAACCACAAATGTTGCCAGTTCGACTCCCGACTCTCCTGCAAGGGATGGTGGGCTGTGCCCCCTGCAACTAACAAAGGCAACTGGACCTGGAGCTGAGCTGTGCCCTCCACAATTAAGACTGAAAGGACAACAACTTGAAGCTGAACAGCACCCTCCACAACTAAGATTGAAAAGGACAACAACTTGACTTGGAAAAAAAGTCTTGGAAGTACACACTGAACAATAAAGCCGTGTTCCCCTTCCCCAATAAAATCTTTATAAAAAAAAAGAAACAGAACCTCAATAGTATCATTTGTGACAACATGGATGGATCTTCAGATTATAATGCTAAGCGATATAAGTCAGACAGAAAAAGTAGAGAATTATATGATTTCTCTGATATGTGGTATGTAAAACTGAAAACAAAAGAACAAGACAAACAATTGAAGAAACAAAAACTCATAGACATGGACGATAGTTTAGGGGTTACCAGAGGGTAAGGGGGGAGGGGGGCTCTAGAAGAGGGTAAACGGGATCTAATATATGGTGATGGAAAGAGAATTGACTCTGGGTGGTGAACACACAATGTGAGATATAGACAATGTATTACAGAATTGTACACCTGAAATATATGTAATTTTACTAACAATTGTCACCCCAATAAACTTTAGTTAAAAAACAAACAAACAGAACCTCCCACCCCATGGCCTCAATGTGCAAGAGAGCTACAGTATCACCTGACAACATTTACCTTTATTCCAGACAGCTCCAAATAGCTAAAAGAACACAATCTGCCACAACTTCTACTTCCTGGGAAGCTTCAAGAAGACGCCAATCAGCCTTCTGGATGAAGTTAATGCAAGGCCACAGTCTGGCCTCTAGAGACTTACTGAGGATGGACACTGCCGCTTTTAGAAGGAGACTAGTGCCTTAGCTCCATTCATAGGGAGATGATCCAATCCTGCTCAAGCCAGCCAGATGTGATGACCTCTCCTTTGACCTCTGAAATACCACTGCTCCCTTTCTGGAACACTGCCCTCCTTAATGGGCCGACCCTGCCTGGTAGGTGCCAAGCCTGTACTGCTCCAAGGATGGTATCTAATAAAGTAAGAGATGGGTACAGAGGAGACAAAACTTAAATCTAGGTGGGGATTCATGGAAAAGTGGAAAGGGGACAATGGCAGTTCTGCATTTTGAGCAGAGGCAGGAAATCCTAGAAACAATAGCATGGAAGTCAAGGAGAGAAAGGGATATTTTATAAGAAAAGGGGTTCTTTTTACTGAAGAGTATGCTCACACATGAAAACAAATGGTGGAGACCCAGTAATCCCACTTCTGGGTATTGATCTGAAGAAACCCAAAACACTACTTCAAAGGGAAATATGCCTCTATATGTTCATTGCAGCATTATTTACAATAGCCAAGATATAGAGGCAACCTGGGTGTCCATCAATGGAAGAATGGATAAAAAAGAGGTGGTTCATATATACAATGGAATATTACTCAGCTATAAAAAAGAATGAGATCATGTCATCTGCAACAACATGGATTGACCTAGAGGGTAATATGCTGAGTGGAGTAAATCAGGCAGAGAAAGACAAATGCCATATAATTTCACTTATATGTAGGACCTAACACACAAAATAAATGAATAAACTTAAAACAGAAACAAACTCATAGAAACAGAGAACATTTTGATGGTTGCCAGAAGGGAGGAGAGTTGGGGGGAAAGGAATAAAAAGTACAAATTGGTAGTTTACATACAATATTATATTAGTTTCAGGTGTATAACATAATGATTAGACATTTATAAAATTCATGAAGTGATCACCCAATAAGTCACCCCATCTTACCTCATACATAGTTATTACACTGTTATTGACTATATTACCTGTGCTGTACTTTACATCCCTGTGACAATTTTTTTTTTTTCCCTGTGAAAATTTTTATAAATGGTAGTTTGTGCTTCTTAATCCCTTCACTTTTTTCACCCATCCCCCACCCCTCTCCTATCTGGTGACCATCAATTTGCTCTCTGTATTTATGAGTTTGTTTCTGTTTTGTTTCTTCATTTATTTTTTTAGACCAAACAGCTACTTTTTTTTTTTTTTTAATTTATTTTTTTAATTAGTTTCAGGTGCACAAGACAAAGCAAAACTTAGACGTTTATCATTTACATCCCTCACACTGTGCAAACAGCTACTTTTAATTTGGATATTGAAAGCCCTTGAATTGAGCCTGTATTAACCCTAAGTCATTTGATGACAAAACGTTGCTTTCCATTCTTTAATTTGTCAAAACTTTGTTGAGGAAATGCCAATGTGTCAAAGTCCAGCTTAGGTGCTGAGGATACAAAGCTGACAGTTTAATGGGAGACAGACACATAAACAGATATTTGTTTTTCTTTTTGTTCTGTTCCCCCCCCCCCCCCCCCCAGATATTTGTAATGTAGACGGGATGAAACAAATGTGCAAGGTTGCCATGGAAATGGGGAGACATACTTACTGGGAAAGACACTGAAAAGGAAATAACTTTTGAACTAATTTTGAAGAATAGGGATTTGCTGGGCATATAAATTAGAGAAAAGACATTACAGAAGCAACAGTGTAAGCAAAGTAAATGCTTGGAGTGTTTGGAGGAATGGTAGGAAGTTCAGTGCAGCTTGGCTATATTGTATTAGGCCCAAGAGTGACAACAAACCTAGACAAAAGACCTTTCCTGTGCTACTTAGGTGTTGGACTTTATTCTGTGGGCTACTGGGAACCAAGAGATATCAGTGGTGTTTTACTAAAAAAACAAAAACATAGAACAATGAGCATTTCAGCTTTTGGTTTTCTAATTTCAAAATTCTCTTTAACATCTTTTCTATACAAATAAACTTCCTTTTATCAGATTTAAGCATATTTTTCTGCCTTTTATTTTGGTATATTATTAAAGAAATAGCCAGGAGAAAATATATTAGATTTTTAAGTATGCATTTAGTTGCAAAACCATCAATAATGGGGATACAAATATGCTTGTAAAATACAGAAACAATTCAATATAGTTGTAAATCAATTGAAAACTGCTTTTTTGTAATGGTTTACTATAGCTCACACAAATCTGTATATTTAGGTTGAATTGCAAAGGCAACATTCAAACAGTACTCTCTGAAAAATAATTTAAATGCTACTTCTGTATCATAAGGCAAAGACAAAGTTGACAATACCTTGGAATTAATAAAATATTCTGGCTATAAGTATTAGACATTGTTTTGTTTTTTTTTCCCAAAATTAACACGTGTAAGTAAAAGAGCCTGTTTTGAAATTAACCAGACTGTTTTTCTTTTGTTGTTAAATCACAAACTACATTTCTAATATATGTAATATACTCTAAACTTCAGGAACAGTGCAGATTTTCATTTTCAGAACTGAACCTGAATTTTCTGCAACCTGGCACCTTGAGCTTTGAAACCCTCTATTTGATTTTTTGGTGAACCTTCTTTCTGCTCCGGTTAATGGCTAGGCACTGCACTTCTTCTCTTATCCGAGATAATTCAGATGAAGGCAGATTTTCCTTTGAAGTCATTTCTTGTTCCTGTTTTCCTCTTAGCCAGTATGCTGGTACTTCAAGTGACTTCGATGCCAGCAGCAGTTCTTGCGCTGGTATTATTAATACTTTGGGAGGCTTCAAAATCAGTTTTGGGGGAGTGGGTGATATTCACCATTCACATCGAGGAAAGCTTTGTAAATGTCAGTAGGTACTTTAATATTTGTCAGAACTGGTGTACAGTTGATACAGATATTTTTTCCCTTAAGCTTGCCACCTTCTTTCTTATTGAATTTGTAAACGACATTTTTCCTGGATTTATTGGGACCTAAACTTTTAGGTTGAGCAGAATGAGAAAAATATATGGATGGCACAGGAATATGTTCATCTAAGCTAATGTCATCATGATTGATCCCGTACCCTGCCTTTGTAATCTTAATTTGAAAACTGCCCTGAATAATAAAGTAAGTTATTTTAGGAAATGATTATATACCTATTTCCTCTGCCTTTCTTCCTCAAAGAGATTTCATTCTCTTTTTCTGTAAGCACAGTTATGAGGAATTATGTCAAATTCCTCTATCAAATCTTCCTCTTTAACTCTTCAAGAGCCCACAGTTCATCTGTATCAGTAGGTAAACTGCCTTTGAATTGTTACTCCCTGGTGCTAAATAAGCTTCAGAATCATGTACTTGACGAGACGGGGCAGTTTGATGGAGGCTAGTAATTAATTTTCTTGAACTTCTATGTCACTTTTAGTATCTTTTTGGGGGAAGAGTTCCACTCACCTGCAGGTGGGCCATTCCAGGCAACTCTTCTGTCATTGTATCTTTGGAATAGAAATTCATATTTTCTTCAAATAATCTAGTTTTTGCTGAGAGTATTTTTTTCTTTCCCAGTACTAAATCAAATGTATAGCTTGCTTTGTAGAGCACTTACAAGTTATCTAAAAGTGCAAGTTACTTCACTAACTAGTACAGACACATCTTGCTGTCACAAAGGCAAGAGGACCAAATGGTACCATAGTATTGTGAAGACAGTCTAAATATGGGGTTTTTTTTGAAGCACATCAAAAGTAACCAATATGAAATTCTGCCCAAACTGGATTCTTTCTGCGGATTGGAGGAGTTCATTTTCAAGGTCTTTAAACACTGACTTCAAAGGGAAGGTGTAATGATGAGCAGGGAAAAGAAGGAGGAGGGACACATGCTAGAGTGGGGCTAATGAATTTATTTAGCAATATCTAATCAATTTATTTAGCAATATGCAATAGCGAAAGACAAAGGCAATTAATAGACTGTGCTAATGACAGAAAGTAAAGGTGGTTAAGACTGAACTATATACATTGATACCAATGTCACATCAAAGGAGTACACGTACTTATAAGTTTTAGAGATTCCCAACATGTTTACTATTGATCAAAAATCTCTTGGCTAAATATACAAATAACATCAGTAAGGAATATCCAAAAGCAGTACTGAGCTCTATAGGATGGTAACTATTACAGTAGATGTCAAAAGCTCACCAAACTGGGGGAGAACAGCACTGAAAAAGTCATAAATCAAAACCTTGAGAGAGTAATGCTGAGCGAAACAAGTCAGACAGAAAAAGCAGAGAACCATGTGATTTCACTGATATGTGGTATATAAACCAAAAACAACAAAAGAACAAGACAAACAAATGAGAAACAGAAACTCATAGACACAGACAATAGTTTAGTGGTTGCCAGAGGGTAAGGGGGGTGGGAGATGAGGGTAAGGGGGATCGAATATATGGTGATGGAAGGAGAACTGACTCTGGGTGATGAACACACAATGGGATTTATAGATGATGTAATACAGAATTGTACACCTGAAATCTATGTAATTTTACTAACAGTTGTCACCCCAATAAATGTAATAAAATAAAATTTAAAAAAACAAACAAACAAAAAAAAAACCTTGCCAGGTCTGTAGCTGAGAGAAACTCAGGCATCTCACACACCGCTGTTTACAAGTTCTCAAGAATTTTGCTGCTGCTGTTGTTGTTAGAAGTCAAGGTGTCTTCTGATGCTATAAGCTGTAAACTGCATACAAGTTTTCTAGATGCTAATGAGTTCTCAAGAAGGCTAACCTTGGGGAACAACACTGGAGAGATCAGGAACCAGCCAGCAGTCACCAGGTTCCTGGCTGGAAGTCAGGACACCCCCTGGTGTTGTAAGCTGCATGTTGCTGGAAGTCTTCAAAATGTTAGAATGAGGAGAAATCACCAATGACAAAATGACCAAATGATGAAATAATAATTATTAACACTGCCAAATGAGGTCTGACTTATATGTTTTCTCAGATACCTTAGAGCCAAGTTTCTTGTTCCTGCCTCCCCCTCTGAGAATGGCCAGTTCTGGGAGGGTCTGGCAGTTACTGATATGAGGGTTGCCCATCCGGCCAAAGGGCCAATTCATCCGGATAAGCAATATCTACTGTTCTTGCTGGGACCATCAGCCCAAGGTCTTCCAAAGCCTGGCAACATGCCTGTCACGTCATCCTGATATAACTTAGTTACTTCTTTACTTCATCTGTTGATGTGGGCGAACCAGACAGAACAAAGAGGGAATTCTCTCAACCCCTGATCAAGAATTTCTTTAACCCTAAGCTAACCATTACTTCACAACATGGACAGAACAACAAACATCATCTCATATCTCCCCTACTATAGAGAATGAGGCCAAACAGAAAACCTCATCTCCTGTCTCCCCTGCTAGGGAGAATGAAACCAAAGGGGGACAGAAAAGCAACCTCATCCCATGTCTCCCCTGCTCAGGAGAATGAGACCAAAGGGGGAATTTACTCAACCCCTGATCACAGCACAGAAATCACCTCACATACAGGAACAAATAAAAGCTAATAGACAAAAGCTCACATCAACCAATGAAGGCAAATTTTCTTCAACACATTCCCTACAGAAGATGACAGAGGCAGCAAGGACAGCTGATTGGACCAATAGGCTGCTGACAGTGCCAGGGCTAAGGGTCTGGGTTAAGGAACAACAACGGGGACGGATTTGGGATCAGCCGTGACCGGGTGGGACTCAGCGGAGAGGCAGGAAATAGAGCTTCAAGAGGGGAGGCAGGAACAGGGAAGGGTTCAGAATAGGCAGAGGAGGCGGGGTTGGTTCCAGCTCCAAAGTCTGGCTCCCTCGTCCTTGGCAGTGATGTGGGCAGCTTCGCTGGTCTCTAGCTGGGTTTTCATTGCCAGGACTGAGGGAAGAAGGTAGGGCAGGGCAGTAGGGCTTCGCAGTGGTGCGGGGGGTGGGGGTGGGTCAGTGGCTACAGCTAACTAAACCTTTCTGGGAGAAGACTTGGCCATGCCTCCCACTCCGCCCCCAACTGATGGCAGAACTCAACGCCTGGAGACTGCCACTCAGAATCAGGCTGAGGCAACTTTGGTGAACGTTTCTAGCTTTTGAATCTCATACTGGCAATAACAGTCGCATATGTGCCACTGTCACCGTCAACAGCTCTTGCACACTCACGAAGGAGCTTTTGAAAAGGGGGAGTAACAAAAGTGCGTTTAAAACTTGGAACTCACAAGGGAAGTAAAAGCTAAAATAAATGAATGAGACTATCAAATTATATCAAACTATAAAGCTTCTACACAGCAAAAGAAACCATCGACAAAATAAAGAGGCAACCAACCGAATGGGAGATTTTTGCAAACAACGCCTCTAATAAGGGTCTAATATCCAAAATATATAAGGAACTCATACAACTCAACAACAACAACAACAAAAACAATCGAATTTAAAAATGGGCAGAGGACCTGAATAGACATTTCTCCAAAGAGGACATACAAATGGCCAATAGACATACGAGAAAATGCTCAACATCACTAATTATCAGAGCAAAGCAAATGAAAACCACAATAAGATACCACTTCACACCAGTCAGAATGGCTATCATCAACAAGACAAATAGTAACAAGTGTAATGCTGAGCGAAATAAGTCAGACAGAAAAAGCAGAGAACCATGTGATTTCACTGATATGTGGTATATAAACCAAAAGCAACAAAAGAACAAGACAAACAAATGAGAAACAGAAACTCATAGACACAGACAATGGTCTGGTGGTTGCCAGAGGTTAAGGGGGCTGGGGGGTGGGGGGTGGGAGATGAGGGTAAGGGGGATCGAATATATGGTGATGGAAGGAGAACTGACTCTGGGTGATGAACACACAATGGGATTTATAGATGATGTAATACAGAATTGTACACCTGAAATCTATGTAATTTTACTAACAATTGTCACCCCAATAAATTTAATAAATAAATAAAAAATAGTAACAAGTGTTGGAGAGGCTGTGGAGAAAAAGGAACGCTCATACACTGTTGGTGGGAATGCAGACTGGTGCAGCCGCTATGGAAGGCAGTGTGGAGGTTCCTGAAAAAATTAAGAATAGAATTACCATATGACCCAGCAATCCCTCTCCTGGGTATCTACCCCCAAAAATCTGAAAACATTTATCAGTAGAGATATATGTGTTCTAATGTTCATTGCAGCTTTGTTTACGGTGGCCAAGACTTGGAAACAACCAAAGTGTTCTTCAATAGATGAATGGATAAAGAAGATGTAGTATATATACACAATGGAATACTATTCTGCCATATGAAAAGATGAAGTAATGCCGTTTGCAACAACATGGATGGATCTTGAGACTATAATGCTAAGCGAAATAGGTCAGACAGAAAAAGTAGAGAACCATATGATTTCACTGATATGTGGTATATAAAACTGAAAACAACAAAGGAACAAGACAAACAAATGAAGAAACAAAAACTCAAAGACATAGACAATAGTTTTGTGGTTACCAGAGGGTAAGGGGGGAGAGGGGTGGTAGATGAGGGTAAAAGGGATCAAATGTATGGTGATGGAAGGAGAACTGGCTCTGGGTGGTGAACACACAATGGGATTTATAGATGATGTAATACAGAATTGTACTCCTGAAATACTATGTAACTTTACTAACCATTATCACCCCAATAAACTTTAATTAAAAAAACAAACAAACTGGAACTCAGTTCATCAGCTGCCATCCCCCACCCCATCCTCATTTGCCCACTCCCCTCAGCTTTACTAGCCTCGGTGATTATGTGGACGGCAAGCAGATTATACTCCCACTTTAGATGAAGAGCGCGAAAAAGACCAAATAAATAATGGAATCATTTGTTCCCCCACCCAATACGAGGTGAAATCATTACCCAGGGTTAATCTCCTTAAAGAGATTTGTCTGATAGGGACAGAGCTAGGTGCATAACAACAGGAAAACATAAAGGTCCTAGACTTCAAGCACTATTTTATTACAACTGTAAGAAAGTTATTTCATAGCTTCTTTCTCCTCACCTGTAAGATAGAAATAATATTGGATTATTGATTGCTATTAAATTTAAGGGAGAATTTATTTAGAAAGTGCCTGTTGTATGTAGCAAGCACTATATGTTTATTCTGTCTCACCATTTAGAATTATTGATTGCATTGCAGAGGATTAAGTCCTCTAGGCTGGAGGTTAAACAGCACTACCGTGTTTCCCTGAAAATAAAACCTAGCTGGACCATCAGCTCTAATGCATCTTTTGGAGCAAAAATTAATATTAGAGTTGATGGTCCAGCTAGGTCTTATTTTCAGGGAAACACGGTAGCAGCCGGCTTTTCTCT
Source organism: Rhinolophus sinicus (assembly GCF_036562045.2). NCBI lineage: Eukaryota > Metazoa > Chordata > Mammalia > Chiroptera > Rhinolophidae > Rhinolophus > Rhinolophus sinicus. The sequence continues at coordinate 43,572,258 of NC_133768.1, forward strand.
ATTTGGGTTATTGGGAGTAAAGAAGTCTATCCACTTTGGTTAGCCTGTTGAGGGATAAAAAAAGAGGGAGATGGGATCAGCCCAGTTATCATTCCCAAACAACTAGAAGAACCCTTACTAAGTTTACTAGAGATCTTGCTTCTTCAGCTACTTGCTGAAGTATTTAGGGGTAAAGTGCCACAATGTAATTTGCTCTCAAATGAATGAGCTTTACCAAGGGAAATTTTAATTTTCATTATATTTTTATTAAATTATGTATATGAAAGTGTAGTGTATCAGGGACAGAAACAATCTTTTGGCACTTATTTTTTTAAATTCTGGAATTCTATAATCTGAACAGTAAATAGGCATATATAGTGCAAAAATTCTAAAGGTTTGAAAAAGTATATTAGTGAAAAGTTAGTTCTGAACCATTTTTAATGGTAGTATTTCTAAAATTTCTCATTTATTCAATCCATTAAAAGATAATTTTCAGAAAAAGGTAAAATCATAACTCATACAAATATAAAAATGAACAAGGCTAAATATTTAATATTACTCCTATGACAAAACATGACAGATGTTATTATAACCTGTTCAAAGGAAAAGTCAAAACAGCACAGATTTACATGTATTAAAGAAAAGTTGAAATGAATTGCAAAAGGAGACAAAAGTGGTTTTCCAACTGGGGATGAAAAGTTAATTAAATCTGAACCTGAAAGTATTTAATTTACATACTTATTAGTTATCTACAATTTAGAGAGTTGCAAAATAGCTCAAAGACAATGAATATGGCTATATTATGATAATCCCAAAGGCTTACTATAGACAATGGATAATTTTCCATTGAAATACAAAATGTCTCTCACAGGGAGTCACCCCGCTCCCTTTGATCAAAAATAGTCTCAAAGAAAGATTATTCTTACTCACAAAATTAAGTCTAATTATTTACATAGCTGCAGTAAGACTTGTTAATATAGCATATAGGCCTTCCTAAATTTGCTTTGCTGGGATCCTAGGTTGGACTTTTTTTAAAAAGTCTGAGGCTAGAAAGCCAAACAAAGAACTCACTGCCAGATTTCAAATATAGTACCTATAAATTTGGGCAAATACTTCTCCTCTCATAGTCCCTGAAATATTCTGTGCCCTAGGCATGCTATGTAGTGACCTTCCTCACTTGAAAGGCTGTAAACAGATGCCAGACAAGTTTTCCCAAGAAAGCTTTGTAAACATTTGCTCAATAAAGTCAACCTTAGATCGCTAAAAGAGTCTGATCATATCAGATTAAATGAACATCATTCTCAAATATGACATCCCAGTCAAAGCTTTGGTTGCATAATCACTGTTTCCAATTACATCCTGATGACAAGGAAAACTAATTTTTATTGAACCTATGCAAATAATTATATTGCCACGAAAATAAGAATACTATTAAGAATTTCCAAATTCTGGAGGGGTTAGGTAAAGAGAAAAAGATGTCATTTATAAGTGTTTCATTTCTGTTTACAAAAGCATAGTTTACTAAATTGTTATGAGTTATATGAAAGAGAAAGGAGTTCCTTATATATCCAGAAGATAGAATATTAAACATCAACAATATTCCAAACAAAATCCACAATCATCCTTCATTCATTCATTCAGTCCAATGCAATTAATTCTTCTTCTGCTTGATCTCTTGGGTTAGCAGTCTCATGAACCCATCTGCTTCTCTACCAGAATTCTGGAATTCTTCATTTATCCTCGTGTATAGTCTCAAAGTTGCAAAAGTAATGCTATTAGAAGCCTGTGACCAAGAGTACCTTTTCTCACAGGGCTCTGAGACAGATTTCTTTGTTGAAGATAAAGAACTCAGGACTGTATCTGATTGCAAGCATTTTCAGTGAAGAAAAACAAAAACTTTGTAGATGACAAGAAACTTAAAATGGTTGTGGTAATTTATCACAGATAACTTTCAAAAATAAAAGATCTGATGAGAATTTATAACAATAATAATGAAACTGAAATGGCAATTGGGTGATTTTTGTTGAATGCAAAACAAGATGATAAAGTCATTCCAAAAAATTAGTGAAATATCTAAAAACAAAATGAATTAACTTTTTTTCAAGAAAGACAATGTATATTATATTTAAATTATGAAGACGAATGAACAATACAAAACACTCCACACAGCAATAGGAGAGTACACATTTTTTTAAGTGCATGGAAAATGTGGTACATTTTCCAGGATAGACCATATGTTAGGCCCCAAAACAAGTCTTAATGAATTGTAAAAGATTGAAATTATACAAAGTATATTTTGTGTTCATAAATGGATTGACATTAGAAATCAATAGCAGAGAGAAAACTGGAAAATCCACAATATGTGGAAATTACATTATTAAACAATCAGTAGGTCAAAGAAGAAATCCCAGGGGAATTTGAAAATATCTTGAGACAAATGAAAACAGAAACACAACATACCAAACTTCTCAGATGCAGCAAAAGGAAGGCTAAGAGGAGAATTTATAGGTATAAATACATACATAAAAAAGAATAGTGATCCCAAATCAACAATCTAACATTATACCTTAAGGAATTAGGAAAAGAAGAACAAACTAAACCCAAAGCTGGAGTGGGTAGAGAAATGTGATGATTTGGAAAAGGGGGAAGGGGAGACTGGCAACAGGGAGACAGTGAATTTTTATAAAAGAGCAGTTTAAGGGAACAATTTGGTGAAGCCTGGTGGTATGGGGGGGGCTGGAATATATGTTTGAAAGCTGCCTTTACTTAACAAGCATATATTACTTACGTTGAATGCTTTTTTGGGGTAAGATGACTGATGAAGATTATTCCACCCACTCCCAACTCCTTTGGAACTGCCACTGTAAGAAAATCACTTAGGAGGCTATTGCAATTATCTAGGCCAGATATTATACAGCTGGAACACAAACAGCAGCAGTTTAAGAATAGGAAGGAGCAGACAAATTGGAGAACAGGACTAATGAGAACTGCAGAACTCTCAGCACATAACCCTGTCCAAACCCCTGCACCAAGAGACTTGTCATGCCCCAGCTCCCCATGGACACCAACTACCCATTAAAATGCTTGCCTGAGAAAGCTCAGCACTACAAGGAGAAATTACTGTTTGTTCTAGTCTGATGGTAGGCCCTTGACCTATTTTTCTCAGAGCACTTGGTAAAAAGGGCTTACATTGTGACTATGTATCTCTTACAACTCAGAAGTATCTTTCTCAAGGAACTGAGTGTCATGCAGGGTCTCTGGTCCCACTCCCACTCTCGGCGGGTGGACACAGAGTATGATGAGGTCAAAAAGGAACACCAATGGAGCCAGAGCTAGGGGAGCATACCACTATATTCTCGTTGGCGGCTGGGTTTGGAGACACAGGAAGCAGGAGCCACACGATCCTCAATCTGCCGTCCGCTTCTCTGACAACCAACCAACTTGCCAGTGGAGCCATGGCAGTTATATTAGTGGCAAATAGCTAACCAGTTACAGCTGATGGCCATATAATAACCGAGCCAGCACCTTTCCAGGTGAGGCCGAGAGCCTGGAAACTGCTCTCTGGGTCTCCATCCCTACACTCCACCCCTCCAGGGTCTTGCCTCACAATCTACATGGCAAATGTCTTCCACAAGGGGCCCTGAAAGAAATAGTCATAGGAACCAACAATGGCAAATCCCTCCCATCTGGGAGGATACATGCCAGCTTTTTGTCCTGGGAAAGGAGGATTGCTGCCACCGGCACCTTTCCTGGTTTGTGGTACCAGACCTTTATGGTGGTGCTTGGGGTTCCTTGCGTAGTTTCAACATGAAGCAGAACAGGGGATCCCATAATAGGCCATAGTGAGAGCCCATAGGTTCCCCGCAAAATCATCCCAACATTGGGACCTCCATATACCACAGTCACTTGCAGTGGCCATTTGGCCACCACCCCTGGCATCACTTGCAAATCATGGGTCAAACCAGCCCCCCATGGGGCTATCAGGACCAACCACCGATGGTTGGGGCTTTTGACCCACCAGGGCCAAGTCCATTGCTGCCGTTCCCCTGCTTTCAAGCATGTGGGTGCTGGCAGCAAAATGTTTCCATTTCTGCCATAGCCTGGCTTTAACTGAGTTTCACTTTTGGTAACCTGTAACTGAAAGGGAGCAAGCCTTTCAATGTAGCAGAGCTCCTACTGGTGCGGGCCCTTCCTTCTGTGGTCTCTCATTCAGGACTCTCAAGACGTCCCATAGACGAGAGGCCCAGTCACGCATCGTGGGAGGGTGTTTTGACACCTGGAGGCCTTGCTTCAAAAGTCTGTTGTAGCGTTCAATCATGCCAGATGCTTGTGGATTGTATGGGGTATGAAACAACCATTGTACGTCCATCCTGGCAACCCAGTGCTGCACTTCTTGCCCCGTAAAATGAGTACCCCTGTCACTTTCAATGACTTGGGGGTGTCCATAGAGGGCGCACAGCTGTGTAAGAGTGACTACTGTATGTCGCTGATCCGCAGCTAGACATGGCCAAGCAAACATCAAACACGTAGCAGTGTACACTGCTGTAAATGTGTACACAGCATTGCAGGCCTTAGGTAGGGGTCCAATATAATCTACTTGCCAGCGAGTGAGGGGCACCCTCCCTCACATAATCTGCTGTGTTTCCCAGGAAAGCCTCCACCATTGGGAGCTGTTCTGGGCACAGACAGCACAGTCATAGCAGGCATCTGCTATCTCTTGCTATTTCAAAGGCAGACCCCAGCGTCTACTCACCTGCCACATGGTTTGGCTTCCAGCGTGCTGCAATTTCCTATACAGCCAATGGGCCACATCAGTGGCAGGGGCCTGTTCTAACCATTGGACCCATGCTAGGGTATCTGCTTCACTGTTACCTGGGGACCCTAAGGGGGAGTGACCTGTGACATGCATTAGGGTCACCTCCTTTCCCTGCCCTAGGTCCCAGAGGTCCTGCTACATGGCTTGACCCCACAGTGGACGGTGTCCTACCAAGTAGTTTTGGTGTTTCCACATGGGGAGCCACAACGTTAGGCCCTAGAACACCACCCAGTTGTCAGTACAAATAACTAGGGGCCCGGGCTCGTGGCTGATTACCATCCACACAGCCCGTAGCTCAGCCCACTGGCTACTCTGGCCGATCCCAGTATCAAACCAAATGGTGTCTGTTTTGGGCTGCACACCAATAGCCGTCCAAACGGCTGCAGCCTCTCGGCTAGAACCATCAGTATACCAGGCATCTTCAGGTACTGGGGACTGTTCTTCTCTGCAGGACGAGGCCTCCAAGTCCTCTCCCATAGGCAGAGTGCTTGGCTCAGCCTGGGTTACAAGCTCCACGGGCCCCAGGACCTGTTGCAGCTCTGTGCTCAAAGGGCTTGAACTAAGGGTGCTACATTGCTCCAAGTAGGCACCCCACTTGGCGAGGGTGGTGGTCTGTGCCACCCCCATTTTGGGTCCCTGGGTCCACGAACGGACCCACCCCTGGACAGGATAGGTTGTTCGAACCAACACCCATGCTGTTCCTGTGATGGCTACTGTGACCACTAGGGCTGCATACACAGCAGCCAGCTGTTTCTCTATTAGAGAGTAGTGGACTTCCGCTGCTCTCCACAATTGGGACCAAAATCCCACTGGTGACCAGAGACACTCTTGCCATTGCCAGAGGCCCCATCCGTACCCCTCTGGGGTTACGTGAACATCAAATTCAAATGGGTGACCAGGGTCCACTACTTGCAGAGCCTGTGCCTGCTGCACTGCCCGTTTCGTGGCAATGAAGGCTTGCTCTATAGTCGCTGCCCAATCCCATGAGACCCCTTTTTATCATGTTACACAAGGGCCTTGCCATTTGTGCTAAATGGGGTACAAACACCCGCCAATGCCAATACCCCAGCCGACCCAAATACGTCTGCAGTTGGGAAACCTTGGTCAGCCGAGGAAATGCTTGTATCTTATCAATAATCGCCTCAGGTATGACCTTTGTCTTACTCAACCACACAACAACCAAACACACAACATCCAAAAACTGGACAGATGAGCCGGGGCCTTGGACCTTTGCCTCATTCACCACCCAGCCACGTGACTTAAAGTGGCGGAGGAGAGAGGGAGCTGCTTGATCTAAATCTGAAAGAGAATCAGAAGTTACTAATATGTCATCAACAGAGTGAAACAAGATCACAGAGGATGGGTGATCCCACTGTGCCAAATCTTGGGCTACGAGCCCACGGCAAATAGTGGGGTTGTGCAAGTATCCCTGTAGAAGGACTTGAAAAGTCCACTGCTGCCCGTCCCAAGTAAAAGCAAACTGCTCTTGACAGTCAGGTGCAATGTCAATAGAGAAAAAAGCATTGGCCAAGTCCACTACATAGTGATACGTTCCCAGGCGGACAGTCATAGGATCCATCAAATCGTGAATTGACGGCACTGCAGCGTGCAAGGGTGGCATCTCCTTATTTAACTCCCTATTGTCCACAGTCATTTGCTAGGTCCCATCTGGCTTCTTGACAGGCCATACTGGAGAGTTAAAGGGAGTTAATCGGCCTCTCAATATGTGCCTTCTCCAATTCCAATATTGTACGACCAATCTCCTCCTGTCCTCCCGGCAGGTGGTACTGTCGCACTGTAACCACACGCCAGGGCTGTGGCAACACTTGAGGAGGGTGGTGAGCATGCCCACGTGTCACCGCTTTCACCACCCAGATCCGGAGATGGAACTCTCCCACCGACGTCTGTAAACTGAGGCCATGTAGCACGTCCACCCCTAGAATATACTCCGGGATGGAAGAGACATACACCGTGTAGGTACGGGGTGGGGGGGAAACTTTCCTATACCCAGTGGTAAGGAAACAGCTTTTACTGCCAGTCTTTCTTCCGTAGCCATCAATGCAGATTGCTGGTCTGGGGAACAGTTCTGGGTTCCCATGAATAAGGCTGCAGTCTGCGCCAGTGTCAACTAGGGCTAAAACCCTCTGCACATTAGAAGGGGACCAATGTATGGACAGTTCCACGTGGGGTCTCCAGTCCCTGCTCGTCCCCTCTGACCGGGTACCTTGCCCCCCCCCCCAATCAAGCTGAAAGGAGTCGGCCTCAAGCTGCTGCATGAAGTCCTGGAGGGACACGGGTCACACTTTCCCAGACTTCTTTAGGCTTTGCCGGAATTGCTGTTCTTGGACGCAGCTGTTTCCAAAGTTCCAACAAGAGTGAATTGGGTTGTTGGTCTATTTTTTCCCGATCGACCCCTGCTGCCACGAGATCACGCCACATCTGTGCGCGTGTTACTCTCTCAGCCCCGCGATCTCACCCCTTTACTTTTGATTTGGGCTTCCAGGTCTTGACTTCTCGGACCTCCTGTCTTAACTTCCTTTGCCGCCGGCTTTCAACATCCCCCAGGGAGGCCATGGCGGTGGTAACTTCATGGATCTGCGGCCCCACAAAGGGCCTAAGAATGCCAACCAAGGATCCAAAAGCTCTTGCAGGGCAGTATCCAAAACCAGATCTCTCCTGCTGGTTGTAAAACGTTCATCATCTGGCACCTGCATATTAGGGTTGGACATAGCATGTCTCATACCCATTTCATGGATGATTTGAGTAAGTTCAGTATATGATTGCCATTTACTCACAATGTCTGGCAGTATCGCCAGCCTCTCCCCATACTGTGCGTACAGCAGCAGTGAGCCACTCTATTAGAATGTGGTTGCCCTGGTCTTGGGCCAACCTACGGCAATTCTGTAACCTTTGTCACAGGGACAGATACACTGTCATGGAGGTTAGCTTTTCCATTTTGCCTGGGGAGCAGAGAATGCTGTCTGCACCTTCATCCCATAAAGATAGTAGCCAAGTCGAGATTGGCTCTCCAGGACTCTGTCTGTACCGCGTCCCCAGCTCCTGCAACTCAGTGGGAGTGTAAGGGTTGTAGGTTGTGAACTCAGTCACAGCTGGGTTGCCAGCAGCAACACCCTGACAGTCCAAAGGCTGTTCATGCTTCACCTTTTGCTGCAGGATGGGCCAAGTGTGGGGATTGGGAGCTACATTGTTTCTACTCGCATTGTCCACCTCTGCCTCAGAGTCTCTGCCGTGGCACACCTCCTCTAATTGGCAGACCTGAGCTTTCAGCGCCTTCCAGCGAGGCTGCTGGTCCCGCACTTGGGCTATTTCAGCAAGCGCGCCTTCCATGTTATGACACAACGCAGTAAGGAACATCCAGCCCACATGGCCGGCTGTATCCTTCGCCTCCTCTAGCAACCGCTCAGCCAGAGCCTGCAGGGCCCTCTCTACGCTGGCCGGAGACCCATCCATGTCCTGCCACCCCTTCCTTGGGGGTCCAACTCCTGAGAACAGTGGCTACCGGGCACCACACACTGTGTGGGGGCCACATGTCCTCCTGCCCAGAGTCAGACTCCATTCCTACCTGGCTGGAATCCTGCTCACATCACCAGGTGTCTGACTGGGTGGTGGCCTTGGTGTAAGATGTCCACAACCCTTGGAGCCTACAGCAGCAGCAGATTACCAAAAGGAAGGTGATGCCTTCTATGGCCAAGGGGGTGGTGTGCCATCCAGAGGTTCAAATCTCCCAGGCAGACCGCGCCTCCCATTCCAGGCGTTACTCCTTATGGGCCTCCCGAAACTTAGCTTTCATACGTATAAACAGCTCCATTACCCCTTTGAAAATTCTGGACGGCACCATACCCTGCTCGCTGCACCATGTGTCATGCAAGGTCTCTGGTCTCACTTCGGCTCTCGGTGGGTGGATGCAGAGTATGGTGAGGCCAAGAATGAACACCAATGGAGCTATAGATAGGGGGTTCATACCACTATATTCTCACTGGCGGCTGGGTTGGAGATATAGGAAGCAGGATCCAAACGATCCGCAATCCATTGTCTGCTTCTCTGCCCACCAACCAACATGCCAGCATAGCCATGGCAATTATATTAGTGGCTAATGGCTAACCAGTTACAGCTGATGGCCATCTGATTACAGCTGATGGCCATCTAGTACCCGAGCCAGCACCTTTCCACGTGAGGCCGAGAGCCTGGAAACTGCTCTCTGGGACTCTGTCCCCACACCAATCTTTTGTAATTTTTCACTTCTCTGACTTTACTAAGCCCTAGATCTCCCCCACTCCCTCATTGTCCCTTTAAAATGACAAATTACCTCTGCACAAATCATAATGGAGCTCAGCTTTTCCCCCTACTGTCAATAGTTGTTAAATAAAATCTGTTCCACTGCTTTAAATCAGGCTAGGTTTATCTTAGACACTAATCATGACTTAATTTCACTGTCTTGTATGGAGGGCAATGAATCTAAAGTGACTTCCTGGTTTGAGACTCAGGGTCTTTCAGCAATCAGGGAAAACTAGAACAGGAGCTATTTTGGAGGCAACTTGTGGGGAGGAGGAAAGTGATTAGCGAGTGATAAGGCTAAGTGTGGGGACAGAGTCCCAGAGAGCAGTTTCCAGGCTCTTGGCCTCACGTGGAAAGGTGCTGACTCGGGTAGTAGATGGCCATCAGCTGTGACTAATTGACCATCAGCTGTAACCAATTAGCCAATTAGCCACTGATATAATTGCCATGGCTGCCCCGGTTGGTCTGTTGGTTGGTTGGCAGGCAGAGAAACGGACAGCAGGTTGCAGGTCGTGTGGATCCTGCCTCCAGTGAGACTATAGTGGTATGACTCCCCTATCTATGGCTCCGTGAGTGTTCCTTTTTTTGGCCTAGCCATATCCTGCGTTCTTATGTGGGGAGCGGGACCAGAGACCCCAAAGGTCGCCTTGCATGACAAATGGCACAGCAAGCAGGGTCCCCTGCACAACACTAAGGAAACCTGTGATCAGAATAGAATAAATTCGAGGAGACGTCATCAAAATGGAGGCGTGTGTGTACATGGAACATTCTCAAGGATAGACCATATATTGGGACATAAAACTAACCTCAGCAAATTTAAGAAGATTGAAATCATACCAAGCATATTCTCTGATCACAAGGCTTTGAAATTGGATATCAACTGCAAAAAGAAAGCAGGAAAAAACACAAATACATGGAGATTAAACAACATATTTTTTTTAAAAAAAAGATTTTATTGGGGAAGGGGAACAGGACCTTATTGGGGAACAGGGTGTACTTCCAGGACTTTTTTCCAAGTCAAGTTGTTGTCCTTTCAATCTTAGTTGTGGAGGGTTCTGTTCAGCTTCAAGTTGTTGTTCTTTCAGTCTTAGTTGTGGAGGGCGCGGCTCAGCTCCAGGTCCAGTTGCCGTTGCTAGTTGCTAGTTGCAGGGGGCACAGCCCACCATCCCTTGCGGGAGTCGAACCAGCAACCTTGTGGTTGAGAGGACACGCTCCAACCAACTGAGCCATCTGAGAGCTCAGCAGCAGCTCAGCTCAAGGTGCCGTGTTCAATTATTTAGTTGCAGGGGGCGCTGCCCACCATCCCTTGCGGGACTCGAGGAATTGAACTGGCAACCTTGTGGTTGAGAGCCCACTGGCCCATGTGGGAATTGAACCGGCAGCCTTCGGAGTTAGGAGCACGGAGCTCTAACCGCCTGAGCCACCGGGCCGGCCCCCTAAACAACATACTTTTAAAGAATGACCAGGTTAAAGAAGAAATTAGAGGAGAGATCAAAAGGTACATAGAAACAAATGACAATGAAAATACACCCTACCAAAATTTTTGGGATGCAGAGAAAACAGTTTTAAGAGGGAAATTTATATCATTACAGGCCTATCTCAAGAAACAAGAAAAATCCCAAATAAATAACCTCATGTTATGCCTAAAAGAACTAGAAAAAGAAGAACAAGTGAAACCCAAGATCAGCAGAAGAAAGGAAATAACAAAAATCAGAGCAGAACTAAATGAAATAGAGAACAAAAAGACAATAGAAAAAATTAATGTGACAAAGAACTGGTTCTTTGAAAAGATTAACAAAATTGACAAACCCTTGGCTAGGCTCACTAAGCTAAAAAGAGAAAAGACACTAATAAACAGAATAGAATAAATTCGTGTTGAGGCATGGCAGTTGTGGTGAGAAAGGATCACATAGGATGGAAAATGGGGAAATCTGGGAGCAGACAGCACCCTGTTTTTGTTGTTTTCCTTCTCTTCTCTCCTGTACTTCCCTCCTTCTTTCCTTCCTTGTCTTATCAATATACACATATGGTTTAACTATATGTATGTGTATTTCACTATATATACACTATATAGTTCCATCTCTCTTTCTCTCTCTCTCCTGCCCCCCTCCCACTCCAGAAAGAGAGAGAGAGAGACTACAAATGGGTTTAAGATGAAAAGCAATGGTCCCCTCACTTCCCATCGCCTGTCTCTCTCCAGAAGCAACCACTTTGAACTCTTTTGGCCATTTTTTTCTGGTGGTTTCTATATCTAAATATAGTAAGTACCATGTTTCCCCCAAAATAAGACCTAGTATGATGTTTCAGGATGCTTGTAATATAAGCCCTACCCCCAAAATAAGCCCCAGTTAAGATTGTCAGCCAGACAGACACATTTAGTACGTCTGTTGCAACACACAACGGACTTATTGAATTATAAAATAACAATATTAATATATAATTAAATATAAAAAATATTATTGACATTAATACTTTAAATAATATAAATTATAGTTAAGTATTTGTAAATACCCAATTGTGCGCCTTTGGGCAAGAGGTAAATGCCTATGTAAACAGATGAACTTGAGACTTAATGCTGAATGATCAATAGGAGTACAGATACAACGCACGAATAACATGCACACTTGATAACAAACGGACGTGATTGTGTCTAATATGAATTTTCATAATTCAATACGTCGTGTGTTGTAACATGCATACTTAATGCACTCGTGTGAAATAAAGAAATGTTTTCTGAATTTTGGTGGCTGCAATTTTTCGTCGCTGTCGTGTGGACCATCTTTCTTAGCTGTCATCATTCTTGTTGCCACTCCTGTCTCCTAAGTCTTCAATTAACACTTGATTTAATGGTAGATTTAAAGGGAATAATATTTTGACCCCCAGATAAGATGAGTGGAAAAAGAAAGAGTTATTCTGTCGAGTACAAGAAAGGAATCGTGGAGGACACCCGGGTCAAGAATCTTGCGGCTTTCTGCAAAGAGAAGAAGTTGGATCTCCGAATGGTCCACAAATGGTGAGCAAAGTACGATAATCTCACTCAACAGGTGGACGAGGGAAATGTAAGAAGTGCAAGTGTGGATCAGGTCGGCAACCATTATTTCCTGAGCTGGAAGACATTATGTGAATGGATTGCTGACAGGAGAACAAAGGCTTTGATTGTAAATAGGGCTGATAGTCAAGCATTTGCCCTTGCAATGGCACCACAGTTAGAAATATCCCCAGAAGACACTTGTCTTATTAGGGAGACCACCTCAGGGATGATGTAGATGCCTGATCACTGCACTGTACACCTGAAGCTGAAGCTGAACAATAATGAATGTCAACTATAATTATATATATATATATATATATATATATATATATATATATATATATTTACAAGAAGTGAAGTACAGCATTAGGAAAAGAGACAGTGGAAATGTAATGGCTGTATGCGATGTCAGAGGGGCAGTAGATTGGGGGAGGGGGGTCATCACTTTGTGGGGGATATAAATGATAAATGTCTAACTATTACATTGTTTTGTACACCTGAATCTAAAAAAAAAAATACATAAAGAACTCTTAAAACCAAAAAAAAAGAAAGAAATATCCCCAGAAGAATTCAAAGCATCACAACACTGGCTGGATGGCTTCCTTCAGCGCTATGAACTGTCTGTAAGATCGACAACGCTGTTCAAGCTGGAAGATACTGAAGTTATTAAACGTGCACTTGCATTCAAGTCCTTTGTTGATGGCATCGACTTTTCTAAATACCAACTCTCCAACATGATTGCTATGGATAAAACTGCAGTGTTTATGGGCCAAGGATCTCAAATGACAACTGATCAGAGACGTGCCTCGTCAATCTACATTCCCTCCACTAGTTACGAAAGTGTACATGTTACCTGTATTTTGGCAATTTGTCTGGATGGCAAGAAAACCCCACCTCTAATCATCACTAAGGGCAAGAAAGATAAGGTTGAATGTGTTTCAGGCATTTATGTTCTTGAAACCAAAAAAGCCTGGTGCACACAAGCAGTTATAAGGAAGTGGGTCGATTTAATGCTGCCACTTGTTTTGTGAGGTGGCCAAAGAGGTCTGGGATTCAGCCAGCACTCACTGTGCTAAAGACATGAAGAACTTCCTTGTAGAGAGAAGAATAGATCAAATAATGATTCCCTCACGAATGACTACCTATCTCCAGACTCTTGATATTGCAATAAACAAGCCATTCAAGGACCATTTGCGCATGGAAATCAATGACTACACTGAAAATAGAATGGAGAGAAATCAGCGTGGAAACTTTGTGAAGCTTAGCTTGCAAGAGGTCGTGAGTTGGGCGAAGAATTCATGGGATAAAATCACCGACAGCTGTGTTGCAATGAGCAGGCTACATGGACAAGAAGTGCTCATTTAAGGAGAGCTCTGTTGCTGGACATGAGAGATTGGGGCCAATGGTTCTACAGGAAATGGAGTCGCAAGACGTTCAAGCCGGAATTCGGGGTTTGGAGAGTTATGATGATGTTCCAGAAGAAAATGACATGACTGTATTTGAATAAATGTAGATTTTTATACATGAATAAATGAATAAATGTAGATTGCTGTACATGAAAAAATAAGACATCCTCTGAAAATAAGCCCTAATGCGTCGTTTGGAGCAAAAGTTAATATAAGACCCAGTCTTATTTGGGGGGAAATATGGTACCTACCAGTAGTCCTGCAATTATCAATTTTAGACTTTATCTATTGACCTCTTACTATGGTATATGAGAATTTATTTCCCTTACTTCCAGTTTTAAACAAGTGGGGAAATGAGTGTGTCCTAAAATCCCTGATGAACCACTGGTCCCAACAATAATTTTTATTGCATGCTTACTATGTGGAAGACACAGTTGTAATCACTTAAGATGATAGTAACTCATTTAATTACAAGCTCGGTTACAGGGCCTAATAATGAAAAATAGGAATGATAAGGTATGTGGATAGAAATGTGCAGGAGAAATTAAGCCCTGATTAGAAAGCCACTTGCTGCAGCTCCTACTTGGGTCAAGACACCTGGCAGCTGCCCAACAGGGCTCCAGGTTTACATACACTTCTAAATCAGAGAGATATGTTGTTAAAAATCAGGAGAGGGGGGAACACATCCTGTTTTTCACCAATCCGTTACTAGTCCAACAGGATTCCAGGTTTTTCACACACCCCTAAGGGATATGTTTACATATGCCCTGAAATCAAGGAGATGTGTTTACCCAACCACCTAAATCAAAGAAATGCACTGCTAAATGCCAGAGGACCAGGCACCTCCGTGGGAGAGAGATAAGAGAAGGGAGAGGGGGAGGCAATTCCACCCATAGAAATAAAAGCCTTCAAACATTGTAAGGCTGCTTCCCTCTGTTGGGTCAGCCTGCTCCTTGTGTCAGTGTACTTTTTTTTTTTTTTTTTTACTAATAAACTTCTGCTGTTCATGCTGCACAAATTTCTGTCTCTTGATTGAATTCATTCTTTCAAGAAGACGAAGAGCCGAGGTGTTCAACGTCACTTTCCCGGTAACATGAGGACAGACACTTGAAAAACAGACAATACTTGGCCTTCCCCACCAAGAACGTTAAGGGTGAAATAGCAGTAAAAACAAACAAACAAACGAACAAACAAACGAACAGACAAACCTAGCTTTGGGGCACTGAAATTGCAACCGGCTCCTTTAATTCTCCATGGCTGGCGGGTGCCCACCAGGGAAGTGCTGGCGGGCTGGCAACGCCCCACCAAGCCAAGGCTGAGTAAGAGCCTAGGGTACTTGACGGCTACAGGCGGCACTCTGCCTTTCTCCGCGCACTCTCTATGGTATTCTTCCCAGCGCCCCGCCCCTTGGGTAGCGGCAGTCACGTGACGGGCTCCGGGTTTACGACAGGTGTCCACGTGATCCTGGCCTGCAGTTGGGTGGCTGCGGTGAGGTACCTGGGTTCCTGAAGGGCGGGTGGTTAGGTTGTAACCATCCCCACCCACGGACTCTCCCCGGCGGGCAGGCTCGGGAACAGCGAGCGAGCTGAGGCGTTCACCGCTTAGTGCCTACGGCACGCACGGGTCTGCTCTTTCGGCCACCTCCGCCTTCGTTGTCCCCACCTCTTTGCGGGTGAAGTCACCTTTGGGTTTCAAGACCTTGGGTCCTGAGGCCCAAACTCGAGACAAAATCCCCACCCCCACACCTCTTAACCTCTCTTCCTTTGCACCACCGTGTCACTTAGCTTTTGAGTTGGCCGGCTAGGCCGTGCCTTGAGGCCAAGTTCGAGGCGGTAAAGGTAACCGTGGGGAAAGCAGCCCCCCAGTGGACAAAGGCGGAGGCAAGAATAGAGCGGCCGTGAGGGCCACAGGCCATGAGAATAGGCGGCTGAGGGGTTGAACAAGGGAGAAAAAAAAAGAAAGAGTTTTGCGGCTTTAGAAGGGACTGGAAAGGACTTGTTGCACGATGGAAGAATCTGACTCTGAGAAAAAGATGGAGAAAGAGAATCTGGGGCCGAGAATGGATCCTCCCATAGGGGAACCTGAAGGATCGCTTGGGTGGGTGAAGGGTATTATGCCAAACCTGGAAGGGGGGGTGGGGGTTGTTCTAACTGAAGAGAATATTGTGAATTAGAGCATGCCACCCACGATAAATTGATTCAATTTATCAGTAAGGTTGGTTGGTATCATGCTTTTGGTGACAGGATAAACTGGAAAGAGGACTGGTTGCTAACTGGGCTGAAACAACCCTTTCAGACGACACCGGACAGGCCTGATACCACTCGTGGTGCGGGTGAGGTGTGTTCTAATTGAGGTGACAGTTCTGAGTTGCTTTGATTATCAATAAAAGAGATTTGACATCATCATGCTGAAGATCAGACTGCGAGGAAGAGGGTTGGCATTTCCTGGGCAGAGATCAGTGGCTTGAGCTGCTTTCTGTGCTAATTTGTACCTGAAATTGAACGTTGTATTTTATATGCTTTGTGCCTCTAATGAATTAATTTAATATGACTTGGAAGGACAACTGAAGGACTAAAGATACTCCCAGATTTTAAAAATAGGCTGGTTTAAAAACATAGAGAATATTCAAATATGACAATATTATTTTATTTATTAAAGCACTTCTTTGTGTTGCTTTGATAATTTTTTAAGATAATGAATCTTGAATTTTAATGGCTCAATTATATTCCTAAATAAATCTTCCTAGGAGCTATCTCCTGAGTATGTAATTAAGTGATAGGAAACATAAATGCAGTTTTATAATTAAGGGAAATGAGGGCCTCTACTCAACTGAGGTCCCCACACAGTTTTACTCAGTTGTACTAAACATGCTCTTTTGCAGCTCCACATTTATTTTTATTTAGTTCAAATTTATAAGGCACATGGATCATGGAAACTCTGTCTTGGTTTATATCTGCAGGTGGGTGCTACCAAATACAGCCATGAAGAAAAAGGTAAGATGTGTTAGGTACCTCAAAAACATGCAAGTAAAGGTAAGAAGTTACTATTCAGCAAATATATTTGTGGTGTTTATATACCATCTTTCCTGGACTGTTGCAGGAACCTCCTAAGTATTCTCCCTGACTCTTGTCCCCTTCTTTACTACTAGATTTAATTTTTCTAATATATAAATCTAACTTGGTCATTCACATACTTAACTTTTTGTAACTTCCCAAAACTCATCGTATAAAATCCAAATGATTTTATAGCATAGACTGCCCTTTAAAAATCTATTCCTGACTAAATCATCTGCCATTGCTATGAACCCTATCATAGCCATGCAGAATTTGTTTCTCTCCAAATTTACAAATTAATTTGCATTTTAATTTGCAAGTTAGCATGCAATCCTACACACACACACACTCTGAACAGGCCTCTGCCCGCACATTTATGTTGAACCCAACTCAGATTTTAACCACTTTCAAGTCTTACATGAGTTCTCCAGATAGAATTGAACACTCCTTCCCTTGTGCTCTTATGGTACCCGACTTGGGTTTAAGCAGAATCGATAAGAGCACAGCTCTGGAGCAAATTTCTGAAACTTTTGGGCTTTCAGTTTCTTCATTTGTAAAATGGTGGTAATGTTTGCTTACGAGTACCTATCTCATAGGGTTGTTATGAAATTTAAATGAGCAAATATATGTAGAGCACTTAGATTAGTACCTAACACAGTTAGCCTTGGTAAGTCTTTCATAAGTAATTGAGGTAAGATTTCTTAAATTAAAAACAAAAGAAATGCACCTATTTAGCCTTAACTTCATCTAATAACTCAGTTATATAAAAAACTTCAGTTTGCCAAGGGGATATACTTGATGAACCTGTCTAAAGTTATTATCAACAAGGATGTCTATGAAATACCTAGATTTTCTTCATGATTAAGAATAAAAAGAAAACTTTTTTGTAACAACTTTAGACTGGCTCTTTAATAACATTTCTTTAGTGAGGTAAAGTTACATAACTAAATAGCTAGATTAAATTGAGCCTGAGTGCAGTACATTTTCATCTGTAATTTAATTTCCCTGTATTTGTAATTAGAAATTTTTATAAAATGTCTTAGAATTGAAGATAGAATATGTACCCCTTTCATTTGAAAAGCAAGGTAATTGGAACTGTATTTCATACATTTCAAGTTGAAGACTCTTAAAAGTCACCTTACCCAATTCCTCCTAGTACAAGAATCCAAAGCATCTTTGACAGGTGTTTGTCTGTTTTTGTTAAATGCTGATATTGACAGCAAGGCTATTCACCTTCATAAGGCCACCCTTTCCATTGGGCGATTCTCATTATTAAAAACTTGCTTGTTTTATATCTTTGTTTTGATAGCTTGTTCATTCTCTTGACCATATTTTGTGCATCTGTTGTATGTTAGACACTGGAGATACAAAGGGGATTCTCTCTGCCATTCTGGAGCTCAGAGTCTTGTGAGAGACCAAAAAAATGGATAACTACAGTTCATTATGGTCTTTGCAATACTATAAGAGTGTCATGGGATGACAGAGGTGAGACACACCTAAGCCAATCTAAGGCTTTGGGGTCAGAGAAGCTTTTTGAGATGATTACTGAACCAAGTTTTGAAGGATGAGTGGAGCTTAGCTGAAGGAAGTAAAAGGAATGGAAAGTTACTGGCAAAAAGTATAATGTGAAACAGAGACCTAGAGCAGGGCTCCCTGGACATCAGGGAGCAATCAAAGGGACTATAGGCTGTTCAGTTCAGTAGGGCTAGACTCTATAAGTCCCAGGCCAGGAGGGTCAGAAGATGAGGGCAGAGGAGAAGATCAGCCATGTCAAGGAGAGTGTTGTATATAGTTTAAGGACTTGATCCTATAGGCCATGGGACACTTTTGAACAGAAAAAGAGACAGAGTAATTAATGGAACACAATTATGGAGGTAAGTAAAAGGTATGAGGTCAAGGGCAGAGGTGGAAAAATTGACCTTGAGCAGGAGGAAGAACTTTCAGTTATACTGAAATCCCCTTCCAGGTAGTTCAGTGCATAAAACATTAGTTTATGAGAGATCAGGGTTCAATTTCCTCTCAAGTTGGTATTTCTCTAACATAGTACTGAATATATGATAGCATATATTAATAGCATAATAAATTCACTGTGATTCTATCACCAAGAGGATGTGTGACTCATGACAGGTAAGTGCCTGGCCCCTGGAATTCTAGGTATCTCTGCCTTCACCATTGGTTTAGGAACTAGTTATCACTATCTGCACAAGGTTGTTGGTACTGTCACTTCAGTAAAACATCAAGTACAGGGGAGAAATAGATCCCTTTAGACTTGATTTGCTCTATATTGCTAACTTCTTTTCATTCTTTTTCCCCCACTTTGTCCTTAGGTGCTGTTGATGGGTAAAAGTGGGTCTGGTAAGACCAGCATGAGGTCTATTATCTTTGCAAATTATATTGCCAGAGACACACGTCGACTTGGTGCAACAAGTAAGATGTTTTATCTTATTGTAAAGTCAGGTGATCTTAACTATTAATAATCTGCATAACACACTTGGTTGCAGTAACTTGGGGATGCAGAGGTTGGAAGATTTGTTTTGGAGCATGTTTTCCCTTTTTTCATTTCTTCTCAGAAGTGTATGGCCTAATTCTGGTAACTGTTGCTCACTCTCTTGGGGAGGTTCTTTCCTTTGCTTACGAAGTGGGATGCCCTCATCCAACTTCTTTTTTATCCTGCTCTTTCTTGAACAAGCATAGGGGCCCTTTTGTTTATTCGGGTTTTTTTTTGGGGGGGTTGTTTTTAACTGTTACTATATAAAGGGAAATTAATTGATAGGTATTAACAATCATAACGATAAAATGCCCTAAGATTTTTTTTAAAGCAATACTTAGTCCTAGTCTTCTTTAAAAGGTAAATTGCTAGGGGCAAGGGGTTGTGAGAGGGAGGTTAACCTGATCTGTACTCTGCTGCTGCTCTTCCTGCATACACACCAATGTTCTCATTGGAATTCCAGCTTTGACTTGAGAAATGTTTCATTACCCTTTATGGTTTGAATGTTAAATCATGCTTCTTAGTTTAGGCTAGCTGGACGGCCAGTGGATCTATACTCCAGGGAGACCCATTTTGTCTCTGCTCTGTAATGCCATTTCATTTTTCAGCATCCAAACATTTCTGGATTCTGCCTTGGTCCTTAGCCTCTAGGTGATGAAACCACTGCCCTACCTGGCTTTTAAACATTCCTGATCTGGGTTTCTAGCATCTTGAATGCTTTTAGGGACAAGTCACCCACTACTTCGTAAGGTATCTCACTGTTTTCAAGAAAAACAAACCTTATTTTCCAGACTCTGGGATACAAAGGAGAAGGAAACCTCATTTCTGTTCTTAAAGTGCTGCGAGTGTAGTATAGACTCTCATAATTGGGGCCGCTCTAATGGTTAGAAAGCTGTTTCTTAGTGCAGCCCCAAATCTGTTTCCCTTTATTTATCTTAGCTGGTCCCCTTTCTGTCCTCTCAAGCCTCTACAAATATTTGAGTGTGATTAATGTCTCAATGTTTCCAACTGTCTCTTCCCTCCCAAATCTTATGTTGCTTAAGTTAAACATCTCAAGTTCTTCTATCTGTTCCTCCTTTGAGATCATTTTAAAGAACTTTTAAGGACTTCTTTGAATATGTCTACATTTTTCTTAAAGTGCTGAGACTTGAATGCCAATGTGGTCTGATCAGGGCAGAGTAGGACTATTATATCTTTTGTTCTGGGCATCACACTGCTGTTAGCACAGTCTAGCCCCTACTCTCCTTTTGTGAAGTGACCTTCATCATACAGAGTCATACTAAAAGCACCCAATTTCTTTTCACATATATTGTTATTAAAACACATATTCTGTCTATTTTGCAGTTAATATTTTGAATCTGAGAATAAATGCTTATCTGTATTAAATTATTCAGTTTTGTTTGTTTTTAGCCCTTGATATGTTCCTGTACCCAGTGTTTATTAACTTTGAAGTCCAAGACAAGTCACTGCCTCACTGGGCCTCATTTTCCTTATCTGTAGGGAAGACTTTGGGTCCTATTTTTATTTTAGCTACTTAGTCTCTCATCGGATATGTTACCTATTCTTCTTAGCTTCATGTAGTATGTACATTGCATAAACATTTCATCTAGTTTTCATCTAAGTAGTTCATCAAAATTTTTGGTCAGGACAGGGTCCTTTGGCCTGTCATGCCTCAAGAGACTTCCTTCTAGAAAGTACCTGTCCAAACTTCTCCCTGTCTTGATTTGCTAGATTGTAATTTTTTTCCTATTCTTCCAAGTTAAATATCTGAACCTAATAATCATATCACTTTAGTAAAATTAGAGAAAGCTAATGTTTATTGTATGCTGTTTTATTTAGTCCTTACATTAACTTCATTTTAAAAGATGAAGAAAATATGATCTAGAAGTCTCAAGCTCACTCAACTTGTAAGTGTTAGAGCTGGAATGTCAATCTATATTCCTGTTCTATTCAGTATGCTACAGCCACAATTCCTGGCAGACTTCTTTCTATATTTTAAATTCCACACATTTTATTGAAGCACCTTTTTTCTAGTCCAATTAATATTCTTGTTTTCAGCTAATCAGTAGAGTTGGTGTACTGCCCTAAGTCTGGTGAATAGTCTTGCAACCCAAATTTCAGAACTATCCAAGCTACTTAAAGTAGTTTTGAAATAATCTAGCAGCATCATTAAAAAGGTATTAGGTTGGTGCAAAAGTAATTGTGGTTTTTGCAATTTTTAACCTTTTAAACCGCAATTACTTTTGCACCAACCTAATACAAACAGAATGTTGCAAATTAGATGATCCCTATACATTAAAGCAGGCCATTTATTTCAACAAATGGTTTTCTGGAGCTTCCTGTGTGCCAGGTACTATGAATGGGACAGGGCTCTTGCCCTTAAGAATATGGGACCTTTATTGATAATACTTTATTAGCAATTACTATATTTCCATAAAGGTAGTAAAAATGTACTTTAAAATAGTATGTTGGCCTTAATGTTTTAGTGTATCATTAGCTAGTTTGTTATTGCTGAAGAAAGATCTGGGTTCTACTACTTAACTTATAGACTAATTAAAAGTACTTACAGTACATTGATTTTTTTTACTTGTTATTCCTTTTTATGCAGTGGCTAATTTTCTTTACAAGTAGTAAAAGAGTACTTCTTTGAAAATATTACATCACCTTTAATGTTTAGTGTTTTTCTAGATTGTCATTGCTGAAAAAAGTCCAGTTTTATTTTGTTAAACTTAGATTCTACTTTGCTTTGAAATTTGAAGTAAGGATACAAAATGGTGGTATAATTAATTTATTAGGAGGCTGTTAAAATGTGTTTGTTGGAATAGTAAACTTGTCAATAAAAATATGATTATGAAGTATTTTAGTCTAAAACACTGTTGACGGCTCCAAGATTTCCTACCTTCTCAAAATTCTCTGTTCTCTTGGCTTTTATTTAATGCTTTATTACCCTGGTTTCTTCCTTTATCTTTAACCTCCCCCCCCCCTTTTTTTAAAGAACATTTTCTTCTTTCTGCCCCATAAGTGTATGTGATTTCCCAAAGCTCTGTTCTTGGTTCTTTTCAGTTGCTCTTAGGACAGCAGGATAGAAAGACTAGGAGAGCCAGAGGGCTGCATAGGAGATATGAGGCTAAAGAAGGACACAGAAAGTGGGGAGTTAGGTCATAAAGTGCCTTATAAGCCATGTCAGGTAGTTTGAACTGAAGATAGAGGGAAGCCCCTACAGAGTTTTAAACAGAAAAGTAACACAGTCAGATTTTGCCATTTTTAATTTTCAACTTTAATTACAAGAGTAATACTTGTAAAAATTCAAACACTATGGAAGTGTAGAAAGTCTACTCCTTCCCTTATTCTTAGGACTACTTCCTAGGGACAACCACCACTATTAGTAGTTTGAGGTTACCCGTCTGGCCTTTTTTTTTTTTTTTTTTTTTTTTCTGGGCGTATACAGTCATACATATACAGAGACACGTTTTATTTTTTATTTTTAAAGAAGAATAAAAATCTCTATTTTAGAGAGATCATTATATCTGTAATATGGAAGATAGATTAGAGGGAGGCAAGGGTAGAGACAGGTTGACAAGTTACGAAACTATTTTAGTAGGCCAGATAAGAGATGAGAGGGGCTTAACTTGGGTTAGGGTGGTTGTCGTAGATACGATGAAAAGCAAATGGACTTGGGATATATTTAAGAGGTAGAGTCAGTAGGACTTGCTGATAGTTTGTGGGGGGAATGGTGGGGAAAAGAGTGGACTCAAGGATGAAACTAAGATTTTGGCTTAGGCAATTGGTTATATTCACTGAGATGGAGAAGACTGAAAGAGGAATAGATTTTGTGGGAAGAATGGGGAGATGATAAGTTATATTTGGATACATTGAGTTTGGGATACTTGTGGTTTTTTTCAAGTGAAGATGTCCAATGTATGATTCAGAAAAGGAGGAGAGAAGTCTGTGTTAGAGATACATATTTATGATTTACCAGTATCCAAATGGTAACTAAAGTAATGTGAATACAATAGCTTGCCTGGGAGAAGAATACATAGAGAAAAGAGTAGGAAGAAAAGAGATGGAATCCTGAAGAACTCCAACATTTAAGGGACAGAAAGAAGAATAGGAGCCTGTGAAGGAGGATCTGCCAGAGAGGTTGTAGGTGTGATATCAGAGGCCAAGAGAAGAGAATTTTTTGAGAAGAAAGTAGTCAACAGTGTCATGCTGCAGAAAGTAAGACAAGGACTAAAAAGTCCACTTTGGCAATGGAGCCATTGGTCATTTAATGAGAACACTATCTATGATATGGGAGTAGAAACCAGATTTCTATCCCATGTGCTCCATATCTAAACAGTCACTGAATCCTGTCACTTCTTTTGTTATTGTCTTTGCCTTTCTCAGTAGCACTTCTTTCCATTTTTTTTTAGTACTAGACCGTTTACATAGTCTTCAAATTAATAGCAGTTTGAGCACCTACTCTCTCGTAGACTCTGTTGGAAATACAAAGACATGTAAGATATGATTCCTTTTCCAAGGAGGGGGAAGTAAAGGGGAGAAGGGAAGTAGTTTGTGCAACTACTATGTGCCAGGCACTTTATATACAACTCTTTTAATCCTCATAGTAATGCTGTGAGGTCAATACTATGTCTGCCACCTTTTTTGAATAGAAAAGCAAACTAATACTTAGAGGTTAAGTGACTTGCGTAAGGTCACACAGAGAGGTAAAGCGGGTATTCAAACTAAGAACTTTTGACTCCAATGCCCATTAAAAAAAAACGCTTTGCTGCTTATGATCTAGTTTATGAGAAAATAAAATTACACAAAAGCAATCAGTTTAAGCAACAGCTTTGAGATAGTCATAGAAGAAACACAATTGTGTGATTGATTGACTATAAATTATAAAGATGATAATTGCTAGACCTTGAGAAATTTCCAGCATAAGAATTTTTATTATTCCTCATTGTGAGTTTTAGTGCCTGGCAGAGAGTAGATGCTTAATAAATGTTTGAATGAATTCAGAGGGAGTGATGACGGTAAGTGGGGGTGGCCAGGTAGGGCTTTTAGAGTAGGTGGGATTTAAGTTGGGTCTTAAAAGATGAGTCTAACTTTGAAAGAAAGGTGGGAAGGATTTTCTAGGCAGATAGACAGAATAGGCTAAGTATAGGGTGGAAGGGAAGTGTAAGGCAGAGGTCGCAAACAGGCAGCCTGTATGTTGGATAAGGCCTGTAGATATGTTTTGTTTGGCCTGTGTGGTGTTTTAGAAAAATTGGAATTAGTTATCAACATGTAAAAGTTTCCATAAAAATTTGGATTTCCCACACTACTATTGAAAAATTTAAAGATCTTGTAATCCTGAACCCCTGTTCTTGCATGGCAAATGAGCTAGAGCTGAGTAACTGCCACCCACTCCATCATCCCCTTGGGTGGGTGTTTACTCTCCATAAATGATCAACTTTGCTCTTGTACATTTACTGGCCTGGCTCCTATTAGCAAGTTTGCGACCCCTGATATAAGGTATGTTGGGGGTTGGGGAGGTAGTGGGGTTTGGAAGTACTATGAATAAACCAAATTGGATGGGAGCAAAAGGCATTATTAATGTGACTCATTGGGGAATATAAAGGTAGATTGAAAGCTAAATTCTGAAGGACCTTGAATGCCCCCCTATAGGCATGAAGGAGCCATTGAAAGTTTTTTGAATGGGGAGTGACATGTTCAAAGTAGTGTTAAGAAGATGAACCTGGCAGTAGCCCGTAGGATGAAATAAAGTGGAAAGGCTTCCTGGTGGAAGGTAATTATGGAGCTATGGTATGTAGTTGTGTAGGCTTGAGAAGATAAGGGCCTTCCTTAATGTTAGTGTCAGGTTGTAAAACAAGGAGTGGCATTGAGAGAGATTACAAAGGAATAGCAATGAATTGAATGTGGACAGAGGAGTCCAAAATGATCCCCCCCCCCAAAAAAAAAAGGGAACTTGCTAGGGTTAGTAACCAAAATAAGGAAATCAATGGAGGGAGTGAGTATAGTTATGTTGTATGTTTGTTTTGTATTTTTTGTTGTTTTCTAAAATGAAAAATTTGTTAAGGGTATTGGTCAGGGCAAGTGGGTCAAGGAAGAGCTATTAAATGGTATATGTTTCTGTCTTACATGTTGAAATTTTAACATTAGTGTTATAATTGGAGATTGTTTCTGCTTTAAGCACTAAACTACTAAAAAGTAAAATGACTTACATGAGAGCCAGTCTATAGCTCAGGGTAGTTTAGGTGCCCACCTTGCCACTAAACTGCGCTACTAAGCTGACCTTCTTGTGGCTTTGAGCATTTCACTCCACTTTGGTCCTTCTAAATTCCGTGGGTTAGTGCTTTGCTTGGTTTGAATTTCACCTCACATGCTACAATTACTATATTTGTCATATTTGTCTTCCAGTTGATGTAGAACATTCTCATGTTCGATTTCTGGGAAATCTAGTGTTGAACCTGTGGGACTGCGGTGGGTAAGTACCATTTGCTTACTTGTTTGTGAGGCCAATGGCATCTAGTATAATCAGCATGGAGAATACACTAGAGTGACTATCATTTGTAATAGATACGTTGGATAGAAATTACTTCAGAATTGGCACTTGATTCAATAAAGATCTCTGACTTTTATATAATTGCGAAAATGCCTTCTGTATGTGACATGTTTAAGCAGCAGTAACACAAGCTGTATCTAGGTATCTGTAGTATGGGATAGATTATCCCCCTCTTTTGCAGGTGAAGAAATTAGGTTTCTATCTCAGGCTGCCTAACATCAGTGCAGAGCTTTTAGCTATCAGACCATATCACCTCATTCTTTGTTATTTCAATCATTATCTCCAGGCAGTCTAAGCACTGTAGATGAGATTTGAGCACATATCCTTCAGCTGAGTTACCCACTGTGGAAGGAGGAGGAGACAGTTTTTCATCTTATGGCCAAGGCACTGGAATATCTCAACACAAATGCACATTCACTGTGCTTATATGTGGGTATTACTCCCTACTCTATGGCCATTTGCATCTCCGTGATGAAGCAGCAGCGTGTAGTGTAATGGTTAGGAGCCTAGGCTCTGGAGTTACATTTGGGTTTGTATTTCTGTTAGCTGTGTTACATTGAGTTGATGATTCAAACTCTCTTGAGTCAGTTTCTTCATCCGAACATTAAGGATAATGATGGTGCTTACTCATAGGGTTGTTTTGATGGTTAAGTAAGATAATACATATAAAATGCATAGCAAAGAGCCTCACAAAATAAGTAGATATTGTTAGCTCAGTATTTCCCAGCTCCTAGCATAGAACCAGCCATGGAATAGGTGCTCAGTGAGTATTTGTTGAAAGAATAATGAAATGGCCAAATAGTCTATAAGAAAATGACTCCATTATTCCTAGCAGATGGATCAGTTAACACCCTAGCAACTTTCTCCATACAAATCCTTCCTCATTATCATTTCTTCCAATTCTGTAATCTGTGTCAAGGGATTAGGTGAACTCCCTTGCTTTAATGCAATCAGATGTTATTTTTACAGATAAAGCAGCTGAGGTCCAGTGAGATTATGTATCTCCCAAGGTCACACAGCCAATTAATAGCAAAGTGCAGGACTAGAAGCAAGGTTCATATTTTTTATATTTTGTTTATTGGGGTGACATTGGTTAATAAAATTACATAGGTTTCAAGTGTACAGTTCTGTAATACATCATATATATATATATATATATATATATATATATATTTATATATGTTTTTTTTTTAAATTTATTGGGGTGACAATTGTTAGTAAAATTACATAGATTTCAGGTGTACAATTCTGTATTACATCATCTATAAATCCCATTGTGTGTTCACCACCCAGAGTCAGTTCTCCTTCCATCACCATATATTTGATCCCCTTACCTCATCTCCCACCCCCCACCCCCCTTACCCTCTGGTAACCACTAAACTATTGTGTGTGTCTATGAGTTTCTGTTTCTCATTTGTTTGTCTTGTTCTTGTGTTGTTTTTGGTTTATATACCACATATCAGTGAAATCACATGGTTCTCTGCTTTTTCTGTCTGACTTATTTCGCTCAGCATTACACTCTCAAGATCCATCCATGTTGTCATAAATGTTCCTATATCATCTTTTCTTACCGCCGAATAGTATTCCATTGTGTATGTATACCACAACTTCTCTATCCAGTCATCTATCGAAGGACATTTTGGTTGTTTCCATGTCTTGGCCACTGTAAATAAAGCTGCAGTGAACACTGAAGCACACTCATCTTTACAGATAAATGTTTTCAGATTTTTTGGGTAGATACCCAGGAGAGGGATTGCTGGGTCATACGGTGATTCTATTCGTAATTTTTTGAGGAACCTTCACACTACCTTCCATAATGGCTGCACCAGTCTGCATTCCCACCAACAGTGTATGAGGGTTCCTTTTTCTCCACAGCCTCTCCAACACTTGTTATTATTTGTCTTGTTGATGATAGCCATTCTGACTGGGGTACATCATGTATATGTTGTGTGTTCACCACCCAGTGTCAGTTCTCCTTCCATCACCATATATTTGACCCCCTTTAACCTCTTCTACCACCCTCTCCCCCTTACCCTCTGGTAACCACTAAACTATTGTCTGTGTCTATGAGTTTTTGTTTCTTTGTTTGTCTTGTTCCTTTGTTGCTTTCAGTTTTATATCCCACATATGAAGTCATATGGTTCTCGACTTTTTCTGTCTGACTTATTTCTCTTAGCATGATGATATTCTCAAGATTTTTTTTCCCCACAACTCTCCTGTTTTCTGCTAGGCAGCTGGTAATTGAGAATTTCATGGGAAACAGCATACAGCCTAAGTAGCAGAAAGCAACATTCTGCTAAAAAGTTATCTTGGAGTCATTTTCATATAGTTTATAGTATTTGACTCTTCAGTAAATATTCATCAGGCACTCATTCTATGGCAGGCTCTATGTTAAAAGCTGGGAAACAATGATGAACAGTAACAAACATGTTCCTTGACTTCATAGAACTTGCTGTCTAGGGAAGTAAATGCCATTAATTAAAAACTCACACAAATGTGTAATATCACACTTGTGGTAAATGTTCAAAAGAAGAACAGTGTGTTGGTATATGGCCTATGGTGACTGGATTTGCCCAATCAGGGAGGTCAGGGATGGTTTCTGTGAGGAAGTTCGGATTGAACTGATATCTAAAGGGACAAGTAGGAGTTAATTAGATGTAGAGGTAGGGGGATAGCATGTGAAACAGAGTGAACAGCATGTGTAAAAGACTTTTGGTGGATAGATCATGGGCCACTAGAACTGAAGAAAGGTCAAAGTGTATTTGGAACACAAGGAGAGGGGCATAGGGTGGTACAAGGTGTGATTCAAGAAGTAAGAGGTTGAGGCCAGACCAATTTGCTATTATTTGCCCTTTAATATGAAGCCTTAAGATTATCTTTCACATTTATTAAGCCAACAAAAATATAAGTAGGAGTGACTAACTGAGGGAGGACTTGCTTACTACCTAGATCTTTTTTTTTTGTACTAGACAGGACACCTTTATGGAAAATTATTTCACTAGTCAACGAGACAACATCTTCCGGAATGTGGAGGTTCTGATTTATGTATTTGATGTGGAGAGCCGCGAACTGGAAAAGGACATGCACTATTACCAATCATGCCTGGAGGCCATTCTGCAGAACTCTCCAGATGCCAAAATTTTTTGCTTGGTGCACAAAATGGATCTGGTACAGGAGGATCAACGGGACCTGGTAAGAAACAGAAAGGGTGCTGCTGCAAATGGTAGATGTGTTTTGTAAACTTCTTTGGTAGAGGTATAGGTAGATTTGTGCCATTCTTTTTTCAGGAAAAAAAAAAATTCTCCACATAAACTTTAAAAATAAAGTTCTGTCATTTGTTTTTTAAAACACTCATAAATTGTCCATGGTAAGGGAAATGTAGTATTCATTTAGGAAATAATTTTCATATTTATGTAAGGAACCTGATCGTGTGATATCACTGAGCAGCCTTTATATATGTTCGCTGCCCTGGTTTACTGTCCTTCAGAGCAGGCAGTTACTGTCAAGGCTAAAGACCCACCAGGGTTGAAAAGAAAAAAGGTCACAGCTGTTAACAGGTTGACTTAGGAAACTGGTGTGCACCAATTCAAGTGCAAATCCCTCATCATTGCACTGATATGGTATATTTCTCTTCTTTCTAGCATGGGAGTTGTTATATACATAAATTTAAACCAGAGAAGATGCAGTACAAAGGGCAAACTCCTAGCTAGCTAAAGACCCCAAAATTGGCAAGTCACAAATATAGTCTAGCTTTAGTTTGCTCAATACAAAATAAGAAGATTGGGTTTTAAAGTCCAAACTGAAAGAGAAGATCCTCTATTTCCAAAGGTAAAGATGATAAAAGCAGTTCTAAAATATGCTGATGAGGTAGAAGAATATAGTTCTGCTTTATGTTGGAATGTAGGAACCTAAGGATACCCTTTATTTAACTAAAGGATTTTTTGGGGGGAGGGTAATAGCAGTTGTCAGGAATACGTTATTCCATAACTAGTTATAGGATTGCCTCCAGTGTTCCAGTGTTTGGGTATGTTTTGGTGTTTCTAGGTTAATTTACATGCTTCCAAAAGCTACTTGACAGGGTTTCATTTTTGATTCTGAAAACTCCTTTGAGTGTCTAGTCTTTTTATCTCCTTCTCCCTTTCCTTCTCTCACTAAGTATTAATTCTGTTTTTGTTCAGCAGAAAATCATGTATGTAGTTGGGTCTTGAGATTGTGAGGGCTTTGTCATTGTTATTCTTGCTGTTGTTTTCTGTTTTGTTTCCTTTAAAAATCACTTCATTCCCTAATCCAATTTGTAATAGAAAAACTTAGAGCATTCCAACAAATGAGCTCCTTATGGATTTTTTAATTACTTCTAGTTTTTAGTGATCAACTTATTGTTTTCTAAATGCTTATATAAATATCCCCAAAGATACACTGATGTTCTTTGTGGGATTCTAAGCTTAATTAAGAAAAAATATACTCTGTTTCACTAAAGATTCAGACTTAGAAGTTTTGAAGTAAAAATGGCTAGGGTGCTTCCCTAAATACCAGTTTCAAGCAAGATAGATGTTTCCTTCAATATATTAGTCAGGGTTCCTTAAAGAAACAGAACCAATAAGGTAGGTGTGTGTGTGTGTGTGTGTGTGTGTGTGTGTGTGTGTGTGTGTAGATAGATTAGATAGATAGACAGACAGACAGACAGACAGACAGACAGATAGATAGATAAAGGAAGGCAGGCAAGGAGGGGGGGAGAGAGATTGATTGATTTTAAGGAATTGACTCACACGATTGTGAAGGCTGTTAAGTCTGAAATCAGGGCAGGCCTAGAGGCTGGAGATACAGGAAAGAGTAGATAGATGCTGCAGCTCGAGTCGGAGGGCATTCTGGAGGCAGAATTCTCTCTTCCTGTGGATGGCAGTCTTTCCGTCTTAAGGCCTTTAACTGATTGCAGAAAGCCCACTCCTTATGGAAGGGAATCTGCTTTAAGTCTACTGGTTTAAATATTAACCTCATCTAAAAACTACCTTCACAGCAACATCTAAACTGGTGTTTGACCAAATGTCTGGGTACCATGGCCTAGCCAAGTTGATACATAAAATTAACCATCACAGTGTGTACATGCACTTACTACAAAGTCACCCAGTCATGGAAAATCTCTCTCTCTCTTTCTCTTTCTTTCTCTTTCTCTCTCTCTGTATTTGTATAGATAGATATTTTTCCATATGTATGTGGGAACTTACAGATAGATACATATCCAAGATGAACAGATATTTATGAAGGGGGTGTTATATAGCCAAATAAATACAATCCATACAGAAATAATATATATGAGTGTATGCATATATGTATGCCTGAGAGAAAGATGTCTACAAAGGTTAAATAAAGTATTTTGATTTACAAAACTTTGATATGGGATAGCTATCTTTTTTTATTTATTTATTTATTTATTTATTTATTTATTTTTTATTAATTAGTTTCAGGTGCACAAGACAAAGCAAAACTTAGACATTTATCATTTATATCATTTATATGGGATAGCTATCTTAAAAGGCCCAGATTGGGTGATTTGGAATGTTAGATATGTTTCTTAAGACTCCTATATATGGTAAATTTTATTTCTCAAAATAGTGCTCTCAGTGAGTACACAGCAGAAGCAGCATGGGCCTGAAGAATTCTAGTAGCTATTGCACTTTTAGACCTGACCTGAAACTATTTCTGCCATCCTAGTTTCTGAAGTAAGGTATACACTGAAAAATTCCTCTGAGGAAAGAGGAAATTCCCCTCTTTAAAATATGCTGAAATAATTACATCTCAGATTTTGCAAAGAAAGAGGAGAGCTGTTTATGCTGATCAGTATGTTGGACTTTTTAATTCAGATTTTTAAAGAGCGAGAAGAAGATCTGAGGCGTTTGTCTCGCCCATTGGAATGTTCTTGTTTCCGAACATCTATCTGGGATGAAACTCTCTATAAGGTGTGTATGTTTCTCTGAGTTCCTTCATTTTAAGAGCATTAAAAAAGGCTAGAAGGTATTATCAAGACTAAAAGATTTTAAACTCTTTCATAGCCATATAAATGTGTTGAATTAAAAAAGAGAAATAATCTATAATAAATAGTTTGAAAACAATATCAAAATTAACCTTAAGAGATTTTGGTTTTGATCATAGATTGGGTTGATACACCTACCAGACCACACTGAACTAGCCAGTTTAGTCACAGTTAATTTGATACTGATCTTCCTGACAGCTGAGGTTTCACGGGCCATGATCCATTTTGACCTGTTGTGGTCCCAGTGCTGATTGGAGCTATGTCTAATACTCAGGTACCTCTATAGGATACACGCTGGTCTGCCTAAGTTGATGGCAATAGAAGAACAATATTTAGGGGAGAGATTGGAGAAGGGAGTCTTAGAATGAGACATGTTATATCTAGAATTTGGTAGCTTCAACTTTCATGCCAAATGGAGACTAGCATTCTTTCAACCAGAAAGATTGTTCCTGTTGCTGGAATGGATACCACACTGCTTGTAGTAGTTGTAGCGGTTACAATAGGTGTGTTATGGATGAAGCTGAAATTACCTTATTGGCACATAGGCTCCTTATCCTGCTTCCTCCCTTTCTCCTACTGAACTAGTGTTTTGAAAGACTTGTTCCTTTTGGGTCCCCTTGTGGTCAGATCTTTCCTTCAGACTGCTTCTGGTATCCATTGACAAGTATGACTCTGGGTGGGAAAGCATCCTTCTCTGTCACTGGTAGCTACAGCCTCAGTATCAACTGCATTTGACAAGTATCTACAACCAGAAGCACAGAAACCTGATTTGCCAAGGAGAAAAACCGTTGGACTTTAAATATAGCCATTGATTTATTTTTTTAACTAATTTCCCCCCCCCCAATATTATGTTGACCCAGCCTCACTCTAATAACAGATCATTTTTGAGATAGATACCTGTCTAGGAAATACTGTTCTAGATTAATTTGGGCCGAATTTCTCTCAAAGCCTTATTCCCATAGAACAGGTAACCGTGAATAAGGATGGACATGACGCACTGATAAGAACCAACTGCGGTGTGAAGGATGGCAATACATAACACGACCAAAGACAATTGGCTAATCACAACACTGCTGTGAGTGACAATGTCTCTGCTGTGGTTAGCTTTGGTGCCTTCTCCAAGGTAAATTCAGCAGTGACATTAACACCGATCTGGGAATTTGGAACCTAAACCCCCATGCCTGAGTAATAAAACTAATTGGAACAGAGACATGGCACTACTATCTCTTACATAAATGTTGCATAGAGCTAACTTAAAATTTTATATTAAGTTTTATTCTACAAACACTCATTGCCTATCTGCTTGATGCTGTTGGACGCACAAATGACTAAGACCAGGTTCCTGCCCTCTAGTAGGGGAGAGAAGAACATTGTACACCTTAGGAGACAAATTAGAGTGAGATTTAAGGAAGTACTAAAATGGAAATTCAAATAAAAAAGCCTTAAGAGAATAGAGGGAGGGTGTGGTTAATTTCAACTCCTTACATTCATCATACTCTTCTAGATGAAGTCAGTTTTAAGAAACGCACAATGTATCATTTTTAATTTTATTGGATCAATAATTTATACAGCTAAAAATAAGCCTTTACAAATGACAATGCCACTAATTTGTCTTGTAATTTCTTTTGTATGTTATCCCATTCAGGGGAAGGGCCATTTGTTCATGTGGCTCTGATATTTTCACAAAATTGATTCTTAGATGTATGTTAAATATAGCATTAGTTTCTGATCTTTAGAGCAATCTATACTATTGGACCTAAATATTTGTTGAATGACTGGATTAGAAGCTTTTTAGCCCAGTAGATCAGAATTTTCAACCTTTTCTGAGACCACAGGATGGAATTTTTTTTTTTAATAATCAGTGGAAAAAAGTTTCACCAGCATTTTACAAAATTTTTGGAAAATTTTTTTAAACTTCAACTGAAGGAGAAAAATAAAATATTGGCTTTGTTTTCTCATTTTATTTATTTTATATCATGTTTGTTATCAGTATTTGGGACTCAATTTTATCACCATATTTTTCTGTCCATATGCTATAATGTACTTACTCATTTGCAAAGGTCTGGGACAGGCTACCTATTGGTAATATTACACCACGCTTCTGTTCTGTTAGGCTTGGTCCAGCATTGTTTATCAGCTGATTCCCAATGTTCAGCAGCTAGAAATGAACCTAAGGAATTTTGCTGAAATTATCGAGGCTGATGAAGTGCTTCTATTTGAGAGAGCTACATTTCTGGTGAGAACTTCATGCTCTGTAGATGTACTTCCACTTACGTTCTTTTATTCAACAACAAATAACAACATGTTGCCACTTTCAGGAAGAACCTTTTCCCTCTTGTCATTACTTTAGCATGCATAACCTGATTTATAAAGTAGTATTGTCAGCAAGTGACCTGAAAGAAGTGCTTTGGTTTGTAGCTCTTTAGTAATTGGTAAAACTTAGTTTTCTTTGCAGGTATGCCTTACTATAGTTTAGATTATTTCTGCTAATCATTGTTCATTTGTATTCAAGTATCTCTATTTCCTATTGACTTTTATTATGAAATGAGGGTTATTTCCCTTTTGAGGAAACTTACATCCCACCCCTTTCTCCAAAACAGTTGAAAATTTTTACCGTGGAAGAGATGTAATTAATGGTCAGTTCAGTGACATAGCTTAAGAATTCAGATGGAGAGGTTGAATGGGAAAGAGGCATGTTAATATTTAATCTTTTTATAAATTCAACTTAACTATATTAGAGCCTATTGTATGTAAGGCCCTGAGAGGGGATACAAAAAAACAATATTTATAAGTAAAATTTTTAAATAACAGTAATAGAAACTAATTTGAGAGGTCTGAAGCACTTCATAAATAATTGCTGATTAGCTTAGTAAATGTAACTCTAAGAGCAACTCATAGTAAATGATTTGTTTCTGAGCTCTACCAATGTTTGGTGATTTTAGACACATTCTTAATCTCTCTGAGCTTGGTTCCCATTCTATAAAATGGAGATAATCTCTATATCATAGATTCTGGCAAGTGAGTCCGTTTTGCTTCCTACTAGAAAACTTCATATCTGTATATTCAGCCTATAGGAAATGCTTGTCTGGTTTTATTAAAATCTGAAAGTGTTAGGGGAAGTATTTTTACCAGGCGTGGGTGTTCATCATGAATAGGTTCATTCATAGATAGTAAATTCTCAGAGGTAAGAATCATTTAGTTAACATTTTTAAATATAGTATCAAAAGCCATTTGGTTATAACTGTCTTTAGAATTAAATACATTAAGTATACATAAGGATTTTTATTTCTTTTTCCTTTTTTGACTTGTACCTTTTTAAAACGAAAGATCATCCTATGAAATATTGAAATAAGATGAATATTAAATGATTAAAGTAAGTGAGAAGGTACAGCAATGAACCAAAATAGATAATGCTTAAATGATCTAATAAAATTGTAACCAAACGGTACGGGATGGGTCATCCATAAGGACAGTGAAATTTTGCATAATGTCGGCAGGCTATTAGACAGAGGAAAAGAGACAGTAAGCCAGGTGCCAAGTCTATCCTGAAAATCAGGGTGACCAAGAGACTGACAGAAGCCTGCCTTGAGGAGTAGCAGAGAGTGGTATGACTACATTGCATGGATTTAAAGGGCATTGGTCTTTTTCATAGGTGATTTCTCACTACCAATGTAAAGAGCAGCGTGATGCCCACAGATTTGAGAAAATCAGCAACATTATTAAGCAGTTTAAGCTGAGTTGCAGGTAAGAGATCTTATGTGATCTATTTATATCTGGAAAAGATTATTGTTATTTTTGAGAAGTTCAAATAACTATAGTGGACTGCACTTGTATATTCAGAATAGTTCCTTCAATTGGAAAGAAAGCTAACGTCCAAGGGAGCCTACAATTGACTTAGGTGAAATTCATTTTCCTTTAATGCAAACTCAAGTAATACAGAAGAAGTGTATAAAAAATGCCTAAATAGAGTACCATGTTGAGATGTTTGATCCTATTTGGGAAGAAATAAAAAAATGTCCAAGAGATTTGAAGAAGAAGAAAGAAGGATAACTTACCCTACCAAATACCAAGATTTTCTATAAAACTACATTAATTATAATAGCGAGGTACTGATTCAGGAATGGTACAAAATAGAGAGTCTAGAAATGTCTAATCATGTTGTCTCTGCTTTGATTAAATACAATTTCAGTCTTAGCATTGTGAATATCGGAAGAAGAAATGGCTGAAAATCATAATTTAGTAAAGATTCAAGAACTAACATTCTTACCCTGGTAAACTTTGATACCCAGACAACACATAGGTATAAGTTTACTCCTTTTATGCCTTAGGATAAAAAGCACTTTGAGGTTTTTTTGGCATGTTTAATGCTAAAATTTTTAAGAAGAAATATCAAATGGCATGCAAATATAATTACCTTGTTTGTTTCAAAAGATATGGAATCATTTCTTGAATTTCAGTGTAACTAACATTCCAAATAAATAGTTATTAATGTCAGTGATAGAGAAATTTCAACCTTAAAAAGTTTCTTTTTTTATTTTTTATTTTTTTATTATTATTATTATTATTTTTTTTTTTTAAGATTTTATTGGGGAAGGGGAACAGGACTTTATTGGGGAACAGTGTGCACTTTCAGGACTTTTCTCCAAGTCAAGTTGTTGTCCTTTCAATCTTAGTTGTGGAGGGTTCTGTTCAGCTTCAAGTTGTCCTTTCAATCTTAGTTGTGGAGGGTGCAGCTCAGCTCCAGGTCCAGTTGCCGTTGCTAGTTGCAGGGGGCACAGCCCACCATCCCTTGTGGGAGTCGAACCGGCAACCTTGTGGTTGAGAGGACATGCTCCAACCAACTGAGCCATCCGGGAGGCAGCTCAGCTCAAGGTGCCGTGTCAACTTTAGTTGCAGGGGGCAGAGCCCACCATCCCTTGCGGGACTCGAGGAATTGAACTGGCAACCTTGTGGTTGGGAGCCCACTGGCCCATGTGGGAATCGAACCGGCAGCCTTCGGAGTTAGGAGCATGGAGCTCTAACCACCTGAGCCACCAGGCCGGCCCCTTTTATTTTTTATTTTTTAAAAATTTATTAGGGTGACAATTGTTAGTAAAATTACATAGATTTCAGGTGTACAATTCTGTATTACATCATTTATAAATCCCATTGTGTGTTCACCACCCAGAGTCAGTTCTCCTTCCATCACCATATATTTGATAGCCCTTACCCTCAACTCCCACCCCCAGCCCCTTACCCTCTGGTAACCACTAAACTATTGTCTGTGTCTATGAGTTTTTGTTTCTCATTTGTTTGTCTTGTTCTTTTGTTGTTTTTGGTTTATATACCACATATCAGTGAAATCATATGGTTCTCTGTTTTTTCTATCTGACTTATTTTGCTTAGCATTATACTCTCAAGATCCATCCATGTTGTCACAAATATTCCTATATCATCTTTTCTTACTGCCAAATAGTACTCCATTGTGTATATATACCACAACTTCTTTATCCATTCATATATCGCAGGACATTTTGGTTGTTTCCATGTCTTGGCCACTGTAAACAAAGCTGCAATGAACATTGGAGCACACGTGTCTTTATGTATAAATGTTTTCAGATTTTTTTGGTAGATATGCAGGAGAGGGATTGCTGGGTCATATGGTAATTCTATTCGTAATTTTTTGAGGAACTTCCACACTGCCTTCCATAGCGGCTGCACCAGTCTGCATTCCCACCAACAGTGTATGAGGGTTTCTTTTTCCCCACAGCCTCTCCAAAACTTGTTACTATTTGTCTTGTTGATGATAGCCATTCTGACTGGGGTGAGGTGATATCTCATTGTGATTTTTATTTGCATTTCTCTGATGATCAGTGATGTTGAGCATTTTTTCATATGTCTATTTGCCATTTGTATGTCCTCTTTGGAGAAATGTCTCTTCAGGTCCTCTGCCCATTTTTCAACTGGGTTGTTTGATTTTTGGTGTTGAGTTTCATGAGTTCCGTGTATGTTTTGGATATTAGCCCTTATTGGAGGCACTGTTTGCAAAAATCTTCTCCCATTCAGTTGGTGGCCTCTTTATTTTGTCGATGGTTTCTTTTGCTGTGCAGAAGCTTTTAAGTTTCATATAGTCCCATTGGTTTATTTTAGCTTTTACTTCCATTGCCTTTGGAGTCAAATTCATAAAATGCTCTTTGAACCCAAGGTCCATAAGTTTAGTACCTATGTTTTCTTCTATGCAGTTTATTGTGTCAGGTCTTATGCTTAAGTCTTTGATCCATTTTGAATTAATTTTGGTACATGGTGACAGATAGCAGTCCAGTTTCATTCTTTTGCATGTGGCTTTCCAATTCTGCCAGCACCATTTATTGAAGAGGCTGTCTTTTCTCCATTGTATGATTTTTGCTTCTTTGTCAAAATTATCTGTCCATATTTATGTGGTTTTATTTCTGGGTTCTCAATTCTATTCCATTGGTCTATGTGTCTGTTTTTCTGCCAATACCATGCTGTTTTGATTATTGTAGCCCTGTAGTACAAGCTAAAGTCAGGGAGTGTGATACCTCCAGTATTGTTCTTTTTCCTTAAGATTGCTTTGGCTATTCAGGGTCTTTTGTGGTTCCAAACAAATCTGATGATTTTTTGTTCTATTTCTTTAAAAAATGCCATTGGGATTTTGATGGGGATTTGCATGAAATCTGTATATTGCTTTGGGTAATATGGCCATTTGAACTATGTTGATTCTTCCAATCCATGGGTATGGAATGTCTTTCCATTTCTTTGTGTCTTCTTCAATTTCTTTTAAAAATGTCTTATAGTTTTCAGCATATAGGTCTTTCCCATCCTTGGTTAAGTTTATTCCTAGGTATTTTATTCTTTTTGCTGCAATTGCAAAAGGAATTTTTTTTGTGTTTCTTCTTCTGAGATTTCATTGTTAGTATATAGAAAAGCAATGGACTTTTGTACGTTGATTTTGTAGCCGGCAACTTTACTGTATTCGTTGATTGTTTCTAATAACTTTTTGGTGGAGTCTTTAGGGTTTTCTATGCATAGCATCAGGTCATCTGCAAAGAGTGACAATTTAACTTCTTCATTCCCAATTTGAATGCCTTTTATTTATTTATTTCCCCTCATTACTCTGGCGAGGACTTCTAACACTATGTTGAAAAGCAGAGGTGATAGGGGACAGCCCTGTCATGTTCCTGAACGTAGAGCAAAGGGCTTCAGTTTTCATCATTAATTATGGGATTAGCTGAGGGTTTGTCATATATGGCCTTTATAAGGTATTTTCCTTCTATACCTATTTTATTAAGTGTTTTAATTATAAACGGATGCTGTATCTTGTCAAATGCTATTTCTGCATCACTTAATTTAATCATATGATTTTTGTCCTTTATTTTGTTTATGTGATGTATCCCATTGATGGATTTACGGATGTTGAACCATACTTCTGCCCGGGAATGAACCCCACTTGGTTGCAATGAATAATCTTTTTAATGCATTGTTGTATTCGATTTGCTAGAATTTTGTTTAGGATTTTTGCATCTGCATTCATCAGAGATACTGGTCTGTAGTTTTCTATTTTTGTGCTCTCTTTACCAGGTTTTGGTATCAGGGTAATGTTGGCCTCATAAAATGAGTTAGGGAGTACTGTCTGTTCTTCAAATTTTTGGAAGAGTTTGAGCAGGATTGGTATTAGATCCTCTTTGAAGATTTCGTACAATTCACTAGTGAAGCCATCTGGGTCCGGACTTTTGCTTTTGGGAAGGTTTTGGATGACTGATTCAATTTCGTTACTGGTGGTCAGTCTGTTTAGATTTTCTAGTTCTTCATGGTTCAGGCTTAGAAGGGTATATGTTTCTAAGAATTTGTCCATTTCTTCTAGGTTATTGAATTTGGTGGCATATAGTCCTTCATAGTATTCTTGGATAATCCTTTGTATTTCTGTGGTGTCCGTGATAACTTCCCCTTTTTCATTTCTGATTTTGTTTATTAGTGTCTTCTCTCTTTTTCTCTTAGTGAGCCTTGCCAAGGGTTTGTCAATTTTGTTAATCTTTTCAAAGAACCAGCTCTTTGTCACATTGATTTTTTCTGTTGTCTTTTGTTCTCTATTTCATTTAGTTCTGCTCTGATTTTTGTTATTTCCTTTCTTCTGCTGACCTTGGGTTTCACTTGTTCTTCTTTTTCTAGTTCTTTAAGGTGTAACATGAGGTTATTTATTTGGGATTTGTCTTGTTTCTTGAGATAGGCCTGTAATGATATAAATTTCCTCTTAAAACTGTTTTCGCTGCATCCCAAAATTTTGGTAGGATGTATTTTCATTGTCATTTGTTTCTATGTATCTTTTGATCTCTCCTCTAATTTCTTCTTTGACCCAGTCGTTCTTAAAAGTATGTTGTTTAATCTCCATGTATTTGTGGTTTTTCCTGCTTTCTTTTTGTAGTTGATATCCAATTTCAAAGCCTTGTGATCAGAGAATATGCTTGGTATGATTTCAATCTTCTTAAATTTGCTGAGGCTAATTTTATGCCGCAATATATGGTCTATCCTTCAGAATGTTCCATGTACACTAAAAAAGAATGCATAGTCTGATGTTTTAGGATGAAGTGCTCTATATATGTCAGTTACATCCATTTCATCTAATGTGTCATTTAGGGCTGCTATTTCGTTATTTATTTTCTGTTTGGATGATCTATCCATAGCTGTCAATGATGTATTTAAGTCCCCTAGTATAATTGTGTTTTGGTCAATTTCTCCCTTTAGTTCTGTTAGTAGTTGCTTGGTATATTTCGGTGCTCCCTGATTGGGGGCATAAATATTGATGACTGTTATGTCTTCAAGCTCTATGGTCCCCTTTACCATTATGAAATGTCCA
The DNA here is from genome assembly GCF_036562045.2 of Rhinolophus sinicus. NCBI lineage: Eukaryota > Metazoa > Chordata > Mammalia > Chiroptera > Rhinolophidae > Rhinolophus > Rhinolophus sinicus. The sequence goes on from NC_133768.1 coordinate 43,612,756, forward strand.
TCTTTCTCTCTTGTTGTCTTTTTCACCCTGAAGTCTGTTTCATCTGATATCATTATGGCTACACCTGATTTTCTCTGGGTACCATTTGCTTGGAGTGTCAATTTGCACCCTTTCACTTTGAGTCTATGCTTGTCCTTGTAGCTGAGATATGTCTCTTGGAGACAGCATATGGTTGGGTTTAGTTTTTGATCCAATCTGCTACTCTGTGCCTTTTTATTGGTGAGTTCAGTCCATTTACATTTAGGGTGATTATTGATATGTGAGGATTTCCTGTCATTCTATCTTTAGTTTTCTGGTAAGGCTGTGTCTCCATTGTTTCTTTGCCTTTTGTTGTTGTCTATTATTTCTGTGTGGTGGTATTCTATGATGTTTCCTCTGTTTCTTCTTTTATTACAGTATATATTTCAGTTCTGGATTTTTTTGAGTGGTTACCCTTAAGTTTATGTAAAAGAAAGTTTGATATTTAGAGTATTCCATTTTCTTCAGCACGCTTACTTTCTCCATTCCCATATTCCGTTCAGGCCTTTACTCTCCCCTTTTTATGTTTTGGTTGCCACAAATTGTCCCTGTTGATGGTGGTCGAATAGCCTCCTTTAGTATTTCTTGTAGTGCAGGTCGTGTATTAGAAAATTCCCTAGCTTCTGTATGTCTGGAAAGGTCTTTATTCCTCCTTCATATCTAAAGGATATCTTTGCTGGATATATTATTCTTGGCTCATAATTTCTCTCTTTCAATAGTTTGAATATTTGGTTCTACTCCTTCCTGGCTTGTAGAGTTTCTGCTGAAAAATCTGATGATAATCTAATGGGCTTTCCTTTGTAGGTTACCGTCTTCTTTTCCCTGGCTGCCTTGAGGATTCTATCTTTTTCGTTGATTTTAGACAGCTTCAATACAATGTGCCTTGGAGAAGGCTTGTTGGGATTGAGGTAATTAGGTGTTCTATTTGCTCTTGGATTCGGGGATCCAGTTCTGTCCACAAGTTTGGGAAGTTCTCATCGACAATCTGTTTGAATATATTCTCTTTTCCCTTCTCTCTTTCTTCCCCTCTGGTATGCCCATTATTCTTATATTGCTCTTTCTGATGGAGTCAGAAAGTTCTTGTAGATTTCTTTCATTTCTTTAAGTCTCAAGTCTCTTTCTTCTTTCATCTGTGTCATTTCCAGGTTTCTATCTTCGATGTCACTGATTCTTTCCTCCATCTGGTCAACTCTACTACCTAAGCTGGTTATTTCATTCTTAATTTCTTCTATTGAGTTCTTAATCTCTAGAAATTCTATTTGGTTCTTTTTTAAAATTTCAATCTCTTTTGTAAAATGCTCATGTTGGTCTTTGATTGTGTTTCTGAGTTCATTAAACTGCCTTTCTGTGTTTTCTTGCTCCTCATTGAGTTTTTCAGAACTGCAATCTTGAATTCTCTGTCATTTAAGTCACATATTTCCATATCTTTAAGTTCCTTTTCTGGAGACTTTTCACTTTCTTTCTGAGCTGTCTTGTTGCCTTGGTTATTGATGGCATTTACTGATTTATTATTTCTCTTCCTAGACATCTACAGGAGTGGCTTCTGCAACAGGTTGATAGGAAGAGGTCTTTGTTTTGTTTTCCAGTACTTGTTAGTAGAATGTTTTATTTTCTTTCCGACTGCAGCCTTATTTTCTTTCTCACACGGTAGTGCTACGTTTTCTTTGCACTATTCCAGCTTCTCACACAATGGGGGGATTCCCTGGGGGATGGGTTTCTCCTCTGTTAATAGTTTGCCTGGGTCACAGGGCGCAGTGTCTGTGTGGGTATGTGGAGGTTTTTAAAGTTCCAAAGCTCTTCCTGCACCAGATTCAGAGCCCGTATGTTTCAGCAGTTCTGTTTACTCTTGCAGGGATCTGCCCAGATAGGTGGGGCCAGGGGCGGGGTGAGTTGTGAGAGTTTGCCCAGAGCAATGGTGGCGACCACCACCACAGCCGGTCCTGCTTCCACAGCTCCCTCCCCTTTGCTGGAACTAGTTGGGCTGCGAATCTTTGTCTGAGGGCCACAGTTCTCAGAACATCAAATATTCTGTTCTTTTCATCTGACACTGCTACTGTTCTGCTTCTAGCACCAGGCAGGTGCGGTCGGGGTGAGCTCTGGGAGGGTAGGTAGGGGGCGGCTAATCTCAGTGCCTAAGTCCGTTCTCTTCTCAGCAGTGAGCGCTTAAACCACCATTTTCAGCCTTCTTACCTCAGTCTTTGCTCCGACGTCTCTGCCGTGAGCGTTGGGTTCAGCCGTGTTATTTGCTGTCCCCTCAGCCCTGTGGGCCACAAGTGGAGCCCTAAGAGTCCGAGTTCTTCCCTCTCCCGCAGCTGCGGTAGTTCCGTGATGCAGCGAGCTTGGAGCACTGAGCTATGTCTGCGTCCTGTGCCCGCGTGGCTCCGTCTCCTCACTTCTCCCTTCTCTCCTCCCCTGCTCGGGCGATTCACCCACCTTTAGGTGAATTCGGTAGTGGGCCTCTTCGTCTTGCCTGTCTGCTGTGCAGGGAGTCCTTTGTGGAGTTATAGTTGTTCAATTAGTTGTAAATAACAGGTTAGATTTACAGAGGCTTACCTCTCACTGCCATTTTGATGTCGTCTCCTCGTGAACTGTTTTGTTACAAGATTTTTAACATGGATCTAGGTCTAAGCCCACTTTATTTCACAGTCAATATTAAGTCGTAACTCACATTCTAAGTCACTTTCCAAAACATGTTAAATTGAGCATTAGAGTTTCCTTGGAAAACCAAGTGGAGTTAGTGATTAACTGTCTTAATGAAGTGTTGAATTGAGGTATAATGCTATGAAAATATTTCACACAAAAGATAAGAATTTTTTATATTTTTTTATGTTTTTCACTCTTTTCTCCTTTCTCCTATAGCAAGCTGGCTGCCTCTTTCCAGAGCATGGAAGTCAGAAACTCTAACTTTGCTGCTTTCATTGACATCTTTACATCCAACACTTATGTGATGGTTGTGATGTCTGATCCATCCATTCGTAAGTTTAAATTTAGCTGACATAGGTTCAAGCCACATATTCTTTAAACTAATAGCTCTAGAGGTAGTACTTTAATCGATACTGAAAAACTATTTTGTAGTGAGGATGGTTGCATAACTGTGTGAATGTACTTAATGCAACTTACCTGTACACTTAAAAATGGTTAAAGTGGTGAATTCCTTATTATGTGTATTTTACCGCAATAAAATTATTTTAATACTAGTAATAAATAGTTTTTTATGTAGTAGACTTATATCTTAAGCTTAAAAATGATTTAGGCTCTAGGGTATTATGTTTTCTTTATGTGAACTTCAACAATCAAGTTACTAAATCTAGGGATTTTAAAGAAAAGAGAACTGAACTATATGATTTATGCCCCATATATTGTAGTTTTTTAAAAGATGAGTCAATATAAGCTTTGAACTATTAAATGTTGAACGTTTTATATGTCATTGTATATTCCTAGGTACCATATTCCCATATTTGTGTTATGGGAATAAAGGGAGGTATTTGGTGCTTCCATGTCATAATAGCCATGTCCATCACAACCATTAAAATAAAGGTTCTAGCAGTATTTCCAGGATGTTCCTAGAAGTTTAAATTAGCTCTGGTCCACTGGTTTTTTCTACTTTAGATTAATATTAAAATATAACATAAAATAACGGGTTTTATACTATTAGCTCCAAACCAAAAGATTTTGAAATTTTGTCTTGGAAATTTTGTGTTTAGGTATATATAAGTACGTCTTCTACTTTTTCAGAAAAATTACACCCTTGTTAAGTTGGGGCCACCTATTCTTGTATGTTGTCTGTGACGTGCTATGTTGAGGGATTTGACTCTCTGTTTTTACTAGTCAGGCATTCCTTTGGCTGCCTGTACTTATTCTGTTGGGTTTCTCCCCTACCCTTACCCTCAGCTTCTGCAGCTACTCTGATCAACATCCGCAATGCCAGGAAACACTTTGAAAAGCTGGAAAGAGTGGATGGACCAAAGCAGTGTCTTCTCATGCGTTAAACACTGCCAAATGTTGTTTCAGGAAAAAATTGAAACACTGTTTCTTAATTAATCTTCATGTTGTATTTGTGTATGTAAGCTCTGAAATGTGTTGCTTACCATTCCTGTATTTCTTCCCTACTCCCCAGTCTTAATGTTTAACCTTGAATGCTGTTTACTCAAATAGTCAGTGAAAAATTAGAAGATGACCTGTCCATGAATTCAGTGTGTCATAAAAGTAGATGATATGTAAGTGTGCTAATAACAAGGTTCTAATAGTGTAAGTGTTCTGATAAGCTGGTTCTGATAGCTGTGTATGCCAAAGCCTTTCCCAACATTGTCTTGTATTCCTTATCATATAGTAACCTATAAGTTTGGAATATTAACTGTTTTTTCAGCATGCATTAAAAATATTCCTTAACTTCAATTGTAAATAAACTTTTGCTGTTAGGGATTTCAGTGCCTCTTTTTCTTTTCCTTGTTTTTTAAAGTTTTCCCTAAGAAAAAGTCAATTTTACAGTTATTCTATGGGGAGAGGACCTGCAGGTTGTGAAATAGTACAAAATTAAGTTGTAATAGGGTAGGTAGATAGACAGAAATGAGCAGGAGAAGGAGAGACCTAGAGCCCCGGTTAGAAAGCCCCTTGTTGCAGCTCCTACTTGGGTCAAGACCTCTTGCAGCTGCCCTCACTTAGGGCACCAATGCCTTACTAGCCCTGCAGGATTCCAGGCTCACACATGTCCCTAAATCAAAGGGATGTGTTGTTAGAATTTAGAGAGAGAGAGCGAGAGAGAGAGAAACCATCTTGCTTATCAGAATGTACACCCTGCTTCTCAGGGCCATTGTAATGAGCTCAGACAACCTTGGGAGCAAGAAGGGAGTACGAGGCGTGCCAGCTAGGAGAGTGAGAGACACTAGAGAGGGAGAGGGGGAGATAATTCTACCCATAGAAATAAAAACTCTCACACAAAGTAAGACGAGGCTGCTTCCCTCTTTTGGGTCAGCCTGCTCTGTGTCTCGGAGTGTACTACTTTTACTCATAAACTGGCTGTCCTATGCTGCACAAACTCTGATTCTTGACTGAATTCTTCCTTCAAGAAGACAGAGCCGAGGTATGTCAGTCCCGGTAACAGTTGTATGGGAAGAATGGAGCCTTATTATAACCTTAAATCTAGGCAGGATAATTTAAATGTAATGTGAAAGGAAATCAGAAACCATTGTAGGCTTTTGAGGAGGGAATTACATGAAAGGAATTTTGAGAAAAAAAATTAACCTAGACTGTACTGGCTGACTGATAGCAGTTGGGGGAGTTCTGGTAGTAATTCAGGCCTGAGGTGTGTTGAAAGTCTGTTCCAAGATGCAGCTGGAGAAGAAATGAATAAAACGTTGAGGGAAAACAGATAGGATTTATGTGATGTAAGTCTTCTTTCTTGAGGTCCAGGAATGGTTAATTTTATACATTCTATGATGCCTAATGGGATGTGCCTTTATTATGCTAGTCAAGTAGTATTAAAACCTTTTTCAAGTTAGGAGTTGTATTTGACTTCATCCCCTAAGGAAAACATGACGCATTGTGAACGGAGAAAAGGAGCTTGACAACACTAACTAGAATTACTCAAAGCCCTAACGTTTTTAATTTCTGTAGATAGGATAACAATACAAAAACGTTTAGCGAATCTACAGCACAGTAACTCATTTCATTTCTTTTTTTCTTTTTTTTTTTAAATTTTATTTTATTAAATTTATTGGGGTGACAATTGTTAGTAAAATTACATAGATTTCAGATGTACATTTCTGTATTACATCATCTATAAATCCCATTGTGTGTTCATCACCCAGAGTCAGTTCTCCTTCCATCACCATATATTCGATCCCCCTTACCCTCATCTCCCACCCCCCACCCCCCACCCCCCTTACCCTCTGGCAACCACGAAACTATTGTCTGTGTCTATGAGTTTCTGTTTCTCATTTGTTTGTCTTGTTCTTTTGTTGTTTTAGGTTTATATACCACATATCAGTTTTCTGTTGTTCCTATGTCATGAAAAACTTCGTTCAGACCACCAGAACCTCACCTTTCCCCATCTTATTATCCCCAGTTGAGAGAGTTTCTACTGAGCAGGGAAGAACCTGTTGTTTTTTAGTAGGTAGCCCATATTATGTAGACTAGAAATCTCAAGTCTTAAAAAAGCCTCATGGGACTAATTTTATCAACAGTTGTATTAATCTTCTGCAAAAGGAGATTTTTAAAAATAGATGTTCCAGACTTTTTGTTCTATTAACATCTAGTAGGAAAATGAAAAAGAACAAATGAACCAGGGATCTGTTCTGTGACTAATAGGAGTAATGATTTGGCATGTTCTCATCCTCAATATTGGGTGGGATTTGAAGGAGCTATCTAAAGTGTTTTGTTTTTTTAGAAGTTGGATAGATAGATATAGATATAGGTAACAGAAATTAGATTAGCATAAACAGTGCTCAATCTATGACAGGAAGCAGGCAAGAATATACAATGGGGTAAAGACAGTCTATTCAATAAACAGTGTTGGGAAAACGACAGATACTTGAAAAAAAACTAGACCACCTTCTTACTCCATATACAAGAATAAACTCAAAATGAATTAAAGACTTAAGTGTAAGACCCAAAACCATAAAACTACTAGAAGGAAACATAGGCAGTAAACTGACATTACTCGTAGTTATATTTTTTCTGATATATCTCCTTGGTCAAGGGCAAGGAAAACAAAAGAAAAAATAAACAAATGGGTCTACATCAAACTAAAAAGGTTTTGCACAGCAAAGGAAACCATCAAAAAACGAAAAGACAACCTGCTGAATGGGAGAAGATATTCACTAATGATACATCCAAGAAGGGGTTAATATCCAAAATATGTAAAGAACTCCTGCTGCTAAGCATAAAAAAAATCTGATTAAAATTTGACAGAAGACATGAATAGACATTTCTCCAAAGAGGACACATAGATGGCCAACAGACACACAAAAAGATGCTCCACATCACTAATTATCAGGGAAATGCAAAGTAAAACCACAATAAGATACCACCTTACACCTGTCAGAATGGTGATCATCAATAAATTGACAAGTGTTGGCGAAGATGTGGAGGAAAGGGAACACTCATGCACTGTTGGGATTGCAAAGTGGTGCAGCCACTATGGAAAACAGTATGGAGGTTCCTCAAAAAATTAAAAATAGAACTACCATACAACTCAGCAATTCCACTTCTGGGTCTTTATCTGAAGAAAAAGAAAACACCAATTCAAAAAGATAATATGCACCCCATGTTAATTGCAGCATTATTCAAAATGTACAAGATATGGAAACAACCTGTGTTCATTGATAGATGAATAAATTAAGAAAATGTGTATAATACATTGTTAATATGCATTTATTAATAGCTATACATTATTAATATATAATGAATGCATTAACACAATAACTAAAATTTAAACATTTAGCCATAAGAAAGAATGAAATTTTGCCATTTGCAACAAAATGGATGGAACTTGAGGGTATTATTCTAAACCAAATAAGTCAGAGAAAGACAAATACAGTATGATCTCACATGTGGAATGTAAGATAGAAAAAAAAAATGTCATAGATACAGAGAACAGATTGGTAGTTGCCATAGGTGGGAGGTGGGAATGGGTAAAATGGGTGAAGGACATAAAAAGGTACAATCCTTCCAGTTATAAAATAAATCCTGGGGATGTAATGTTCAGCATTGTGACTAGTTAATAATACTGTATTGCATATTAGAAAGTTGCTAAGAGAATAGATCTTAAAAGTTCTTACCACAAGTAAAACATTTTCTTAAATATATGTGGTATCATGTTAACTAGACTTATTGTGGTGATCATTTCACAATATATACAAATATTGAATCATGTTGTAAACCTGAAATTAATATAATATTGTATGTCAATTATACCTCACTTAAAAAATGTAAAAAGCACTTTAAATAATTGCCCAACCAGGTGTGGGCAACACTTGGCTAAGACATGGTGTTGCTCCCCAGCTCGGAAGGCAGGGGATTCTTCTCTAACCTCAGTGGAAGCCTCAGATAGTTTGTCATTATGTTGTGTTTTTATGAGACTTTGTCGTGCGGGAGACCCTGCTCGCTGCACCATGTGTTGTGCAGGGCGGCCTGAGGAGTCTCAGCTCCCGCTCCCCACATAAGAACGCAGGACATGGTGAGGCCGAAAAGGAACACCCACGGAGCCATAGGTAGGGGAGTCATACCACTATAGTCTCGCTGGCGGCTGGGGTGGAGACACGGGAAGCAGGAGCCACACTGTCCACAACCCGCCATCCTAACTGCAATCCACACTTGCCAGCCACCATCTTCTTGCTACCCCCTTTTTGCTGCTAGCGTAGCCACAGCAGTTATATTAGTGGCCAATGGCTCACTGGTTAAAGCTGACGGCCAACTAGTCACAGCTGATGGCCATCTAATCATAGTTGATGGCCATTTACTATCTGAGCCAGCACCTTTGCACATGAGGCCGAGAGCCTGGAAACTGCACTCCTGGCTCTGTCCCCACAGTAGACCTTTTCTGAAACTTTTAGATGAAGACACCCATTATTTGTAGGAAGATACTGAGTCAATAATCTGGTTGATTCCCAGATTAAAGCAAAAATATGCAGATTTTCCCTTAAAAACAGACTACAGGGCATCTGTTGATTAATCAGCCTTCTTTTGACAAGAATATTCCCATCATGGAGGAAATTCTCAGAGATGACCTAGATATAAGTGTGATTTGTAGACCTTGCTACTGAAAAGAGAATAGGAGGTCCCACCTTCCTCTTTGGAGAGTGGGTGTGGCAACAGAGTCCCAGAGAGCAGTTTCTAGGCTCTCAGCCTCATGTGGAAAGTTGCTTCCTCGGGTAGTAGATGGCCATCAGCTGTAACCAGTTAGCCATTAGCCACTAATATAACTGCCATGGCTAAGCTAGCAAGCACGGATTGCAGTTAGCAAGTGGGATGGGTTGGTTGGCAGAGAAGCGGACAACGGATTGTGCATCATGTGGAGCCTGCTTCCTGTGTCTCCAACCCAGCCACCAGCAAGAATATAGTGGAACACCCCCATCCATGGTTCCGTTGGTGTTCCTTTTTGGCCTTGCCATATCCTGCATTCTTATGTGGGGAGTGGGACCAGAGTCCCCATACGACAAATGGCACAGCGAGCAGGGTCTCCCGCAGGACAGTGGGTAATAGAGGGACAATCAAATTCAAGGATTGTGGAGAAACTCAGGCACAGTCCAGGCAGATGTTGTTATTAAAGAGGGACCTGATGTAAAGCAGGAGTTTAGAATATGGTATTGGGATTTGTGTGAAATAGCTGTATTCATAGGAAAAAAATGGATCTTTAACAGAGAAGGCAATTTCATACAAAACAAATGCCTGAACAAAGATCAACTCAAGGAAGGTGGACTTATAAGAACGTTACCAAAAGTCTAAGCAAACCATTCCACTGCTGTCACCATTATCTCTGGCCACCACACTACTGCTGTCAATGTCATGACCACCATTACCATCACCACCAGCATTATATATGCAACTACCATCATCATTGTCACTGTCCCTATTAACCCTTGGGATTCCCTTTAACACAATTCTATCTCACCAGCCAGGACATAGGGCTGGCTTCGAAGTAAGAAATACTAGTTACAGGGTAGATGAGATGGCAGAACTGAGATAAGTACATTCCACTTTCTAAATTTACTAGATAGGATTCAGAGCTTATGTCTCCAGTCTTGATTCTTAGTCCCATATTTGAGGGAAAGAAGATCAGGTAGGTCACTGCAGCCCAATTCTCTCCCAGGCCCTCAAGACCTATTTACTCCTGTCTTGCACTCAAGACAGGCATAAACTATTCCCAGTCCCACAACATCCCCCTCTTGTTAATGGGGAGGGAACTTCTAAAAGTCTTGTTGGGTGGGTCCTTAGTGGTTCTAGGACTGCTAGTTAGGGCAGGGCCTACAGCAGATCTGTAATCATAGAGAGCTGGGGCACGGTTGGGGCAGGGCTGGGGCAGGTGAGGACTAACACAATGCAAGATAAATAATCTTTTAACACAGATTTCAAAATACTATGAATTCCACAAGTACTCCGCAGCAGGTGTCACAGTATTCTTGGGATAGAGGAAGCTACTGTTGAACTCACTGGAGTATATAAAATAAGCTGTTGGGATCTTCAAAAGAAAAATTGGCAGTTCTGAGGCCAAGCCTAAATCAGGATTCACTGGAAACAATCCAAGGACAATCAAGGAGATACAAACCAGGAGATGTCAGGAATCATGGTTTGGGGGATGCCAGAGACTGCTTAAACATCATATTAGGAAATAAGATTGTGCCAGGAGTTCAGCCCAAGGATGATACAGGACAAGAATCAACCCCACTGGAGACTAGAGGAACATATCCAGACAGCAGCCAGGTAGTTGTATGGAAATCATAGCGGAACTCATCTTCAGGCACTGGTGCCCTAGAGAAGGATGGGGAAACCCATAAGATAATTGAAGAGCAGTGTGGAGCTTAGGGTAAGAGATAGAAGGCAGGTAATTATGTAGCTCACCTGCATTCAAGCATAAGCCAACCATGTCTGGTCTACAGCGAAGTTTATTGGCTTCAGGAGAGGGGCACAGACTGTAAATATTGTGGTACATCCAGAACAGCTGGTACAGGCATTGGAGCATGGTGAGGGGCAATAGTAAAACTTCCCAAGTGAAGAAGGGGGCCATCATAGCGACACATGCAAGCATAAAGATGTTGCTGTGCATAGAGAACATAGAATAGGCATTGGAGTTTGTAAATGTGTTGTCTGGCAGCTGTATACCTTTGGTCACTAGAGGTGTAATAATATGTTCTGGCATAGCTTATATGAAATACTCTATAGGACCATGCTGTATCCTTTAATTTGATTTTGAGCTGGCCAAGCAAACCTCCAGGATTCTCAGTGCTAAAAAACCCCTTCATTAAGCACCTATTTCATGCTATTCATCTATTAAACATTTGTTGAACACCTACATCTGTCACTAACATTGCTATGTTATGAGGATACAGATATAAATTAGACATGATCCCTGGCTTCTAGATGTTCAGAAGCATATATGAGCATGCAAGTTTGAATTTCTATCTATGTTTAACGGGAAGAACTAATTGCAAATAATTACAGTATAACATGAAAAGCATTATTCTATGGGTCTGTTTAAATCCTGTGGTAGAATGAGGTAGAAGTAGCAATTCCATGTATGAGAAATCATAAGATATCATAGAAGAGGTTAGCATTTTAGCCAAATCTTGACATATGAATAGGAGTTTTCCAAGTGGAGAAAAAGTAAAGGGAACTATAGGAAGATAAAACAGCATAAGAAAAGCACAGAGGGGGTGTAAATGTCTAATCACTATGTTGTTTTGTACACCTGAAACTAATAATAAAATGAAGTTAAATTAAAAAGAAAAGAAAAGCATAGCGGCCTAAAAGTGCCTGGTGTATTTAAAGAATAGCAAGATGTTATGTGTAATTACAGTGCACAGAAGCTGGGAAACAAATAAGAAGGGAAATGTGAGTTGAAAAGTAGATTAATGACAAATAATTTATGTAATTCTAAGGAGTTTGGATTTTGTTATAAAGGCAATGGGGAACAACTTAAGAATTTTAAGTGTACAAGTAACAAGAAAAATATCTGTTTTAGGACAATAAGAGTGTGGGACAGAGCCCCAGAGAGCAGTTTCCAGGCTCTTGGCCTCACGTGGAAAGGTGCTGGGTCAGGTAGTAGATGGCCGTCAACTGTGGCTAGTTGGCTGTCAGCTGTAACTATTGAGCCATTAGCCACTAATACAACTGCCACAGCTACATTGGGGAGTCGAGTCGAGGGGAGACGAGGAAGAGTCGAGTCAGTCAGTTGGCAGAAAAGCGGACAGCAGGTCGCACGTCGTGTGAATCCAGCCTCCAGTGAGACTATAGTGGTATGACTCCCCTACCTATGGCTCCGTGGGTGTTCTTTTTGGCCTCACCATATCCTGTGTTCTTGTGTGGGGAGCGGGAGCTGAGACCCTGCAGGCCACCACACATGACAAAGAGAAAGCAGGTGACAAAATGGTTATGAACATGGACACTGGAGTCAGGCTGGTTTTGAGTCATAAATATGCCACCTATTAGTAATATTTTGGGAAATAACTTCTCTGAGCCTGTTTCTTAATCTGAAAAATGGCATAACAAAATCATCCAACTCCTAAGATTATTGTGAGGACTAAATAAGATAATAAATGAGATAAGGCATATAATGCTATTAGCTCACTGCCAAGTTCATAGTAAGAACACAATAAATGGTGGTTATTATTATGATTGTGGATTCATTGTGGAGTGTTGGCTAGAGTTAGGGTACTAAACACAGCTAAGTGCAGATGAGAAACAACGCAGAATTATACCCAGGTCTGAGCTATAATCAATTTTGACAACTGGGAGACGTCATCAAAATGGTGGCGTGAGGTGAGCCTCTGTAAATCTCCCCTGGAATTTATAACCAATCGAACAACTATAACTCCACAAAGGACTACCTGCACAGCAGACAGGCAAGACGAAGAGGCCCATTACTGAATTCACCTAAGGGTGGGCAAATCACGTGAGGGGGGAGGAGGGAAGGGAGAAGTGTGGAGACAGAGCCGTGTGGGTGCAGGACGCAGACCTAGCTCAGTGCTCCGAGCTCGCTGCATCCCGGAATTACCGCAGCTGTGGGAGAGGGAAGAACTTGGACTGCTAGAGCTCCATTTATGGCCCACAGGGCTGAGGGGACAGCATATAACACGGCTGAACCCAATGCTAACGTCAGAGACCTCGGAGCAAAGACTGAGGGAAGAAGGCTGAAAACGGTGGTTTAAGCCCTGTTGTGCGGGGTGGCCTGCGGGGTCTCGGCTCCCACTCCCCATATAAGAATGCAAGATATGGCTAGGCCAAAAAGGAACACACACGGAGCCATAGGTAGGGAAGTCATACCACTATGGTCTCACTGGAGGCTGGGTTCACACGACGTGCGACCTGCTGTCTGCTTTGCTGCCAACGAACCGACTCTCCTCGACTCTCCTCGACTCTCCTCGACTCTCCTCAACTCTCCTCCTCTCTCCTCAATTCTCCTCTGTAGCCGCGGCATTTATATTACTGGCCAATGGCTCAATGGTTACAGCTGACAGCCAACTAGCCACAGCTGATGGCCATCCAGTCACAGTTGGTGGCCATTTACTACCTGAGTGAGCACCTTTCTGCGTGAGGCTGAGAGCCTGAAAACTGCTCTCTGGGGTTCTCTCCCCACAAGCCCTCACTGCCAGGCAGAGAATGGAAGCCTTAGGCACTGAGACTAGTTGCCCCCTCCCTACCCTCCCAGAGCTCGCCCCGTCCGCACCTGCCAGCTGCTAGAAGCGGAACAGTAGCAGTGTCAGATCAAAAGAACAGAATATTTGATGTTCTGAGAACTGTGGATCGCAGACAGATATGCAGCCCAACTAGTTCCAGCAAAGTGGAGGGAGCTGTGGAAGCAGGATCAGCTGTGGCGGTGGTCACCGCCATTGCTCTGGGCCACCTCTCACAACTCACCCTGCCCCTGGACCCCGCTATCTGGGCGGATCCCTGCAGGAGTAAACAGAACTGCTGAAACATACGGGCTCTGAATCTGGTGCAGGAAGAGCTTTGGAACTTCAAAAGCTCTCCGCATACCCACAGGGACACTGCACCCTGTGACCCAGCCGAACTATTAACAGAGGAGAAGCCCATCTCCCAGGGAATCCCCCCATTGTGTGAGAAATTGGAATAGTGCAGAGAAAACAGAGCACTACCGTGTGAGAGAGAAAAAAAGGCTGCAGTCAGAGAGAAAATAAAACATTCTACCAACAAGTACTAGAAAACAAAAGAAAGACCTCTTCCTATCAGCCTCTTGAAGAAGCCACTCCTGTAGATGTCTAGGAAGAGAAATAATAAATCAGTAATTGCCATGAATAACCAAGGCAACAAGACAGCTCAGAAAGTAAGTGAAAAGACTCCAGAAAAGGAACTTAAAGATATGGAAATATGTGACTTAAATGACAGAGAATTCAAGATTGCAATTCTGAAAAAACTCAACGAGATGCAAGAAAACACAGAAAGGCAGTTTAATGAACTCAGAAACACAATCAAAGAACAACATGAGCATTTTACGAAAGAGATTGAAATTTTAAAAAAGAACCAAATAGAATTTCTGGAGATTAAGAACTCAATAGAAGAAATTAAGAATGAAATAACCAGCTTAGGTAGTAGAGTTGACCAGATGGAGGAAAGAATCAGTGACATCGAAGATAGAAACCTGGAAATTACACAGATGGAAGAAGAAAGAGACTTGAGACTTAAAAGAAATGAAAGAACTCTACAAGAACTTTCTGACTCCATCAGAAAGAGCAATATAAGAATAATGGGCATACCAGAAGGAGAAGAAAGAGAGAAGGGAACAGAGAATATATTCAAACAAATTGTCGATGAGAACTTCCCAAACTTGTGGACAGAACTGGATCCTCGAATCCAAGAAGCAAATAGAACACCTAATTACCTCAATCCCAACAGGCCTTCTCCAAGGCACATTGTATTGAAGCTGTCAAAAATCAACGACAAAGAAAGAATCCTCAAGGCAGCCAGGGAAAAGAAGACGGTAACCTACAAAGGAAAGCCCATTAGATTATCATCAGATTTTTCAGCAGAAACTCTACAAGCCAGGAGGGAGTGGAACCAAATATTCAAACTATTGAAATAGAGAAATTATGAGCCAAGAATAATATATCCAGCAAAGATATCCTTTAGATATGAAGGAGGAATAAAGACCTTTCCAGACATACAGAAGCTGAGAGGCAATTTTCTAATACATGACCTGCACTACAAGAAATACTAAAGGAGGCTATTCGACCACCATCAACAGGGACAATTTGTGGCAACCGAAACATAAAAAGGGGGAGAGTAAAGGCCTGAACCGGAATATGGGAATGGAGAAAGTAAGCGTGCTGAAGAAAATGGAATACTCTAAATATCAAACTTTCTTTTATATAAACTTAAGGGTAACCACTCAAAAAATCCAGAACTCAAATATATACTGTAATAAAATAAGAAACAGAGGGAAACATCATAGAATACCACCACACAGAAATAATACACAAAAACAAAGAGGCAAAGAAACAATGGAGACACAGCCTTACCAGAAAACTAAAGATAGAATGACAGGAAATCCTCACATATCAATAATCACCCTAAATGTAAATGGACTGAACTCACCAAGAAAAAGGCACAGGGTATCAGATTGGATCAAAACACTAAACCCAACCATATGCTGTCTCCAAGAGACACATCTCAGCTACAAGGACAAGCATAGACTCAAAGTGAAAGTGTGGAAATTGACACTCCAAGCAAATGGTACCCAGAGAAAATCAGGTGTAGCCATAATGATATCAGATGAAACAGACTTCAGGGTGAAAAAGGTAACAAGAGACAAAGATGGACATTTCATAATGGTAAAGGGACTATACAACAAGAAGACACAACAGTCATCAATATTTATGCCCCAATCAGGGAGCACCGAAATATACCAAGCAACTACTAACAGAACTAAAGGGAGAAATTGACCAAAACACAATTATACTAGGGGACCTAAATACATCATTGACAGCTATGGATAGATCATCCAAACAGAAAATAAATAACGAAATAGCAACCCTAAATGACACATTAGACGAAATGGACATAATTGACATATATAGAGCACTTCATTCTAAAACATCAGACTATACATTCTTTTCTAGTGTACATGGAACATTCTCAAGGATAGACCATATATTGGGACATAAATCCAGCCTCAACAAATTTAAGAAGATTGAAATCATACCAAGCATATTCTCTGATCACAAGGCTTTGAAATTGGATATCAGCTGCAAACAGAAAGCAGGAAAAAACACAAATACATGGAGATTAAACAAGATAATTTTAAAGAAGGACTGGGTCAAAGAAGAAATTAGAGGAGAGATCAAAAGATACATAGAAACAAATGACAATGAAAATACATCCTACCAAAATTTTTGGGATGTAGCGAAAGCAGTTTTAAGAGGGAAATTTATCTCATTACAGGCCTATCTCAAGAAACAAGAAAAATTCCAAATGAATAACCTCATGTTACACCTTAAAGAACTAGAAAAAGAAGGAGAAGTGAAACCCAAGGTCAGCAGAAGAAAGGAAATAACAAAAATCAGAGCAGAACTAAATGAAATAGAGCAAAAAAGATAATAGAAAATATTAACGTGATAAAGAGCTGGTTCTTTGAAAGGATTAACAAAATTGACAAACCCTTGGCTAGACTCACTAAGATAAAAAGAGAGACGACACTAATTAACAAAATCAGAAATGAAAAAGGGGAAGTTATCACGGACACCACAGAAATACAAAGGATCATCCAAAAATATTATGAAGGACTATATGCCATCAAATTCAATAACCTAGAAGAAATGGACAAGTTCTTAGAAACATATAGCCTTCCTAGGCTGAACCATAAAGAACTGGAAAATCTAAACAGACCAATCACCAGTAACGAAATTGAATCAGTCATCAAAAACTTTCCCAAAAGCAAAAGGCCTGGACCAGATGGCTTCACTAGTAAATTCTAACAAACCTTCAAAGAGGATCTAATACCAATCCTGCTCAAAGTCTTCCAAAAAATTGAAGAAGAGACAGTACTCCCTAACTCATTTTATGAGGCCAACCTTACCCTGATACCAAAACCTGGTAAGGAAAACACAAAAAGAAAACTACAGACCAATATCTCTGATGAATACAGATGCAAAAATCCTAAACAAAATTCCAGCAAAGCGAATACAACAATGCATTAAAAAGATTATTCATCACGACCAAGTGGGGTTCATCCCTGGGGCACAAGGATGGTTCAACATACGCATGAGAGAGTAATGCTGAGCGAAATAAGTCAGACAGAAAAAGCAGAGAACCATGTGATATCACTGATATGTGGTATATAAACCAAAAACAACCAAAGAACAAGAGAAACAAATGAGAAACAAAAACTCATAGACACAGACAATAGTTTAGTTGTTACCAGAGGGTAAGGGGGGAGGGAGGTGGGAGATGAGGGTAAGGGGGATCAAATATATGGTGATGGAAGGAGAACTGACTCTGGGTGGTGAACACACAATGGGATTTATAGATGATGTAATACAGAATTGTACACCTGAAATCTATGTAATTTTACTAACAATTTTCACCCCAATATATTTTAAAAATTTTTTAAAAAATCAAGAGAAAGGGGCTGATACTACACTTGATCGTAGCCGAAGGCAGAGTTTCTTATTGCTCTTCAATGTGATCAAAGTTAAAGTCCCACCAGCAGTTTATGAGAGTTCCTGTTGCTCCACAAATCTGCAAACACTAAGCCCTAAAACAAATTAATAAGTGTCAATATTTTAAATGTGAAGTGGTACTTCATTGGGGTTTTAATTTGCATATCTGTGAAAAGTACTTAAGTTTAACATTTTTTCTTTTCTTAAAATTACAGTTTATTGGGGTAACAATTGTTAGCAAAGTTACATAGATTTCAGGTGTACAATTGTATAATACATCATCTATATATCACATTGTGTGTTCAGCACCCAGAGTTAGTTCTCTTTCCATCACCATGTATTTAATCACTTTTACCCTCATCTACCATCCTCCTTCCCCTTACCCTCTGGTGAAAAATAAACTATTGTGTGTGTCTATGAGTTTTTGTTTCTTCATTTGTCTTGTTTTTTTGTTTTGTTTTGTTTTCAGTTTTATATACCACATATCAGTGAAATCATGTGGTTCTCTACATTTTCTGTCTGACGTATTTCGCTTAGCATTATAATCTGAAGATCCATCCATGTTGTTGCAAGTGGTACTATTTCATCTTTTCTTATGACAGAATAGTATCCCACTGTGTATATATACCACGGCTTCTTTTTTTTTAAATTTTATTTTATTAAATTTATTGGGGTGACAATTGTTAGTAAAATTACATAGATTTCAGATGTACATTTCTGTATTACATCATCTATAAATCCCATTGTGTGTTCATCACCCAGAATCAGTTCTCCTTCCATCACCATATATTCGATCCCCCTTACTCTCATCTCCCACCCCCCACCCCCCACCACTGCTTCTTTATCCATTCATCTACCGAAGGACACTTTGGTTGTTTCCATGTCTTAGCCACCGTAAATAAACCTGCAATCAACATTGGAGCACATATGTCTTTATGGATAAATGTTTTCATATTTTTGGGGTAGATACTGAGGAGAGGTATTGGTGGGTCATATGGTAATTCTATTCTTAATTTTTTTCAGGAACCTGTATACCGCTTTCCATTGCAGCTGCACCAATCCACATTCCCACCAACAGTGTATGAGGGTTCCTTTACCTCCACAGCCTCTCTAACACTTGTTATTATTTGTCTTGATGACAGCCATTCTAAATGGTGTGAGGTGGTATCTAATTGTCGTTTTTATTGGAAATTCTCTGGTGATTAGTGATGTTGAGCATTTTTTCATATGTCTATTTGCCATCTCTATGTCCTCTGGAGAAATGTCTCTTTAGGTCCTCTGCCCATTTTTTACTTGGATTGTTTGTTTTGTTGTTGTTGAGTTGTATGAGTTCCTTATATATTTTGGATATTAGCCCCCTTATCAGAGGCGTTGCTTGCAAAATTCTTCTCCCATTCGATTGGTTGCCTCTTTATTTTGTCGATGGTTTCTTTTGCTGTTCAGAAGCTTTTTAGTTTGATATAGTCCCATTCATTTATTGTAGCTTTTACTTCCCTTGCCTTTGGAGTCAAATTCATAAAATGCTCTTGGAACCCAAGATCCATAATTTTGGTACCTATGTTTTCTTCTATGCAGTTTATTGTTTCGTGTCTTATGTACAGGTGTTTGATCCATTTTGAGTTAATTTTGGTACATGGTGACAGATAGCAGTCTAATTCCATTCCGTTGCACGTGGCTTTCCATTCTCCCAGCACCATTTATCGAAGAGGCTGTCTTTTCTCCATTGTATGTTTTTGTCTTCTTTGTCTAAAATTGTCTTCCACATTTATGTGGGTTTATTTCTGGGTTCTTAGTTCTATTCCCTTGGTCTGTGTGTCTATTTTTCTGCCAATATCATACTGTTTTGAATATTGTTGCCCTGTAATACAAGCTGAAATCAGGGAGTGTGATACCTCCAGCATTGTTCTTTTTTTTTCTCTTAGATTACTTTGGCTATTTGGGGTCTTTTGTGGTTCCATACATATCTAATAATTTTTTTTTTCTATTTCTTTAAAAAGTGCCATTGGGATTTGGATGGGGATTGTATTCAATCTGTATATTGCTTTGGGTAATATGGCCATTTTAACTATGTTGATTCTTCCAATCCATAAACATGGAATATCTTTCAATTTCTTTGTGTCTTCTTCAATTTCTTTTAAAAATGTCTTATAGTTTTCAGTATATAGGTCTTCCACATCTTTGGTTAAGTTTATTCCTAGGTATTGTAGTCTTTTTGTTGCCATGGCAAAAGGAATTGTTTCTTTTTTTTATTTCTTTTTCTGAGATTTCATTGTTAGTATATAGAAATTCAACAAAGTTTTGTATGTTGATTTTATAGCCGGGAACTTTACTGTATTCATATATTGTTTGTAATAGCGTTTTGATGGAGTCTTTAGGGTTTTCTCTATATAGCATCATGTCATCTGCAAAAAGTGACAATTTAACTTCTTCGTTCCCAATTTGGATGTCTTATTTTTTTCTCTTGCCTGATTGCTCTGGGTAGGAGTTCCAATATTATGTTGAAAAGCAGAGGTGACAGTGGACAGCTCTGTCGTGTTCCTGAACGTAGAGCAAAAGACTTCAGTTTTTCACCTTTAATTATGATATTAGCTGAGGGTCTGTCATATATGGCCTTTATTATGTTAAGGTCTTTTCCTTCTGCACCTATTTCATTAAGTGTTTTAATCATAAATGGATGCTATATCTTGTCAAACACTTTTTCCATAAAATCATATGATTTTTGTCCTTTGTTTTGTTTATGTGATCTATTACATTGATGGATTTGTTTATGTTGAACCATCCTTGTGCCCTGGGATGAACCCCACTTGGTCGTGATGTATAATCTTTTTATTGTATTGTTGCATTAGATTTGCTAGAATTTTGTTTAGGATTTTTGCATCTGTATTCATCAAAGATGTTGGTATATAGTTTTCTTTTTTTGTGTTATCCTACCATGTTTTGGTATCGGAGTAATCTTGGCCTCACAAAATGAATTAGGGAATATTGTCTCTTCTTAAATTTTTTGGAAGAGTTTGAGTAGGACCGGTATTAGATGTTCTTTGAATGTTTGATAGAATTCACTAGTGAAGCCATCTGGTCCCGGACTTTTGCTTTTGGGAAGGTTTCAGATGATTGATTCAATTTCGTTACTGGTGATCAGTCTATTTAGATTTTCCAGTTCTTAATCATTCAGCCTAAGAATCCTATATCTTTCTAAGAACTTGTCCATTTCTTCTAGGCTATTGAATTTGGTGGCATATAGTCCTTCATAGTATTCTTGGATGATCCTTTGTATTTCTGTGGTGTCCGTGATAACTTCCCCTTTTTCATTTCTTATTTTGTTAATTAGTGTCTTCTGTCTTTTTGTCTTAGTGAGTCTAGCCAAGGGTTTGCCAATTTTGTTAATCTTTTCAAAGAACCAGCTCTTTGTCACATTAATTTTTTCTACTGTCTTTTTGTTCCCTGTTTCATTTAGTTCTGCTCTGATTTTTATTATTTTCTTCCTTCTGCTGACTTTGGATTTCATTTGTTCTTCTTTTTCTATTTCTTTAAGGTGTAATGTGAGGTTATTTATCTGGGATTTTTTTTCTTTCTTGAGATAGGCCTGCAATGATATTAATTTCCCTTTTAAAACTGCTTTCGCTGCGTCCCAAAAATTTTGGTAGGATGTATTTTCATTCTCATTTGTTTCTAGGTATCTTTTGATCTCTCCTTTTATTTCTCCTTTGACCCAGTCGTTCTTTAATCTCCACATATTTGTGGTTTTACCTGCTTTCTTTTTGCTGTTGATATCCAATATCAAAGCCTTGTGATCAGGGACTATACTTAGTATGATTTCAATCTTAAATTTGCAGAGGTTAGTTTTATGTCCGATTATATGGTTTATCCTTGAGCATGTTCCATGTACACTAGAAAAAAATGTGTAGTCTGATGTTCTAGAGTCTGATGACTCTGTAAATGTCAATTATGTCCATTTCATCTAATGTGTCATTTAGGGCTGATATTTCTTTATTTATTTTCTGGTTGGACGATCTATCCATAGCTGTCAATGATGTATTTAGGTCCCCTACTATAATTGCATGTTGGTCAATTTCTCCCTTTAGTTCTGTTAGTAATTGCTTTGTATTAGGTTATGCAAAAATAATTGCCATTTAAAAGGTTAAAATTAATTGCAAAAAACCGCAATTACTTTTTCATCAACCTAATATGTTTTGATGCTCCCTGATTGGGTGTATAAATATTGATGACTGTTATCTCTTCTTGTTATATAGTCCCCTTTATCATTATGAAATGTCCATCTTTGTCTTTGTTGCTTTTTTTATCCTGAAGTCTGTTTCATCTGATATCAGCATATCTACACTTGCTTTTCTCTGAATATCATTCGCTTGTAATATCAATTTCTACCCTTTCACTTTGAGTCTATATTTGTCCTTGTAGCTGAGATTTGTCTCTTGGAGGCAGCATATGGTTGAGTTTAGTTTTTTTATTTTTAATCTAATCTGCCACTCTGTGACTTTTTATTGGTGACTTCAGCTTTTTTAACTTTAGAATGATTATTGATATATGAGGATTTTCTATCATTCTACCTTTGGTTGTCTCCATTGTTTCTTTGCATTTTTGTTGCTATCTATTATTTCAATGTAGTATTCTATTATTTTTATCTCTGTTTTTTTCTGTTTTTATGTTATATATTTCAGTTCTGCATATTTTTTGAGTGGTTACCATTACGTTTACATAAAAGAAAGTTTCATATTTAGAGTATTCCATTTTCTTCAGCATGCTTCCTTTCACCGTTCACTTTTGCTGGTTCAGACCAGGGCCCATCAACTCCAAATCGTTGTCCTTTAATCTAGTTGTGGACAGCTTAGCTCAGCTCCCAGTCCCGTTGCCGTTTTCATTCTTTAGTTGCAGAGGGTGCATTCCACCATCCCATGTGGGAATTGACCCAGCAACTTTGTTGTTGAGAGCTTGGGCTCTAACCAACTGAGCCGTTTGGCTGCCCCCCTCCTGTTTTATGTTTTTGTTGTCACACAGTATCCCTATTTATGCTGTGAGTTGATTTTTGTGCTGCAGTAGCAAGTTGTCATTTTCCTGTTTTAAGTCTTTTTTCTTCTTCTTTACCTTGTATGTTATGTTTAAGTGTATAGTGTCCTATTTGGTGTAGGGGTTGCCATTTCCTGCTTCTGTCTGTCTGTTCATAATACTACTCATTGTTTTGTATTCTTTTGCTTTTTTGTTTCAGGTCAAAGAACCTCCTCCAGTATTTCTTGTAGAGCAGGTGGTGTGGTATAAAATTCTCTTAGCTTCTGTATGTCTGGAAAGGTCTTTATTCCTCCTTCATTTCAAAAGGGTATCTTTGCTGGATATATTATTCTTGGCTCATAATTTCTGTCTTTCAATAATTTAAGTATATGATTCCACTCTCTCCTGGCTTGTAGATTTTCTGCTGAAAAATCTGATGGTAATCTAATGGGCTTTCCTTTGTAGGTTACTGTCTTCTTTTACCTGGGTGCCTTGAGGATTGTTTCTTTGTTGTTAACTTTTTTTTAACTTTTATTTATTTTAAGTGAGTTTTTCCAGGACCTACCAACTCCAAGTCAAGTAGTTGTTTCCAGTCTCCTTGTGGAGGGCACAGACTCACACTGGTCCAGCAAGTATTGAACTGGGCAACCCTGGTGTTACAAGCATCGTGCTCTAACCAGCTGAGCTACCTGGCAACCCCTCTTTGTCATTGATTTTTGACAGCTTCAATACAAAGTGCCTTGGAGAAGGCCTGTTGGGATTCAGGTAATTAGGTGTTGTACTTGCTTCTTGGATTCGAGGATCCAGTTCTTTCCACAAGTTTGGGAAGTTCTCGTCAACTGTTTGTTTGAATATACTCTCTGTTCCCTTCTCCCTTCTCCTTGTTATGCGCATTAGTCTTATATTGCTCTTTCTGATGGAGTCAGAAAGTTCTTGTAGAATTATTTCATTTCTTTTAACTCTCAATTGTCTCTCTTCTTCCATCTGTGTCATTTCCAGATTTCTATTTTTTATGTCACTGATTCTTTCCTCCATCTGGTCAACTCTACTACCTAAGCTGGCTATTTCATTCTTCATTTCTTTTATTGAATTCTTAATCTCTAGAAATTGTATTTGGGTCTGTTTTGATATTTCAATCTTTTTGCTAAAATGTTCCTTTTGTTCTTTGACTGTTTTTCTGAGTTCTTTAAACTGCCTGTCTGTGTTTTCTTGCATCGCATTGAACTTTTCAGAACTGCAATCCTGAATTCTCTGGCATTTAAGTCACATATTTCTGTATCTTTAAATTCATTTTCTGGAGACTTTTCATTTTCTGTCGAGGTGACTTTTTACCTTGGTTATTTATGGTAATTAATGAATCATTATTTCTATTCCTAGGCATCTACAGGGGTGGGTTCTGCAACAGGTTGGCAGGAAGAGGTCTTGCTTTTGTTTTCCAGTAGGTGTTGGGAGAATGTTTTATTTTCTCTCTGACTGCAGCTGTTTACTCACTCTAATGGTGTATTGTTATATTTTCTCTGCACTGTTCTGGCTTCTCACACAATGGGGGAGTTCCCTGGAAGCTGGACTTCTCCTCTGTGAGCAGGTAGCCTGGATATGAGGGAATATTTCCCAACTTATTTTATGAGGCCATTCTTACCTGTGATACTAAAACCAACGATATGATAAAGAAATCAAATTGCAAACTGATAACTCTTGTGAAGTTAGACATAAAACATTGATTGTAGTTTTATTGTTTCAGATCTTACATTTAAGTCTTTAATCCATTTTGAATTAATCTTGTATATGGTGTAAGGAGGTGATCCAACTTCACTTTATTACATGTGTTTCCCAGCACCATTAATTGAACAGATTGTCTTTACCCCAATGTAAATTCTTGCTTCTATTGTCATAGATTAAATGACCATATAGGCATGGATTTATTTCTGGGCTCTCTGTTCTGTTCCACTGATCTATGTGTCTGTTTTTATGCCAGTACCATGCTGTTTTGATAACTATAGCCTTGTAGTATGATTTGATGTCAGGTATCGTGATACTTCCCACTTTGTTCTTATTTCTCAAGATTGCCGTGGCTATTCAGGGTCTTTTATGGTTCCATATAAACTATAGGATTATATATTCTATTTCTATGAAACATGTCCTTGGTACTTTGATAGGAATTGTGTTGAATCTGTATATTGCCTTAGGCAGTATAGACATTTTTACTATATTAATTCTTCCTATCCATGAGCATGGTATGTGTTTCCATCTATTTGTATCTTCTTTAATTTCTCTCTTCAGTGTCTTATAATTTTCTGAGTACAGATCTTTTACTTCTTTGGTTAAATTTATTCCCAGATATTTTATAGTCTTTGAAGCAATTGTAAATGGGATTGTTTTCTTAATTTCTCCTTCTGATATTTTATTGTTATATACAAATGCAAGTGATTTTTTAATATTACTTCTGTATCCTGCTACTTTACTAAATTCATTTATCAGTTCTAATAGTTTTTTGGTGGAGTCTTCAGGGTTCTCTATATATAGTATGTCATCTGCATATAATGACAATTTTACTTCTTCCTTACCAATTTGGATGCCTTTTATTTCTTTTTCTTGTCTGATTGCTGTGGCTAGAACTTCCAGCACTATGTTGAATAGAAGTGGAGAAAGTGGGCAACTTTGTCTTGTGCTTAATCTTAAGGGGAATGGTTTTAGCTTTTCCCCATTGAGTATGACGTTAGCTGTGGGTTTATCATATATGACCTTTATTATGTTGAGATATGATCCTCTATTCCACTTTCTTAAGTTTTTATCATAAATGGCTGCTGGATTTTGTCAAATGCTTTTTCTGCATCTATTGATATGATCATATGATTTTTATTTTTCATTTTGTTAATGTGGTGTATCACATTAATTGATTTGCAGATACTGAACCAACCTTGCATACCAAGAATGAATCCCACTTGATCATGGTGTATGATCTTTTGTATTGCTGAATTCTGTTGCTAATATTTTGTTGAGGATTTTTGCATCTATTTTTATTACAGATATCAGCCTGTAGTTTTATTTTTTGTAATTTCTGATTTGGAGATCAGGGTATAGTGGCCTCATAAAAAGAGTTTGGAGTCTTCCTTCCTTCTGGATTTTTTTGAATAGTTTGAGGAGAAAAAGTGATAACTCTTTTTTGACTTCTTTGTAAAATTCACCTGTAAAGCCATCTGGTCCAGGGCTTTTGTTTTTTGGGAGCTTGTTTATTACTGATTCAATTTCCCTGGTAGTAATCAGTCTGTCCAGATTTTCCATTTCTTTTTGAGTTACCCTTGGAAGGTTATGTGCTTCTAGAAAATTATCCATTTCTTCCAAATTGTCTAATTTGTTGGTGTATAGTTGCTCATAGTATTTTCTTAAATTTTTTTTTGTATTTCTGTGGTGTCTGTTGTCACTTCTCCTCTTTCATTTCTGATTTTATTAATTTGGGTCCTCTCTCTCTCCCTTTTTTTTTAAAAAAATGACTCTCACTAAAGAGTTGTCGATTTTGTTTATCTTCTCAAAAGACCAGATTTTGGTTTCATTGATCTTTTGTATTGTTTTTTGGTATCTATTTCGTTTTTTTCTTTCCGTCTGATCTTTATTATCTCCTTCCTTGTACTCCCTTTGGGCTTATTTTGCTGCTCTTTTCCAGATGCCTTAAGTGTGGAGATAAACTATTGATAGTGATTTTGTTGTTTCTTTGGGGAGGCCTGCATTGCTATGAATTTCCCTCTTAGGACTGCTTTCGCTGCATCCCTTAGATTTTGGGTCATTGTGTTTTCATATTCATTTGTCTCAAGATACGATTTGATTTCTTCCTTGATCTCATGGTTGACCCATTCATTATTTAGTAACGTGTTATTCAGCCTCCATGAATTTGTGTGTCTTCCAGTTTTTTTCCTGTAGTTGATTTCTAATTTCATAGCACTGTGGTCAGAGAAGACAATTGGTATGATTTCAATTTTCTTAAATTTATTGAGACTTGTTTTGTGGCTAACATGTGGTCTATCTTGGAAAATGTTCCACGTGCTCTTGAGAAGAATGTGAATTCTGCAGCTTTGGGGTGAAATGCTCTGAAAATATTGATTAAATCCAACTGGTCCAATGTATCATTTAAGATCGCTGTTTCCGTATTTATTTTCCGTCTGGAGGACCTGTCCCTTGTTGTCAGAGGTGTGTTGAAGTCCCCTACTATGATAGTGTTACTGTTGATCTCTGTCTTTACGTCAGTCAATATCTGTTTTATATATTGAGGTGCTCCTATGTTGGGTGCATAGATGTTTACTAGGGTTATGTCCTCTTGTCGGATGGATCCCTTTATTATTATATAGTGCCCATCTTTGTCTTTTAATATATTCTTCATTTTAAAGTCTATTTTGTCAGATATAAGTATTGCAACTCCAGCTTTTTTCTCATTTCCATTTGCCTGAAATATCATACTCCAATTCTTCACTTTCAGCCTGTGTGTGTCTTTTAATCTGAGGTGAGTCTCTTGTATACAGCATTTGCAAAGGTCTTGCTTTCTTATGCAGTCAGCCACCCTATGTCTTTTGATTGGACCATTTAATCCATTTACATTTAAAGTGATTATTGATAGGGACAGAGTTATTGCCATTTTTAAATTTGTAGTTAGATTGTTTTCATTTTCTTCTGTTTACAGAAGCCCTTTTAACATTTTCTGTAACGCTGGCTTGGTGGTAATAAATTCCTTTAGCTTATTCTTTTCTGGGAAGCTCTTTATCTCTCCATCAACTTTAAATGATAGCCTTGCTGGATAAAGCAATCTAGGTTGTAGGCCTTTGTTTTCCATCACTTTGAGTATCTCCTGCCACTCCCTCCTGGCCTGCAATGTTTCTGTAGAAAAGTCATTTGATAGTCTTATAGGAGTTCCCTTGTATGTAACTTGCTGTCTTTCTCTTGCTGCTTTTAGGATTCTCTCTTTGTCTTTAACCTTTGCCATTTTAACTATAATGTGTCTTGGTGTGGACCTGTTTGGCTTTATCCTGGTTGGAACTCTCTGCACTTCCTGGGCTTGTATGTTGGTTTCCTTCACCATGTTAGGGAAGTTTTTGGACATTATTACTTCAAATATGTTCTCAATCCCTTGCCTCCTCTCTTCACCTTCTGGTATTCCTATGATGTGCATGTTGTTGTGCTTGATGTTATCCCAGAGGTCTCTTAAACCATCTTCATTGTTTTTTATTCTTTTTCATTTCGTTGTTCCATTTGGGTGATCTCTGCTAACTTGTCTTCTAAATCACTGATTCGATCCTCTGCTTCATCTAACCTGCTGGTAATTCCTTCAAGTGTGTACTTTATTTCAATTATTGTATTCTTTAGTTCTAACTGGTTGTTCATTATGATTTCTCTATCCTTCTTTATGTCGTCACGAAGCTCCTTAAACATTCTTATCATCAGTGTTCTGAACTCTGTCTCTGATAGGTTGGTTACCTCTATTTCATTTGGTTCCAATCCTGGAAGTTTCTTCTGTTCTTTTATTTGGGACATGTTTCTTTGTTTCCCCATTCTGGCTGACTCTCTGTGTTTGCTTGGATGTATTAGGTAGATCCCCTAGGGTTCTTGGTTTTTGCTGGGTTATCTTATGTAGTATGTGTCCTTTATATTTGACTTGCACCACTTCCTTCTTTTCCTGTGCATGTGCTCCAAAGGTGACTCTTGTGTTGTGTATATTGCCTTTTAAAGTTGATCTTTAATTGCTTTTGACTTGTCTGTTGGTGGGATTGACTCCTAGGCTGACCAGTCGTGAGACTTGGCTCTGCTCACAGTGGATGTTCTGCTGCGTGAGGGTTGACCGCTCAAATGAGGCTTGGCCCCTATGGCCTCTTGTGCCTGGTAGAGAATTCCTTCTGGGTGTGTCACTTGTAGGTCATACCCGGTAATACTCTGGTTTGGTCTGGAGTTGGCCTCTGGGTGTGTTGAATCTTGTTCCTCTAGGACTGGGCCCTGGTGTAGGGCAATTTCAGAAAGAAGCAAATCACAAAGCCCAACAACAACAACAACAACAACAACAACAAAGAAAAAACCAAATACACTCACATATAAAAACAACCAATAACCCATACTCAACACAGACAAAAATATCAAAAACACAGAAACAAAAACAAAACAGAAAAAGCAGCGCCAGTCTTGGCTTAAGCCCACCAAGTAATGTCCAGGTTGTGATCTGCTGTACGAAACAGTCCTCTGCATTTGTGCAGGCAGAGCTGGTCACCTGGTGCCCAGAGTTACACTGGTACTACAGTTCTAGATGAGTGGGGCTAGGGAGTCTGGATGGTAGTTTTTACAAAGTCAGTGCAGTTTCTGCTCTTGCCTGCACATGTGCATACTGAGAGTAACACAACTAGCCCTGTGCCCAGGTCTCCTGAGTCTTAGGGTACTTCTTCCGTGTGTGTGTGTGTGTGTGTGTGTGTGTGTAGGGAGGGAGATTTCTGAGAGGCTGAAAGCCCAGAGCTGTGTCTGCCACCTAGTGCTGACCCCTGGGAGTGTCTCCACAGTTGTAATTGCCCTGCCCTAGACAGGCCAGAAAAGATGGGGGTTGGGGATGGAGGAGTCTTCTCTCTCCCAACCCAGCAGTATCACACTCTTCCCAGCCTCTTTCTGGGGTCAGAGCTGCAAGCCGGGTCTTCCCAGATCCTGAGCGCTATAGCTCCTCTGCAATCTGACATTACTCCTCAGTTCAGGGGCCAGCTTGAGTCTCTGGAAGGGCAGGGTTAGGATTGGGAGAGTTGGGGGAGGGGCCCAGGTATGGAGTTTATGTCCTTTGTCTGACCTAGGGCCCAGCTGGAGGTCTCAGCTGAGCTTACTGCCTTAAATGCTGGATATGCTGCTCTCTCAGCATGAGAGATCAGCTGTGGGATTCAGGTAGAGTCCACCTCCTCACTTTTGTGGTCTCTGTTCTGTCCTGGGACCCCTGCGTCTCCGCAGCTATGGATGCGGCCACGTCTCCACTCTGTTCCCTTCCCTCTTCCCCTGCTTGCCCAATTTGCCCACCTTCAAGTAATCCTCCTATGAGTCTCTTAGCTGTTCTGTGTGATGAGCAGAGAGTCCTTTGATGGGTTATAGATGTTCAATTTGTTGCAAGTTCTGGAGGAGAATTCAAGAAGACCTCCTCGCTTCCGCCATTCCTATGATGTCCTATAATGTGTCTTGATGTGGGCCTGTTTGTGTTCATCTTGGTTGGAACTCTGCACTTCCTGGGCTTGTATGACTATTTCCTTCACCACGTTAGGGAAGTTTTTAGTTATTATTACTTCAAATATGTTCTCGATTCCTTGCTCTCTCTCTTCTCCTTCTGGTATTCCT
This sequence comes from Rhinolophus sinicus, assembly GCF_036562045.2. Taxonomy (NCBI): domain Eukaryota; kingdom Metazoa; phylum Chordata; class Mammalia; order Chiroptera; family Rhinolophidae; genus Rhinolophus; species Rhinolophus sinicus. The sequence goes on from NC_133768.1 coordinate 43,642,437, forward strand.
ATGATGTGCATGTTGTTGCACATTATGTTATCTCACAGGTCTCTTACTATTTTCATTGTTTTTTATTCTTTTTTCTTTTTGTTGTTCTGCCTGGGTGATCTCTGCTAGCTTGCTTCTAAATTGCTGATTCGATCCTCTGCTTCATCTAACCTGCTGGTAATTCTTTCGAGTACGTTCTTTACTTCAGTTATTGTGTTCTTTAGTTCTAACTGGTTGTTTTTTATGATTTCTCTACCCTTCTTTATGTTCTCACTAAGTTCATTAAACATTCTTATTGTCAGTGTTCTAACTCTATCTCTGATAAGTTGGTTACCTCTATTTTATTTAGTTCCAATTTTGCAGGTTTCTTCTGTTCTTTTATTTGGGACATGTTTTTTTTGTTTCCTCATTCTGGCTGACTCTCTGTGTTTGCTTAAGTGTATTAGGTAGATTCCTTAGGTCTCTCAGTCTTTCCAGGGTGGACTTATGTAGTATGTGTCCTTTGTATTTGAATTGCACAGTCTCCCTATTCTCCTGTGTGTGTGTTCCAGAGGTATCCCTTGTGTTGTGTGTATTCTCCTGTTGAAGTTGAGCTTTAATTGGTTTTGGCTTGTCAGTAGGTAGCATAGACTCCCAGGCTGACTAGCTGTGAGAATTGTCTGTGCCCACAGCATGTGAGCTGCTGTGTGAGGGTTGACCTCTCAGATGAAGCTTGGTCCCTATGGGCTCTTGTGCCAGTAGGGAATTCCCTTTGGGTGTGTCACTTGTAGGTGAAACCCAGTAGTGATCTGGTTTTGTCTGGGGTTGCCCTCTGGTTGTGTTGATTCTTGTTACTCTTGGGCTGGGCCCTGGTGCAGGGGGGATTTCAGCACAAAACAAATCAACAAGCACAACAACACCACCAACAACATAAAAACAAATACACTCACATGTAAAAACAACCGACAACCAACACTCAAAACAAACAAGAATATTAAAAATACAAAACAAATGAAACAAAATAAAAAACAGTAACATCCCCCCCAAAAAAATCAATACAGAAAAATGGAAAGAAGTAGGAAACCTAGAGCAAGAAAAATAAACAAGATGAGAGAAAGAAAGAAAGGGAAAAATGTATAGATAGATAGATAGATAGATAGATAGATAGATAGATAGATAGATAGATATAATAATAATGTTAAAATAAAAAAACACACAACAACCCCCCCCAAAAAAACAAACAAACAAAAAACAGTGCCAGTCTTGGCTTAAGTCCACCAAGCTATCTCCAGGTCGTCTTCTCCTGTAGAAAAACTCTTCTGTATCTTGTGGAGGCAGAGCCAGCCACCTGGTGCCCAGAGTGACCCTGGCAATGCAGTTCTAGATGATCAGGGCTATCGGGTGTGGTTGGTAGTTTTTACAGAATCAGTGCAGTTTCTGCTCTCGCGTGCACAAACATGGGCTGAGAGCACCCCAGCCAGCCACCGAGAGGTGGGTTCTTCCCTGTGCACAGGTCTCTTTGGTCTTAGGGCACTTCTTCTGTCAGGGGGTGTGGCGTGCGTGAGATTTCTGAGCTGCTGAAAGCCCAGAGCTGCCTCTGCCACCTGCTGCTGTCCCTGTGTGGGTCTCAGCAGCTGTAATTGCTCTGCTGGGAGGCACCCAGAAAAGGTGGGGGCTGTGTAGGCAGGTGTCTTAGTCTCCCTGCCCAGCCTCTTCCTTAGGTCACAGCTGCAAACTGGCTTTTTCCAGTTCTCGAAGGGCTGCAGTGCCTCTGTGATCTGACACTACTCTGTTCAAGGACCAACTTAAAACTCTGGAAGGGTGGGGGTAGAATTGCTGTGGGAGAGTGGGAGGAAGGGCCCAGGTATGGAGTTTGCTTTCTGTCTGACCGATAGAGCCCAGCCACAGTTCTCAGCTGAGGTTTCTGCCTCAAATGCTGGGCACTGCAGTCCTCTATGCTGATCTCTCGGCAGGACTGTGGGGTGCAGGGTAAATAGCCCATAGCCTGGCTGTTGGGATCTCTTGTCTGCATTCTGGGGCTCCCGTGTCTCTGCATCCATGGATGTGGGCTAGTCTAAACACCACTCCCTTCCCTCTTCCCCTGCTTGCCCACCTTCAGGTAATCCTCATGCGAGCCTCTTAGCTGTTCTCTGTGATGAGCAGAGAATCCTTTGATGAGTTATAAATGTTCAATTTGTGGTAACTTCCAGGGGAGAACTCCAGAAGCCCACCTCACTGCCACCATTTCTATGACCCCAGGTCTCCTCTTTTAATGGGCCCATGCAAAGACTCTCTCACTCCCAGGCACTCACCTTGGGATCTGGAGGAGGGACTGTGGCACAGGTGGCACCAGAGACATATAAGGAGAGACTGAGTTGTGTGGATTAAAGGTGAGGGCTAGAGCGACAGCTGCCATTGTTTATGTGTTGAGACCTCCTCCTGTGCAGCTGGCGGGCTGATGCCATCTTTCTTGTGTTGAGCCTTCCCACCTCTCAGTCAAATCTGAATCTGCATTACCATGATGATCTCCACTTGCTCCACCCTAGTGACTCTCTGGAAACCCCTGCCCCCAACTTGCTTATCAGGTGAGGCTCTTTCGGTGGTGGGCAGCCAGCATTGGCCCACACTGCAATCTTTCTTGAACAACTCTTGGTGGTCCATGGACCCCAGGTGGGCAGTACATGGCCTCGGTGTACTCTGTGACTTTTGCTGAGTGGCCCCAGGTTCAGCATAGGTGCCAAATCTGAATCTGCATTAACCTGGTGAACAGTACTCTCCTCACCCTGGTGGCTCCCTGAGACTCCATTTAATGGCTGGAGGATCTGTAGTATTATCTCCCATTTCATTCCGGATATTGGTAATTTGTGTTTTCTCTCTTTTAACTTGTATCAGTCTTCACAGAGGCTTATCGATTTTATTTTGTTTTCAATGAACTAGCTTTTAAAGATTTCATTGATTTTGTCTATTTTCCTATTGCAATTTCATGATTTCCGCCCTCGTTGTCGTTATTTCCTTCTCTCTGCTTGCTTTGGGTTCATTTTGTTCTTCTTTTACTCATATCTGAGGTGGAAACATTGATTTTTTAAAATTTGAGACACTTGCTCATTTCTAATGTAAGCATTTAATGCTGTAAAATTCTCATTCTGCCTGGAATGACATATTTCAATATACTATATTTTCATTTACTTAGTTACCTAATTTTTTCATTTATTTGAAACCACCTCTTTGATCCTCTGATTATAAAGATGTTTTGTTTAAATTTCATATATCTATAGACTTTCTTGTTATATTTCAAACATTGATTTCTAGTTTGATTTTATTTTGGTCAGATACAAAATTTTGTATGATTTCAACTCTTTTAAATTAGTTGAAGTTTGTTTCATGGTCCAGCATACGGTCTCTCTTGGTTATGTTTCTGTGGATAACTGAATAAAATATGTATTTTGATGTTGTTTGGAATGTGCTATATATCAATTAAATATCACCATGTTAGTTCATTATGATGTTCAGTTCTATATCCTTGCTGATATTCCACCTTGTAGTTCTATCGGTTTCTAGAAGGGGTATTGAAGTTCCTGAATAAAATTGTGGATTTGTCTATTTCTTCCTTCAATTCTATTAATTTTGTTTCATGGATATAGATTTTTAAATTGAAGTAACATTGGTTTACATCATTATGTAAGTTTCAGGTGTGCAAAATATTAATTCAACATCTGCATACACGATGTCATGCTCACCACCAAAAATCCAGTTTCCATCTGTCACTGTAACATTGACCCCCTTTACTTATTTTGTCCTCCCTTCATCTACCTTCTCCTCTGATAAGCACAAATCTGTTGTCTGCCTCTGTGAGGTTTTTTTTATTTTGTGGTTTGTTCATTTTTTGTGTGTGTGTTTAAATTCTACCTGAGTCAAGAGATGTCAACAAAATGGCGGTGTGAGGTGAGCGTCCGTAAATCTCCCCTGGAATTTACAACTAATAGAACAACTATAGCTCCACAAAGGACCCCCTGCACAGCAGACAGGCAAGACGAAGAGGCCCACTTCTGATTTCACCTAAAGGGGGGCGAATCACGCAAGCGGGGGAAGAGGGAAGGGAGAAATGTGGAGACGGAGATGCGTGGGTACAGGACAAAGACCTAGCACAGTGCTCTGAGCTCCCTGCATCCCGGAAATACCGCAGCTGTGGGAGAGGGAAGAACTTGGACTGCTAGGGTTCTGCTTATGACCCACAGGGCTGAGGGGGAAGCATATAACATGGCTGAAACCAACGCTCACGGTAGAGACCTCGGAGAGAAGACTGAGGGAAGAATGCTGAAAATGGTGGTTTAAGCCCTCACTACTGAGCAGAGAACGGACGCCTTAGGCACTGAGACTAGCTGCCCCCTCCCTACCCTCCCAGAGCTCACCCCACCCGCACCTGCCCGGTGCTTGAAGTGGAACAGTTGCAGTGTCAGATCAAAAGAATAGAATATTTGCTGTTTTGAGAACTGTGGAAAGCAGACACAGATTTGCAGCCCAACTAGTTCCGGCAAAGGGGAGGGAGCTGTGGAAGCAGGACTGGCTGTGGTGGTGGTTGCCACCATTGCTCTGGGCCACCTCTCACAACTCACCCCGTCCCTGGCCCCATATATCTGGGCGGATGCCTGCATGAGTAAACAGACTGCTGAAACATATGGGCTCTGAATCTGGTGCAGGAAGAGCTTTGGAACTTCAAAAGCTCTCCACATACCCACACGGACACTGCGTCCTGTGACCCAGGCAAACTGTTAACAGAGGAGAAAGCCGATCCCAGGGAATCCCCCCATTCTGTGAGAAACTGGAATAGTGCAGAGAAAACATAGCACTACCATGTGAAAGAGAAAACAAAGCTGCAGTCAGAGAGAAAATAAAACTTTCTACCAGCAAGTACTGGAAAACAAAAGAAAGACCTCTTGCTATCAACCTCTTGCAGAAGCCACGCCTGTAGATGCCTAGGAAGAGAAATAATAAATCAGTCATTGCCATGAAAAACTAAGGCAACAAGACAGCTTAGAAGAAAGTGAAAAGTCTCCAGAAAAGGAACTTAAAGATATGGAAATATGTGACTTAAATGACAGAGAATTCAAGATTGCAGTTCTGAAAAAATTCAACGAGATGCGAGAAAACACAGAGAGGCAGTTTAATGAACTCAGAAACACAATCAAAGAACAACATTAGCATTTTATGAAAGAGATTGAAACTTAGAAAAAGAACCAAATGGAATTTCTGGAGATTCAGAACTCAATAGAAGAAATTAAGAATGAAATAGCCAGCTTAGGTAGTAGAGTTGACCAGATGGAGGAAAGAATTAGTGACATTGAAGATCAAAACTTGGAAATGACATGGATGGAAGAAGAAAGAGACTTGAGACTTAAAAGAAATGAAAGAACTCTACAAGAACTTTCTGACTCCATCAGAAAGAACAATATAAGAATAATGGGCATACCAGAAGGAGAAGAAAGAGAGAAGGGAACAGTGAATATATTCAAACAAATTGTCGATGAGAAATTCCCAAAACTTGTGGACAGAACTGGATCCTCGAATCCAAGAAGCAAATAGAACACCTAATTACCTCAATCCCAACAGGCCTTCTCCAAGGCACATTGTATTGAAGCTGTCTAAAATCAATGACAAACAAAGAATCCTCAAGGCAGCCAGGGAAAAGAAGACGGTAACCTACAAAGGAAAGCCCCTTAGATTATCATCAGATTTTTCAGCAGAAACTCTAAGCCAGGAGGGAGTGGAACCAAATATTCAAACTATAGAAAGAGAGAGATTATGAGCCAAGAAAAACATATCCAGCAAATATATCCTTTGGATATGAAGGAGGAATAAAGACCTTTCCAGACATACAGAAGCTGAGGGAATTTTCCAATACACGACCTGCACTACAAGAAAGACTAAAGGAGGCTAGTCGACCACCATCAACAGGGACAATTTGTGGCAACCAAAACATAAAAAGGGGCAGAGTAAAGGCCTGAACCGGAATATGGGAATGGAGAAAGTAAGCGTGCTAAAGAAAATGGAATAGTCTAAAAATCAAACTTTCTTTTACATAAATTTAAGGGTAACCACCCAAAAAAAATCCAGAACTCAAACATGTACTGTAATAAAAGAAGAAACAGAGGGAAACAACATAGAAATAATAGACAACAACAAAAAGGCAAAGAAACAATGGAGACACAGTCTTACCAGAAAACTAAAGATAGAATGAAAGGAAATCCTTACATAGCAATAATCACCCTAAATGTAAATGGACTGAACTCACCAATCAAAAGGCACAGAGTAGCAGATTGGATCAAAAAACTAAACCCAACCATATGCTGTCTCCAAGAGACACATCTCAACTACAAGGACAAGCATAGGCTCAAAGTGAAAGGGTAGAAATAGACACTCCAAGCAAATGGTACCCAGAGAAAATCAGGTGTAGCCATAATGCTATCAGATGAAACAGACTTCAGGGTGAAAAAGATAACAAGAGACAAAGATGGACATTTCATAATGCTAAAGGGGACTATACAACAAGAAGACATAACAGTCGTCAGTGTGATTATTGCTATGTGAGGATTTCCTGTCATTCTATCTTTAGTTTTCTGGTAAGGCTGTGTCTCCATTGTTTCTTTGTCTTTTTGTTGTTGTCTATTATTTCTGTGTGGTGGTATTCTATGATGTTTCCCTCTGTTTCTTATTTTATTACAGTACATATTTCAGTTCTGGATTTTTTTTGAGTGGTTACCCTTAAGTTATGTAAAAGAAAGTACCCTCAGCCCTGTCAGCCATAAGCAGAGCCCTAGCAGTATGAGTTCTTCTCTCTCCCGCAGCTGCGGTAGTTCCGGGATGCAGTAAGCTTGGAGCACTTAGCTAGGTCTGCGTCCTGTGCCCATGTGGCTCTGGCTCCGCACTTCTCCCTTCCCTCCTCTCCCGTTCGTGCAATTCGCCCACCTTTAGGTGAATTCAGTATTAGGCCTCTTCGTCTTGCCTTTCTGCTGTGCAGGGAGTTGTTGTGGAGTTATTTTTGTTGGATTAGTTGTACATTCCAGGGGAGCTTTACAGAGGCTCACCTCACGCAGCCATTTTGATGACATCACTCCGTAATGGTTTCACTTACATATATTGTGAAATGATTAACACAATAAGTTAGCATCCATCATCTCATGTAGATGTAGATACAATAAAAAGCAAAAAAAAAAAAAAGTATTTTTTTCCTTGTGATGAGAACTCTTAAGATTTACTCACTTAACTATATAGATATAGATATAGATATACAGATATATAATAGAGCAGTGTTAACTATAGTCATCATATTGTACATTACACCCTTAGTACTTATTAATCTTATAACTGGAAATTTGTTGCTTATGATCACCTGCCTCCAAGAATTAAAAATTTAAGGTAACATTTATCTTAGCTTAGGTTCAAAGTTATTCTTCCCTATTATAAAAATCGATTCAAATGTATCTGTCAATGATTTGTTTTGAGTTTTTATGTGTTTTATCTTTGAAAATATATTTTCATACAGATAGGTACTGCCAAATATTGATATTAATCCATGTGGATGATTTTTTTTAGTAACCATTTTAAAGAATACAACTAAGTACATTCACAATGTAGTGCCATCATCACCAATATACAATTCCAAAATGTTTTCATTATCCGAAACAGAGATTCTCTGCCTATTAAACAATACCTCCCTTTTCCTCCCTCCCCTCAACCCCTGGTAACTTTATGTCTCTACGAAATTGCCTTTTCTATGTACGTCATATAAATGCAATCGTATATTTGTCATTTTGTGTCTGTTAAAGGTTCATCCATGTTGTAGCATGCATCAGAATTTTATTTCTCCTTGAGGCAGAAAAATATTCCATTATATGTATATGCCATATTTTCTTTATCCATTCATCCATTGATGAACATTTGGGTTGTTTCCACCTTTTGACGATTGTGAATAATACTGCTATGAACATTGGTGTACAAGTATCTATTTGAGTCCCTGTCTTTGGTTCTTTTGAGTATATACCTAACAGTGAAATTGCTGGATCACATGGTAATTTTATGTTTAACTTTTTCAGGAACAATCATTCTATTTTCTACAATGTCTATACCATTTTACATTCCCACCAGCAATACACAAGGTTTCCAATTTTTCTGCATCCTTGCCAATACTTATTTTCTGTTTCTTTTATATATAACAACCATGCCAATGGATGTGAAGTGGTTATCTCATTGTGGTTTTGATTTGTATTTCCCTAATTATTGTGATGTTGAGCATATTTTCATATGCTTACTGTCCATTTGTATACCTTCTTTGGAGAAATGTCTATCCAAGTCTTTTGTACATTTTTATATTGAGTTGTCTTGTTGTTGTGTTTGAGTTGTAGGAGTTCTTTGTATATTCTGGATACTAATCTCTTATCAGATATATGATTTGTAAATACTTTCTCCCATTCAGTGTGTCTTCTTTTTACTCTCTTGAAAGTCCTTTGATGCAGAAAAGTTTTTTTAAATTTTGATGATATCCAATTTATCTATTTTCTTTTGTAATCTAAGCATTTGGTGTTACATCCCAGTAATCATCACAAAATCCAATTTTATGAAGCTTTTCCACTATGTTTTGATAGTTTTACCTCTTACATTTATGTCTTTAATTCACTTTGAGTTAATTTTTGTATATGGTATAAAGTACGGGTCCAACCTCATTATTTTACATGTGGATATCCAGTTTCCCCAGAACCAATTATTGCATTTACTGTCCTTTCCAAAGTATTGACTTTTAAAACTTGCTTTAAGGGAGTGATGTCAGCAAGAAGGTGAAAGAGGAGTTTTCCACTGTCATTACCCCCACAGAACAATGATTTTGACAGTCACCCACAGAGGAGAGTACCTTCGTGGGAATGTAGGAGCCCAGTGAAGAATTCCAGAGCATGGTTAGAGAAAACAAAAAATCCACGAATAGATACATTGAAGAGGGTAAGAGGAACAATTTAACTTTGCCCATGTCACCCCTCTCCCAAAGTGTCATGGCTCAGTGCTGAGAGACCCTCTCAGCATACAATTTTTCCCATAAGGGAAAGTGAGAGACATAGGTGAGTACCTCCTGGTTTTCCCAGATGTACAGGATGCTGCCCAAAAGGCCCAATTCTTTCTCACCTCACCCAGATAACTATGGTGATCTGCAAGGCTGAAGGATTAGGAAAGGCTGGGAATATGGCAGCCAGGGCTCAGAACTCATCAAAGGAATACTACTAACTGCTTCATAGTTCTTCCTATTAATTGATTCATGGAGACCATCAGGAATCCTTCCCATAAATCACTGTAGGTGCTTCACCTGCAGAACACCAGAAATAGACTATAGGTACCCCAAATGCTCTGGCAACCTCACCCACGCTCCCTGCACTCCTTCTATGACCAGGTCCTGACACGCACTCCTACAGACAGTGAGTGCTGGTCTTTGCAGATGGCTAGTAAGCAAACATAGAAAGTAGGCTCCACTATGAGAGATTGGGAAAAGGCTCTCACACGTAAGCATTTCAGGGCATTGACCTATGGAAAACAATGGGAGTTTCTCAGAACCTGGTCTGGATTTTCAGGATCAAGAAAAGGCATACATACATAAAGCAGCAGAATACACATTCTTAGGAACAATTCTCTAGATATATAATACGTTAGGTCACAAAACAAGTCTTAACAAATTTAAGTACATTAAAATCATATCAAATATCTTCTCTAACCACAATGGTATGAAAATAGATATAAATAACAGTAGAAGTGATAGAAAATTCACAAATATGTGGAAATTAAACAACACATTCCAACGGAACAGGATAGAATGCACAGAAATAAATCCATGCATGTAAGGTCAACTAATCTTTGACATGGGAGCAAAGAACACACAATGGGAAAAGAATAGTCTCTTCAATCAATGTTATTGGGAACTGGATATTTGTCTGCAGAAGAATGAAATGGGACCCGTCTTATACCATTCACAAAAATTAATTCAAAATGGATTAGTCTTAAGGGTAAGATATGACACCATGAAATTCCTAGAAGAAAACAGGAAAAAAGCTCCATGACATTGGTCTTGTCAATGATTTCATGGCTATGACACCCAAAGCGCAAGCAACGAAAACAAAAATAAACAAGTGGGACTACAACAAGCTAAACAGCTTCTCCTCAACAAAAGAAACAATCAGTAAAATGAAAAGGCAACCTATGGAATGGGAGAAAATATCACAAACCACATTTTTTTTTTTTCAGGTGTATAATTCTGTATTACATCATCTATAAATCCCATTGTGTGTTCATCACCCAGAGTCAGTTCTCCTTCCATCACCATATATTCGATCCCCCTTACCCTCATCTCCCACCCCCCACCCCCTGCCCCCCTTACCCTCTGGCAACCACTAAACTATTGTCTGTGTCTATGAGTTTCTGTTTCTCATTTGTTTGTCTTGTTCTTTTGTTGTTTTTGGTTTATATACCACATATCAGTGAAATCACATGGTTCTCTGCTTTTCTGTCTGACTTGTTTCGCTCAGCATTACTCTCTCAAGATCCATCCATGTTGTCACAAATGTTCCTATATCATCTTTTCTTACTGCAGAATAGTATTCCATTGTGTATATATACCACAACTTCTTTATCCATTCATCTATCGAAGGACATTTTGGTTGTTTCCATGTCTTGGCCACCGTAAACAAAGCTGCAATGAACATTGGAGCACACGTGTCTTTATCTCTAAATGTTTTCAGATTTTTGGGTAGATACCCAGGAGAGGGATTGCTGGGTCATATGGCAATTCTATTCGTAATTCTTTGAGGAACCTCCACACTGCCTTCCATAACGGCTGCACCAGTCTGCATTCCACCAACAGTGTATGAGGGTTCCTTTTTCTCCACAGCCTCTCCAACATTTGTTATTATTTGTCTTGTTGATGATAGCCATTCTGACTGGGGTGAGGTGATATCTCATTGTGGTTTTGATTTGCATTTCTCTGATGATTAGTGATGTTGAGCATTTTTTCATATGTCTATTTGCCATTTGTATGTCCTCTTTGGAGAAATGTCTCTTCAAGTCCTCTGCCCATTTTCAATTGGGTTGTTTGTTTTTTGTTGTTGAGTTGCATGAGTTCCTTGTATATTCTGGATACTAGCCCCTTATCGGAGGCACTGTTTGCAAAAATCTTCTCCCATTCAGTTGGTGGCCTCTTTATTTTGTCAATGGTTTCTTTTGCTGTGCAGAAGCTTTTAAGTTTCATATAGTCCCATTCGTTTATTTTAGCTTTTACTTCCATTGCCTTTGGAGTCAAGTTCATAAAATGCTCTTTGAACCCAAGGTCCATAAGTTTAGTACCTATGTTTTCTTCTATGCAGTTTATTGTGTCAGGTCTTATGCTTAAGTCTTTGATCCATTTTGAATTAACTTTGGTACATGGTGACAAATAGCAGTCCAGTTTCATTCTTTTGCACGTGGCTATCCAATTCTCCCAGCACCATTTATTGAAGAGGCTGTCTTTGCTCCATTGTATGTTTTTAGCTTCTTTGTCAAAAATTATCTGTCCATATTTATGTGGTTTTATTTCTGGGTTCTCAATTCTATTCCATTGGTCTATGTGTCTGTTTTTCAGACAATACCATGCTGTTTTGAATATTGTAGCCCTGTAGTACAAGCCAAAGTCAGGAAGTGTGATACCTCCAGTATTGTTCTTTTTTCTTAAGATTGCTTTGGCTATTCGGGGTCTTTTGTGGTTCCAAACAAATCTGATGAATTTTTGTTCTACTTCTTTAAAAAATGCCATTGGGATTTTGATGGGGATTGCATTAAATCTGTATATTGCTTTGGGTAATACGGTCATTTTAACTATGTTGATTCTTCCAATCCATGAGCACGGAATATCTTTCCATTTCTTTGTGTCTTCTTCAATTTCTTTTAAAAACGTCTTATAGTTTTCAGCATATAGATCTTTCACATCTTGGTTAAGTTTATTCCTAGGTATTTTATTCTTTTTGCTGCAATTGCAAAAGGAATTGTTTTTTGTATTTCTTTTTCTGAGATTTCGTTGTTGATATATAAGAATGCAATGGACTTTCGTACGTTGATTTTGTAGCCGGCAACTTTACTGTATTCGTTGATTGTTTCTAATAGCTTTTTGGTGGAGTCTTTAGGGTTTTCTATATATAGCATCATGTCATCTGCAAAGAGTGATAATTTAACTTCTTCATTCCCAATTTGGATGCCTTTTATTTCTTTCTCTTGCCTGATTGCTCTGGCAAGGACTTTAACACTATGTTGAAAAGCAGAGGTGATAGGGGACATCCCTGTCGTGTTCCTGAACGTAGAGCAAAGGGCTTCAGTTTTCTCCATTAATTATGAGATTAGCAGAGGGCTTGTCATATATGGCCTTTATTATGTTAAGGTATTTTCCTTCTATACCCATTTTATTAAGTGTTTTAATCATAAATGGATGTTGTATCTTGTCAAATGCTTTTCTGCATCAATTGATATAATCATATGATTTTTGTCCTTTATTTTGTTTATGTGATGTATCACATTGATGGATTCGTATGTTGAACCATCCTTGTGCCCCGGGATGAACCCCACTTGGTCGTGATGAATAATCTTTTTAATGCATTGTTGTATTCGATTTGCTAGAATTTTATTTAGGATTTTTGCATCGGTATTCATTAGAGATATTGGTCTGTAGTTTTCTTTTTTGTGCTGTCCTTACCAGGTTTTGGTATCAGGGTAATGTTGGCCTCATAAAATGAGTTAGGGAGTACTGTCTCTTCTTCAATTTTTGGAAGAGTTTGTGCAGAATTGGTATTAGATCCTCTTTGAAGGTTTGGTAGAATTCACTAGTGAAGCCATCTGGTCCCGGACTTTTGCTTTTGGGAAGGTTTTGGATGACTGATTCAATTTCGTTACTGGTGATCGGTCTGTTTAGATTTTCCAGTTCTTCATGGTTCAGCCTTGGAAGGCTATATGTTTCTAAGAACTTGTCCATTTCTTCTAGGTTGTTGAATTTGGTGGCATATAGTCCTTCATAGTATTCTTGGATGATCCTTTGTATTTCTGTGGTGTCCGTGATAACTTCCCCTTTTACGTTTCTGATTTTGTTAATCAGTGTCTTCTCTCTTTTTATCTTAGTAAGTCTAGCCAAGGGTTTGTCAATTTTGTTAATCTTTTCAAAGAACCAGCTCTTTGTCACATTAATTTTTCTATTGTCTTTTTGTTCTCTATTTCATTTAGTTCTGCTCTAATTTTTGTTATTTCCTTTCTTCTGCTGACCTTGGGTTTTACTTGTTCTTCTTTTCTAGTTCTTTAAGGTGTAACATGAGGTTATTTATTTGGGAGTTTTCTTGTTTCTTGAGATAGGCCTGTAATGAGATAAATTTCCCTCTTAAAACTGCTTTCGCTGCATCCCAAAAATTTTGGTAGGATGTATTTTCATTGTCATTTGTTTCTATGTATCTTTTGATCTCTCCTCTAATTTCTTCTTTGACCCAGTCCTTCTTTAAAAGTATGTTATTTAATCTCCATGTATTTGTGTTTTTCCCCGCTTTCTTTTTACAGTTGATATCCAATTTCAAAGACTTGTGATCAGAGAATATGCATGGTATGATTTCAATCTTCTTAAATTTGTTGAGACTGATTTTATGTCCCAATATATGGTCTATCCTTGAGAATGTTCCATGTACACTAGAAAAGAATGTATAGTCTGATGTTTTAGGATGAAGTGCTCTATAAATGTCAATTATGTCCATTTCATCTAATGTGTCATTTAGGGCTACTATTTCGTTATTTATTTTCTGTTTGGATGATCTATCCATAGCTGTCAATGATGTATTTAAGTCCCCTAGTATAATTGTGTTTTGGTCAATTTCTCCCTTTAGTTCTGTTAGTAGTTGCTTGGTGTATTTGTGCTCCCTGATTGGGGGCATAAATATTGATGACTGTTATGTCTTCTTGTTGTACAGTCCCTTCACCATTATGAAATGTCCATCTTTGTCTCTTGTTATCTTTTTCACCTTGAAGTCTGTTTCATCTGATATCATTATGGCTACACCTGATTTTCTCTGGGTACCATTTGCTTGGAGTGTCAATTTCCACCCTTTCACTTTGAGTCTATGCTTGTCCTTGTAGCTGAGATGTGTCTCTTGGAGACAGCATATGGTTGGGTTTAGTTTTTTGATCCAATCTGCTACTCTGTGCCTTTTTATTGGTGAGTTCAGTCCATTTACATTTAGGGTGATTATTGATATGTGAGGATTTCCTGTCATTCTATCTTTAGTTTTCTGGTAAGGCTGTGTCTCCATTGTTTCTTTGCCTTTTTGTTGTTGTCTATTATTTCTGTGTGGTGGTATTCTATGATGTTTCCCTCTGTTTCTTCTTTTATTTCAGTATATATTTCAATTCTGGATTTATTTTGAGTGGTTACCCTTAAGTTTATGTAAAAGAAAGTTTGATATTTAGAGTATTCCATTTTCTTCAGCACGCTTACTTTCTCCATTCCCATATTCGGTTCAGGCCTTTACTCTCCCCCTTTTTGAGTTTTGGTTGCCACAAATTGTCCCTGTTGATGGTGGTCGAATAGCCTCCTTTAGTATTTCTTGTAGTGCAGGTCGTGTATTAGAAAATTCCCTCAGCTTCTGTATGTCTGGAAAGGTCTTTATTCCTCCTTCATATCTAAAGGATATCTTTGCTGGATATATTATTCTTGGCTCATGGTTTCTCTCTTTCAATAGTTTGAATATTTGGTTCCACTCCCTCCTGGCTTGTAGAGTTTCTGCTGAAAAATCTGATGATAATCTAATGGGCTTTCCTTTGTAAGTTACCGTCTTCTTTTCCCTGGCTGCCTTGAGGATTCTTTCTTTGTCGTTGATTTTAGACAGCTTCAATACAATGTGCCTTGGAGAAGGCCTGTTGGGATTGAGGTAACTAGGTGTTCTATTTGCTTCTTGGATTCGAGGGTCCAGTTCTGTCCACAAATTTGGGAAGTTCTCATCGACAATTTGTTTGAATATATTCTCTGTTCCTTCTCTCTTTCTTCTCCTTCTGGTATGCCCATTATTCTTATATTGCTCTTTCTGATGGAGTCAGAAAGTTCTTGTAAGTTCTTTCATTTCTTTTAAGTCTCAAGTCTCTTTCTTCTTCTATTGTGTCATTTCCAGGTTTCTATCTTCGATGTCACTGATTCTTTCCTCCATCTGGTCAACTCTACTACCTAAGCTGGTTATTTCATTCTTAATTTCTTCTATTGAGTTCTTAATCTCCAGAAATTCTATTTGGTTCTTTTTAAGATTTCAATCTCTTTCGTAAAATGCTCATGCTGTTCTTTGATTGAGTTTCTGAGTTCCTTTAACTGCCTATCTGTGTTTTCTTGTATCTCGTTGAGTTTTTCAGAACTGCAATCTTGAATTCTCTGTCATTTAAGTCACATATTTCTGTATCTTTAAGTGCCTTCTCTGGAGATTTTTCACTTTCTTTCTGAGCTATCTTGTTGCCTTGGTTATTCATGGCGATTACTGGTTTACTATTTCTCTTCCTAGACATCTACAGGAGTGACTTCTGCAACAGGTTGATAGAAAGCGGTCTTTCTTTTGTTTGCCAGTACTTGTTGGTAGAATGTTTTATTATTTCTCCAACTGCAACTTATTTTCTTCTCCCACACAGTAGTGCTATGTTTTCTCTGCACTATTCCAACTTCTCACACAATGGGGATTCCCTGGGAGACGGGCTTCTCCTCTGTTAATAGTTCGTCTAGGTCACAGGCGCAGTGTCCCGGTGGGTATGCGGAGAGCTTTTGATGTTCCAAAGCTCTTCCAGCTCCTGATTCAGAGCCCGTATATTTCAGCAGTTCTGTTTACTCCTGCAGGGATCCGCCCAGATAGGTGGGGTCAGGGGCGGGGTGAGTTGTGAGAGGTGGCCCAGAGCAATGGCGGCGACCACCACCACAGCCGGTCCTGCTTCCACAGCTCTCTCCCTTTGCTGGAACTAGTTGGGCTGTGAATTTGTGTTTGCGGTCCACAGTTCTCAAAACAGCAAATTTTCTGTTGTTTTGATCTGACACTGCTACTGTTTCGCTTCTAGCTCCGTGCAGGTGGGGGCGGGGCGAGCTCCGTGTCTGGAGGGAGGGGGCGGCTAGTCTCAGTGCCTAAGGCTCCGTTCTCTGCCCAGCAGTGCGGGCTTAAACCACCGTTTTCAGCCTTTTTCCCTCAGTCTTTTCTCCGAGGTCTCTGCCGTGAGCGTTGGGTTCAGCCGTGTTATATGCTGTCCCCTCAGCCCTGTGGAGCCCTGGCGGAGCCCTAGCAGTCCGATCTCCCGCAGCTGCGGTAGTTCCGGGAAGCAGCGAGCTCGGCTCACTGAGCTAGGTCTGCGTCCTGCGCCCGCGCGGCTCCGTCTCCGCGCGCCTCTCCCCCTCCTCCTCCCTCCACTCGCGGGATTCTCCCACCTGTAGGTGACCTCAGTCAGTAGTGGGCCTCTTCGTCTCCCCTGTCTGCTGTGCAGGGAGTCCCTTGTGGAGCCTTTGCTGTTCGATTCTTTGTATGACCACATTTTTGATATAGGGTTAATATCCAAAACATACAGAGGGTGCCAAAAAATGTATACACATTTAAAAAAAGGAAAAACTGTATTAATTGTAATACTCAATATATACCAATAACAAAAGATGAATACAAGTTACGTTTGACTTCTGCAATTACCACAGGTGCTCAAAGTGGTTACCATCAGCGTCCAGACACTTCTGATTACAGTGAACTACTTCTTGAGCATAGATAATATCTCTTAAAATGTGTGTACATTTTTTGGCACCCCCAGTAAAAAGAACTCACACAACTCATTAGCAATACTACTACTACTACTACTACTACTACTACTACTACTACTGATAATAATAATAATGGTAATAATAGATTAAAAATGTGCTAAGGACTGGAATTTTTCCAAAGAATACATATAAATGACTTTCAGGTACATGAAAAGATGATCAATGTCACTAATGTGAATCTAAACCATAATGACTTATTACCTACACCTGTTGGGAAGCCTATTATCAAAAAGTCAAGAGTTAACAGAGGTTGGTGAGGATGTGAAGAAGGGAATCCTTGTACACTGTTGGTGGAATGTTAATTGGTATACATTATGGAAAACAGTATGGAAGTTCCTCAAAAAATAAATATAAAACTACCATGTGATCCAGCAATCCCACTTCTGGGTATTTATCTGAATGAAACAAAAACAATACCTCGAAAAAATATATGCACTCCCATGTTTATTGTGGCATTATTCACAATAGCCAAGATATTAAAAGAACCTAAGTGTCTGCTGATAAATGAATGCATAAAGAAAAAAAATGTTACATAGATATAGGTATAGATATATATCCATAAAAAGAAAATCCTGTCATTTGCAACAACATGGATGAAACTTGGAGGGCATTACACTAAGACAGACAGGGAAAGACAAATATTGTATAGTGTTACCTATATGTGGAATATGAAAAAAAATAAGTCAAACTCATTGAGAAAGAGAGTAGAAGGATGGTTGCCAGGGGGATTGGGATTGGGGGGAAATGGAGAAATGGTCAAAGTGTACAAACTTTCAGTTATAAGATGAATAAGTTCTGAGGCTCCAATGTATAACATAGTGACCCTAGATAATAATACTGTATCAAAAACAAAAATTTCTTGAAATTTGTCAAGAAAGATCTTAAGCATTCTCATTACTAGAGGGAAAAAGGTATTTATATGAGGTGATGTATGTGCTAATGAACTTGATTGTGGTAATCATTTCACAATGTATACATATCATCACGGGTACACTTTAAACATATGTAGTTTTCTCAGTTATACCTCAGTAAAGCTGGAAAAATATAATTTGCTTTAAGATGACTCACTTTCTCCATGTTGATGGCTATTTTTCTTAAAATTTATAAGAGCACTTTATATATTA
Source organism: Rhinolophus sinicus (assembly GCF_036562045.2). Classification (NCBI taxonomy): domain Eukaryota; kingdom Metazoa; phylum Chordata; class Mammalia; order Chiroptera; family Rhinolophidae; genus Rhinolophus; species Rhinolophus sinicus. The sequence continues at coordinate 43,660,365 of NC_133768.1, forward strand.
AGGCCATTAACCTTTTGCTGCATGTGTTCCAAATACTTTCACCCAATATGTCCTTTGCCTTTTAATCTTTTACTTTGTGGGGTTTCCACGAGTGTCATGTTTTAAAATAGCTTTCCCATTCAATTAAAAAATTTTTTTTCAATTATAGTTGACATACAATATTATATTACTTTCAGGTGTATAGCATAGTAATTAGACATTTATATATACCTTATGAAGTGAGCACCCTGATAAGTCTAGTACTCATCTGATACTATACATAGTAATTACAATGTTATTGACTATATTTCCTATGCTGTACTTTATATCCCTGTGAGTGTTTTTATAACTGGCAATATGTTCTTCTTAGTCCCTTCCCCTTTTTCACCCATCCCCCAACACCCCTCCCATCTGGCAACCACCAATATTTTCTCTGTATCTATGAGTTAATTTCTGTTTTGTTTGTTTGCTAATTTTGTTTTTCTAGATTCCACATGTAAGTGAAATCATATAGTACTTGTCCTTCTCTGTCTTATTTCACTTATTCTCCTCTGTTCTTTACAGTTTTTTAAAACATTGTTAATGGGCTTCAGTTATGTAGAATTGGATTAATGATAATCCTTGGCTCTTGACAAAATATCATTATTGACTCTTTTATGTCATTTATTTAATGTTCTAAGAAATATCTGTGAACCCACCTCTCAAAGCAAAACCTAGTGCATTACCAATAACTCATATCTACCTATGGGTATCTCTTCTCTTCCATTCTCTTTTCCCCTCTCAGAAGTACTCTGAATATTGTATCTATCCTTCCCTTGCCTTAAAAATAGTTTTATCTCATATATATATATATATATATATATATATATATATATATATATATATGTATGAATAGATAATAAATTGCTTAGTTCTACTAAATTGCATGAGACTACAGTTAATTTTCACTTGAATAATTAATAGAAGCAAGCCGGGTAAATGATAATTAGAAGAGTACTTCAGGTGGAAGAATAGCATGTGTTAAGGCCCTGAGATGTGAAAAAGAATGAGTCTTGAGGGACTATGTAGAAAGGAACTCCAGTGACTCTGGAGTACTGAGGCCTAGGGGAAGAATAATTGAAGATGAATTAGGAGCAGCAGCCAAGGGCCAGATTACATAGTGCTTTTGGATCGTGGTAAGGATCTGGGCTTTTACCCTAAGTGCAATGGAAGTCATTAGGCAGGGAAATGACATGGTCTGGTTGGCCATTTAAAAAGGTTAATATGGCTACTCACAAAAAATAGATTGAGAAGAAGAGGTAGATTGAGGTGGGTACTATTATTGTCCCCATTTTACAAATGAGAAAACTAAGGCTCAGAGAGAATCCATATATGGATCTAGAATTCAGAGAGGTTTGGTTTTGAGACACAGATTTAGGTATTCATCAGCTTATATACAGAGCCATAGAACTGAATAATATCACTTAGGGAGAGAATATAGATAGAAAAGAACAAAGGGTTAAGCAGAAGCCTTGAGGCACTCTAACATTTAGACTTAGAGGAGTAGAAAGAGACTAACATGGAGTAGTCAGTGAAGTAAGAGTAAAACCATAGAATTATTTTTGCATAGAAGCCAAGTGGAAAACAAGAACTGCTTCAAGAAAACAGCAGTCCCACATATCAGTGAAATAATAATATAAAAATGAAAGCAACAAAGGAACAAGACAAACAAATGAAGAAACAAAAACTCATAGACACAGACAACAGTTTAGTGGTTATCAGAGGGTAAGGGGGAAGGGGGCAGTAGATGAGGGGAAAGAATCAAATATATGGTGATGGAAAGAGAACTGACTCTGGGTGGTGAACACACAATGTGTTGTATAGATGATGCATTACATAATTGTACACCTGAAATCTATGTAACTTTACTAACAAAATGTCACCCCAATAAACTTTAATTAAAACAAGAAAGAAAGAAAGCAGCAGTGGTCAACTATGCCAAATGTTGCTGAAAAGTAAGGTGAATTAAGGACTGAAAAATGGCCATTTGATTTACCAACATGGAGATGGTCAACCTCTACTTCCTTAGCCATCTTAGGGCATGCACAGAAGAGCTTGAGAGAAATATTATTATCTCCTGTGTTTTTGTGTGAAGAAGCTAACGCTCAGAGGGGTTAGGTAACTTGCCTCAAGTAAAACAGCTAGGGAATGGCAAACTTGGAACTGGAAGTCTTATTCAAAACCCAGTCTTTTTTCCACTACACCACAGCTCTTTTCATATCTGGAAGGTTTTTTTGGTTTGCTACATGACTGACTGAGTGTGTATTGCAGACCTGAATTCATTTCAACATGCCTGGAGTGTATATTATGTGCAAAGTTCTGTGGTAGTCACTGCAAAAGATTCGAAGCTGAAAAAGACACAGACCATACTCCAAAGGAGCGTGTACAGTCTTGTAAGATAACATCTGTTTAACTATGTTCTAAGACAATGTGGAAGTAATGGAAGTATAGAAAAATGAGGATTTGTGTTAGGTCTGGACCAATGAATTGATGGAGAGCTTGTTCATCTTTCTATTTATTGCTATACACTCACTATGTGCCTAGCAAAAAGTTGGATTTAGTAAATATTTGTTATAACACGTATTAAATAACAACTTTTTGACAGGTACATGGTGATTATATAGCAGTAAATAGGAAGTAGACTCTGGCTAAAATAAGTAATAATAGTAAAATAAAAAACACATTAGGTTAATAGGGAACATTGAAAAGATAGTGAGGTATCTCAGAGGTAAGGGAAGAATTGACTCAAAGGGCAGGAATAAAGTCAGCTCTAGGTATAAAAGCAATATGAATTTATTGATCTTCTCTCCAGCTTTAATGTGACTTCCCCACCAGTAACCCCAGATTCTGTTTCAATTCAAAAGGTCATGTGCCCAGGAGAGAGAAACTGATTGTCCCAGTTGAGTCAGGGGTCTTCCCCTGGAATGTTATTATGCCCAAAGGTTCACATATCACTGACATCAGACATATCCATTACAGAACAACCTATGATTTCAAACCACTTACAAAGAAGGTAAATCCTTGCTAATTGAACATCCACTACATTCTATGTTATATCTACTAAAATCTGACATCAATAGGAATGTGTTCACTTTTTCCAGAAGATTGATATTCTAAGCCTTTTACTGTCATAAGAACTTCCTGACATCAGTAAGTTGACCAAAAGGAACTGACAGGGAATTTCTGAGATAGAAGGAGCCTATGGTAACCATTAATTCAATCTCATTGTATAATGAGAAATATGAGGCCCTTGCATGCAATCTTACATGCAGCCACACAGCAAATAAGTGGTAGAATTGGGTTATAGGAAAGTTCTGACCTTCAGTTCTGTGGGCCCTTTTTTTGCCTATACTCCACAGTGCTTAGCACTGTGCTGAGAATATAACCATGGTATCTTTCAAACCCACCCATGGTATCATGCTCAGGTATATGCAGCGACATAGCAAGAGGTATCTGTCATCCATGGCCACAAGTTTAGAGAATTGGGCCAAGCTGAGTAGCTTCTATGAGCAGGCGGATAGCTGAGTTAGGACACACGATGGATAAGCAATCAAGGACATGTCAATGACAGCTTAAGACAGGCCTAAAAGACAGAATTTTTATCATTCTCAGTTTTCTCTTCTTGAAGCTAATCAGCCCTAGGTCCTTCCATTGGAAAGGGGAGTGATTGCCTCTTATGACTTGTATCAGGTCATAGCTTACCGAATTGCTCAAATCATCCTCCTTGCTTTTGGTAACAAATGTCCATAATTACAGCTGCTCCCCTTCATCTTTAACCAATTAAGATCCAGCAGCTGGGGTGTCTGCTCTTCCCAATATCATGACTGACTATAAGGTTAGTTGAGGAAATACAGTGTAGTGGGAAAATATGTGTATCTGGAGCCATATTACCAGTTCAAATCCCAGCTTCACCATTTCCTAAGGTGTAATTTTTGGCAAGTCACTCTAGCTCCCTGGGCTTTTGTTTTCTCACCTGTAAAATGAAGATAATTATACCTGCTTCATAGGGAGGTTGTGAGAATCAAATGAGTTAATACATCCTTGGGAACATGAGAGAACATAGAGAGGTATTCTGACTACAAAGTAAGAAACACATCTTGAGACAAAGATTCTATTCATTCAGATGACCAGGCCCTCAAGAACTATGCTTCCTAGAGCTGATTTGACAAAACCAAAGACATTTAAGTCAACCACCAGAAAGCAACTGCAAACCTTAAGAGCCAACATAAAAGTACTCTGCCACTAGGTCACTGTTCCAACTACCATTTCTAACTCAGCCCAGAGGCAAGGTATCCAGATGGATGTTCTAAGGGAGAATAGATTGGTCAAGTGGTTCATAACAGGTGCATCTCTTTTTGCTGCCTTTTTTTAAATTTGATTTTTGTTTAAAAACAGATAACACCCAGCTAGATCACAGAAGATATCTCCTTCAATCATTCTTTCATCAACTATTTAGTCCCTACTATATGGCAGCCACTGTTCAGTATGCTGAGGATAGTGCAGAGAACAAACAGATGAAATCCCTGCTTTTACTGAGATTATACTCTAGTGGGAGAGACACTTTACCACACAAGCAAATACTCATATAAGATTCTTTTAGATTGTCATCAGTGGTATCATAAAAACAAAATGGGATATAGTCACAGAGAGTGCCTGGGCCATGTGTTACTTTAATCTGGGTGGTCAGGGAAAACCTCCCTGAGATCTGAAGGATATTGGAGACCACTATGGGTAGAATCAGATAAAAATAAAATGTATTGCAAAGTCCCGGAGGTCAGACAGATTTTAGCATATTTGAATAAAAAGGAGATCAGTGTGCCATATGGAGAATGAGCAAGGTTTTTATAAATCAAGTCAAAGGTAGGAAGGAACTGGATATAACAATGGCGGCTGGGACCAGAGTGATAGTAACAGAAATGGCGGCAAGTTGTCAGATTCTGGACATATTTTTAAGACAGAGCCAACAAGATTTCTTGAAGAGTTGGATGTGAAGTGTGAGAGAAAAAGAGGGAGTTAAGGATGACTCAACGCTTGGTGCTGCGCAACCAGGTGATGCCATTAACTAGAATGGTGAATTGCATTAAATATGATTTCTGATGATGCATTCTGGAGTTCCACTAATAATTGTGGATGGGACCTCAGGGCCCTTCTCTGACTTTAAACTGCCTAGTTATGGAGTCCAGTGGTGGTGGTGTGGGACGGTTGTTTTGGGTGAGTTATAGGCATGAAGCACATTTCTGGGAATCCCTGCCCTTTCTCCCCCAATTCTAGTCTGAAATCTCGAGACTTACACAGATGAGAGACAAAGAAGACTGAGCATACCGGGCTAGGCCAAACGGAAAGGCCCCAGAGACAAGGGATCTGCTGTAGCCACTTCAGTCCATCAACTATACGGAAGTGGGCGGCGCCAGAGAGGGCGCTGCAGAAACTTTCTTGGCGATTTGGCAACCTAGGGAACCACTTTTACTAGAAACAAAGTAAAGAGATGGGGTTGGGTATGGCCGGGCCTGGCCCGCCCGGAAGGAGTCTGGGTGGAGCCAACTATGAAAGCTTCGGAGCAGAGGGGGAGGGGAAGCCGCCACTAGCAACTAACCTCAGCTTCCCAAACTCAGCAGAAAGGTCGGAAGCATTTTTGGAAAGGCCAGGAGCCCCGTGATTCTGTCTGCCCGCCAAAGACAGACGAAAACCCAAGTTGTGCGATGCAGCTTTAAAGGGGCTGGTGATTGACAGAATGTGTAGCAGTGGATGGGGTGGAGCCGCTGGGTGGGGTCTGGGACCGGCAGCTGGGAGAAACCAAAAGGAAGAAAAAAGAAAACCATTGCCCCTGATATCGCTAATGCCGGGCGGGGGAAGCTAGCTAGAAAGGGAGGAAAAGAAGGGCTTTAGAGCTCACCTCCATTCCTACCCACGGTCAACTCTCTCAAACCCTTCTGTCTCCTTTTGAGATAATTAAAATCGAGTAGACACCGGCCCTAGTCGGTGCCCATTCCCTCTAACTCTTCCACTGAACTAGGTTTGTAGTACGAAGGAGTGAGGACCCCGAGTCCATCAGCTCAACCCCAGCCCCGCCCCGTCCGTTGGCCCTGGCCCCGGGCTGGATGAAGAGGATGCCTTCGGAGGCGCAGAATCCGAAAGTAAGTCCCTTTCATTTTGATTACCCACCCCTCCCCTTCCTTTTGCCCCCCCTCACTGGGGTATCACTGGACAGCAAAGAGCCGCCTTATAGAAGGAGACTCGTTCATGGAGGATCCAGAGGGTGGAGCAGGGTGGGGTAAGAAAAGGAGGGAAGGGGAGGAGGGGTGGCGCTTCAGAACCTAGGGGAGCTGCTACCCACGGGATAGGCGAGCTCAGTTTGATGTTTGTATGGTTAGAGCCTGGGTTTCCCCTCAAGTCATTAGAACCTCGACTTACCCCTCCAGGCGTTCTTTCTTTTTGTCACACTCCAGCATCCTTATCAGGTTGCTTAAAGCCTCTAGCTGTGAGTTGGGAGGGCTCCATCTTGCCTGACTTCTTAAAGGGACAGTGCACTAGTTCAACTGAGGGAAATCTGTACTGGAAATTCAATTTCGAGAAGGATGGCAGTGACTCGCCTTACTATGCAACTACGAGTGTTGTGGGTATTTGTATGGAGAGGACAGCTTTTTCTCCATACTAGCCTCCAAACTTGGTTCCAATATCTAGTTGATTGTCAGGTTGTGCACCCTGAGCAATGTTGCCAAGTTACACATTAGTTAACTGCAGTCAATTGGCAGTTTTAGCTGACAGATAAAATTTCTGTTTCCTGAGACATGCCATGGCAGTGCAGGTGATTTGAAAAAGTTAATTCATTCTACAAATATTTATTGAATGCCAGATTCATTGCCTGTGGCTGATCCCACTAAGTGGTGTCTATAATATGTCCAGACCTCATAGAGTGGTGTCACTGACTCCATTCTTAACAGATTGGTGGCCAGGGTTTGTTCCTAGGATATAGAGATGAATGTGGGAGTTGATTTCCAACATTTACCTAGCGTCTGTCATGTGAAAGTTCCGGTGGTTCATGTTTATTGTCTTTCCTTTAGTACCAGTCATCCACATGCCCAAGCCCAAGTGACTGGGAGATCCAGCAGGAAGAGATAGGAACTCAAGTCAAAATGGCATGCAAAAAGAGAGGGGCAGGATGCTTCAATAGGGAAGCCAAGCATAGCTTGGCTCATCTGCCATTGTCATGTCCATGTCCAGTCAGGAATATTGTGTTGGGGAGGAGGGCTTCACTATCTCTGTTCTGATGTTAAATAAAAGAACTGATGTGATGGAGACTTGTTAGAAGGCTTCAGATGAACCAGCGACATCTCTTCCATGTTTGTCTCTCACTTTTCTGCTTGGTGGTGGGGAGGGAGGACTGGATGGAGCCTAATGATATCACACAGGTTAAAGAGATAAAAATGTGTTGTTAGAGGTTTTAGGGCTAGTATTTCACTCTGAAAGTTTCTGTTTGGTCAATGGAATGATCCCAGTGCTCTGCAGTTTACCAATTTAGCTGTCTCTGATATTAAATGCAAGTCACAGAACCCCTCCTTTCTTTAATGTGTTGGGTTTCATTGCATCCCTAGTGCCAATTTGCATCAAGGGCATGTGTTAGTTCTAGGTTCCTAGGCAATATTTAGCTGAAGTAACTTCCTCCATCTCCTCTCTCCTCAATTGGTCTTCCAAACCTCAAAAGGACCTTATTCTTTTTTTTTTCCCATCAGGTTCTCTCTCTCTCTCTTTTTTAAAGTACCCTGTTTCCCCGAAAATAAGACTTAACTGGACAATCAGCTTGAATGCGTCTTTTGGAGCAAAAATTAATATAAGACCTGGTATATTATATTATATTATATTATATTATATTATATTATATTACATTATATTATAAAGACCCAGTCTTATATTATAGTAAACTAAGACCGGGTCTTATGTTAATTTTTGCTCCAAAAGATGTATTAGAGCTAATTGTCCAGGTAGATCTTATTTTTGGGGAAACATGGTAGTTTCAGGTGTACAAAACAATATAATAGACATTTACACCCCTCACAAAGTGATAACCCCCCTCCCTCAATTTACTACCCCTCGGACATTGTGTATAGCTGTTACAGTTCCACTGACTCTGTTCCTTATGCTGTATTCCACACCCTGTGACTATATATATATAAAATTATAGTTGACATTCATTGTTATTCAGCTTCAGGTGTACGGCACAGTGGTCAGGTATCTACACCGTCCATGAGGTGGTCTCCTTAATAAGACAAGTAAAAGGATCTTATTCTTAATGGCCATATCATTGAGTCCACTGGATTCAGATAAAGAAGAAAGCCTCACTTAGGGTTCTTTCTCCCTAAAGTCACTGGCCTATGGGCTCCTAAAAAGAAAGGATACATTAATTCAACTGGAACTCTCCTTGTTACTTTCATCAGTGGGAGTACAGTCTTGTCCCAGAACCAAAAACCACTTGTACATGTCACACCCACTGAACTCTGCTATCCACATGCTTGCATGGAGGGTGGGGAAGGAACTATGTGCTGGTTCCATAGCAAGCCTTCTGCATTTGGTATGCATGGAGTATGTTAGAGACTGCTGTGCTTCCATTTTAACATTTGATTGTCCCTTTGTGTTCATGTTGGTTTATTTTCCTTTGGGAGAGTTTCTAGTTGCAGGATACGGGAAACAGGCAGTTCATAGCTGTCATAAAATACCATCGCTGAAATATAGTTATTTTCTTCCTAGGACAATGAAAGGTTTGTGAACCCACTAACAAGTACCACAGGCAAGCAATATAAATCCTTCTCCAAGGTGTTGGAGTGGCTTCCCCAGAGCAATTTAAATTGTTTGGTGTCATTCATTCTGCTTCCTGGGATTGGAGAGAATTTCTGTTTATGTGAAGGCAAAAAAGGGTTCATGGGGGATAATTGCAAAAAAGACATTTTGTTTTCTCTCTCTCTCTCTCTCTCTCTCTCTCTCTCTCTCTCTCTCTCTCTCTCTTTCTCTCCTCACCCCTGTCTCCCTCTCCCTCCTTCTCTCCCCTCCTATTTTGCTAGTAGTTTTGACCCCCATTTCCCCTTCTAAAATGCCTATATCTGGTGGGCTAGGCTATTCTTGCCTAGACTAGTACAGCTTGCCTATGCATTTACTTTGGTCTGAGTTCCTTCCTAGTTGCTGCTCAGCCTTCAAGGGTAGGGAGCTGTGATATACAAAGGTATCTACACAAAAGTACATTGTGTTATAATATTCATTAATTAATCCATTCAACAAACACTGAGAATCCACTCTGTGCCATCACTGCACAAGACTGGGACATCTGAGCAATTAACAAAACAAAGCCCCTGCCCCTTTGAAGATTATATTCTAATGAGGATGGGTTGATGGAGGGGAAAGCCATTAAACAATAAAGGTGTTTGTTGGGCCATGATAAGGTGGGAGGAAAAAAATAAGGCACTTGAGATTGAGGAGATGTATGTGATATAGTTAAGGAAAACTTCTCTGACATGGTGATATTTAAGAATATATCTGAATGACGTGAGAGAGCCAGGCATGAGAATACATGAGGGAAGGATGTTCTGTACAGAGAAAATAGAATGTACAAAGGCTTGGTGTGTTCAAGGAATAGTAAGAAGGCCAGTATCACTGGAGTGGAGAAAAGGAGAATGGTAGGACAGTGCAGTTAGAGAGACAGAGAGGGTCTGATCATATACTACCTTGTAAAGATTTTGGCTTTTATTCTGAGTAACATAGAAAGCCATTTTTAAAGAAAATAAATAAATAAATCAACAATTATTTTACTTAAAATTCTACTCTAGTAAGGAGGCTGAATCTTCAATTGTTCACCTTAACATAATCAAGATGATTTATATTTTTATGCTTTGGGTACAATATTCCTTTGAAGAAAATTGCTGAATTCATGTCAACTAATATAATTTAATTTCATATTAACCATTGTTTTATAGCATAATTATCTTAAAAAGGTTTCAAACACATTTGAAACTACTTAAATTAAAAAAGTCTTTTCAACATACTTTAATAAAAAAATCACACTAAATTTATTAGCACTAGAAGAATGTTTAACCTTTTTAAGAAAACATCATGAGATTTTGTAGCACTGTTTTACTCTGTCGTGAAATTGTGAAAATTATTCACTCGGAAACTTAACTTTCAGTCTGGCTGGCACACATTATTTCTTCTAAGCTATTCACTAACCTTCTCCCCAAGTCCTTCCCAGTGGGGAAGTGTTTTCATGTATTGTTTCATTTAATCCTCATAATAACCTTGTAAAGTAGGTACTATTATCACCATTTTATAGACAAAAAAAACGTGAGGCACAGAAAAGTAAAGTAACTTACCCAAGGTCACATAGCTAGTAAGTGGAAGAGGATCCATTCTCTCCTACACCTTCTAAGAAGTTGTTCCATCAGCTTCCTTCTCTCCTCTCTTCAATTTCTTTTTCTTCTTTGGTTCTCCCACCTGCCCATCTGCCCCTACCTAATATCTCTAAAATTTATTGAAGACCTACTCTGTGCCAAGCCCTGTACTGAATACTTTACCAGTATAAATTCATATAATGCTCACAACAATCCTATGCAGTAAATACTATTATTTTCTACATTGAAATTGGGGCACAGAAAAGTCAAGCAACTTGCCCAAGTTTGCACAGCTAGTAAGTGGAAGAGCTGAGATTTGAACCCGAGTCTACAAATTCTATACTTTGAATGATATGCTATACTGCCTAATGTTCAGCTTGCAAACACATTAGTTCCCTGATCTAAATCAATCTTTCTTTCTTCTTCTTTTTTTTAAAGTAATTGGGGTTTTTGCAATATTTTAACCTTTTTTATTTTATTTTATTTTTTTTAAGATTTTATTGGGGAAGGGGAACAGGACTTTATTGGGGAACAGTGTGTACTTCCAGGACTTTTCTCCAAGTCAAGTTGTTGTCCTTTCAATCTTAGTTGTGGAGGGCGCAGCTCAGCTCCAGGTCCAGTTGCCGTTGCTAGTTGCAGGGGGCACAGCCCACCATCCCTTGCAGGAGAGTCGGGAGTCGAACTGGCAACATTTGTGGTTGAGAGGAAACGCTCCAACCAACTGAGCCATCTGGGAGGCAGCTCAGCTCAAGGTGCCATGTTCAATCTTAGTTGCAGGGGGCGCTGCCCACCATCCCTTGCGGGACTCGAGGAATTGAACTGGCAACCTTGTGGTTGAGAGTCCACTGGCCCATGTGGGAATCGAACCGGCAGCCTTTGGAGTTAGGAGCACGGAGCTCTAACCGCCTGAGCCACCGGGCCGGCCCTAAATCAATATTTTCTTTAACAATACTCACTCAAATCACCACCCCATTTTTTTTTTTTTTTTGCAGTTCCGTTTAAATCATTAATGAAACTGCTTTTGCAAAGTTACTTAAAGATCTCCTAAATATCATGTCCGGTACTCTCTCTTTAGCTTTTCAATATACTTGACGACTACATTTGAGGTTGTTGTACATTCCTTCCTTCTTTAAAACCTTCCCTTCCTTGTCTTACATGACAGTACTCTATCTTGGATTACCACCAACCTCTCTGACTGCTCTTTTCATTCTCTTCTCTTGCCACTCTATAATCCTTATTTGCGCTATCTCATCCACTTAAGAGTTTCAACTTCCATTTAAATGCCTGTATGACAAATCTGCATCTCCAAGCTGAATGTTTTTCCTGAGCCTGGAGCCACCCATTCATTCATCTGTTAACTGAACATCTTAACTTGATACATGACATTTAATATGTCTAAAACTGAATTTATCATCAAACCCTCCACTCTCATTTCTATCCCTGACCAATAATCACATAACCAACCAAACAAGAAAGCCTAGAGTCATCTATGACTCTTCCTTCTTCCATTCCAGATTTTGCTTCTTGAATCTTTGTATCCTCTCCATCCCTACTTGTAGTCTTTGCTTAATTTTTCATCATGTCTGACCTGCCCTATTAAAATAGCTACTTTACTGTTTTGTCTGCCTCCAATTTCCATGACCTTTGTTATGGGTTGAATAATGTCCCTCATAATGTGTTGGAGTCATAATTCCTAATACCACAGAATATGACTGTATGTGGAGACACAGTATTTATGGAGGTAATCAAGTTTAAATGAAGTTGTTAGGACAGGATTAAGATCCAGTATGACTGGTATCCTTATAAAAAGGGGAAATGTGGACACAAAGACAGACTCACATAGAGGGAAAAATGATATGAAGAGACATAGGGAGAAGACAGCTGTCTGCAAACCAAGGAGAGAGGCCTAGAACAGATCGTTCCCTTACAGCCCTCAGAAGGAGCCAACCCTGCTGATCCCTTGATTTTAGACTTTGAACCTCCTCCAGATCTGTGAGACAAATTTGTGAGATAACAAATTTCTGTTGTTTAGGCCACCCAGTTTTTAGTACTTTGTTATGGCAGCCTGAGCAGACTAATAGAGATTCCAAACTGGTCTACATATTAGGATATTTCTAAAGTACATGTTTTTATCTTGCCAGTCCTATGATCAGAATCCTTCAAAGACTCTACATCACTTACAATTTAGGATTAAAATCCTGCATTTTCGTAAGACACTTCACAGTCTGTCCTCAACCTACCTTTCATGATTATTGCCTGTGACTTTTCCTCATCACAGGAGCTACATTAAACTAACTGCTACTACTTGAACGTGCCATGGTCTTTCATAAATACCATGTCTTTGTTCATGCTATCAGCACTTCCAGAAATGTCCTCCTTCTTACAATATGTATTACCTCACCTCCACCTTTCCTTCTACCCCATCCTTCTCTTTTTGGTAAGCTCCTATGCATATCATGATAACCAATTCAAGTGTTATTTTCTCTGTGAAGCCTAGCTGCACCTTGAAGTATAGGTAGGATTTGGATAGCCAGAGTGGAGCGGAAAGGATATTCTAAGCAGGAAAAACCACATAACCAAAGGCAGTTAATGAACATCAACATAATGTGGGCTAGAGGAGAATGGAGTAGGGTTAGGGAGGGTAGGAGGTTAGAGAACTCTTTGCTTTTGGTGATAATATAGGTGGGGCAAAAGCAGCTGCTAGAGAGAGCAGCAAGGTCAGTATTCTCCCTCCATAGTGTCTCAGGGAAACAGCTAGTTCTCTAAGAATGTTATTATCTAGCTAATATCACCTGATGTGAGATGGTTTGTATTTTGTTCCTTGGAAAGTTGTATGTATTTCTAATAGCTCCCTGAGTGGGGAGCACTTTTGCTGGTCATTGATGGCATTGTAGTAGAGCAGTATATAAAAGGTGGAATATTTCATGAAAATATAGGTTTGCAGCTTTCTTGAAAAACTTGAAATGTATTGCATCACTGGGCCTATACTATTGCATAATGACAGTCACCAGAAACTGAGCAGCAGCTGCCCCTTTAGACATTTTATGTATTCATTTCTATTATTTGGTTGCAAAAGGCAGAAATTAGCTGGAGCTAGTTGAAGTACAAGAGGAATGTGACTGGATCTTGGGAATGAACTGGGTTTTGAAAATGGGAAGTTACTGGGAATCCAAGTTGATTTTCTTTCTATGTTTCTTATCTGCTTAACCCTGCATATCTGCTTATTTTTTCTCTCTTAGCATATTAGAGCACAGAGTGGGTAACAGATAGCTCCTTTATCTGCTGAGTTCATATGTTACAGTTCCGTCACACAGAAAGGTACTGGCTGGCTGTTTCAGTTCCAATTACCAAGTAACGGAATGTGCACTGATGGACCTGGCTTAAGTCAGTTGCCTACCCCTAGATAAACGATCTCTGGCCAGGAGGCTAGGGTCATATAATATAAACTAGGGGCACACATTTGTAAATCAGAGAGGAGTTGTAAAGGGATCATTATGTGTGGATCAGACTTCGAAATGTGTCCCCTGTACCAAGCATTATTTTGGTCCACTTTGTAGCAGCTTCTTATGTTCTCATGGAGGTCTTTCAACCTACTGCAGACAGCCTATACGATCTGCTTGCGAGGTTAAGTCCTGTTATTTTGGGAGTGTGTAGGGTTCAATGCACCCCCACTGGACTGGTCCTTTCTTGTGATGAATCTGTTCCTATTACTATACAGAGCAATTTGTTTTGGCCAAAGTTGCCAGAAGACCTCTCCCTGGCTTTCTTTTAGTACTTTGAATCCCACAGGGCTTCCTTCTTCCAGTAGCTTAAAATCATCTTATCAATCATTATAGTCACCTAAAGGCCAGTGAATAGGTCCTGGTGAGTGCATTCTTAAGGAGTTAACAGCCCTGGATAACAAGGGGTGGTAGTCTAAATGAGAGCACCTAATGGTGATATGCCCAGGACTGAAGAAATAGCAAAAGTTTCATTCATAAGTGTAATGCCTGGGCTGTAGAATTATACAGGATGACAGGGATTTACTGTGTTTTTCTTTCTTAGATACCCTTGACTCACAGGAGCTTTCCAAGTTTTGTGGTTTCCAGCTAAGGCTTTGCACACTTGTTGTTTCAATGATATTTTTTCTTTCAATTTTTTTGTTATTACCAAGCATTATTTAGTAATAGTGTCAGGTATACAAAGCAACGTAATAGTTAGACATTTACACCCCTCAAAAAGTGATAACCCTCCTCCTCCAATCTACTACCCCTCTGACATCTTATATAGCTGTTACAGTTCCATTGACTATCTTCCCAATGCTATGCTCCACCTCCCATTTATATATATATATATATATATATATATATATATGTAAAATTATAGTTGACATTTAACATTATTCTACTTCAGCTTCAGGTGTACAGCACCACATTGGTCAGGCATCTACACAGTCTATGAAGTGATCACCCTGATGCGTCCAGTGCCCATCTGGTACCTTACATAACCTTTGTAACATTTTTTATTATATTCCCCGTACTGTATTTCATATGCTCATGACTATATTGTGTCTACTAATTGGCACTTTCTAATCCCTTCACCTTCTCCCCCTCTCAGCACCACTCCTGTCTAACAACCAACAGTTTTTTTTCTATGTCTGAGTCTATTTCTGTTTTGTTTGCTCATTTACACTGTTCTTTAGATTCCACATATAAGTGAGATCATATGGTATTTGTCTTTCTCAGTCTGACTTATTTCACTTAGCATAATATTCTCTAGGTCCATCCATGTTGTTGCAAATGGTAAGATTTCATTCTTTTTTATGGTAGAGTAATACTCCATTGTATAAATGTACCAGTGTCTTTAGCCAATCATCTATTGATGGGCATTTCAGTTGTTTCCATATCTTGGCTATGGTGAATAGCGATGCAATTAACATAGGGGTGCATATATTTTTTTCAGAGTAGTGTTTTATATTTCTTTGGATAGATACCCAGGAGTGGAATTGCTGGGTCATAAGGGGGTTCTATGTTCAATTTTTTAAGGTACTTCCATACTATTTTCCATAGTGGGGGCATGAATCTGCAATCCAACCAAGAGTGCATGAGGAATCTCTTTTCTCCACATCCTCGCCAACACTTGTTGTTTGTTGATTTGATGATGATTGCCATTCTGATAGCAGTGAGGTGGTTTCTCATTGTGGTTTTTATTTCTATTTCTCTAATTAATGAGGATAAGCATTTTTTCATATGTCTGTTCGCCATCTGTGTGCCCTCTTTAGAGAAATGTCTTTTCATGTCCTTGGCCCATTTTTTTATTTTATTTTATTTATTGATTTTTAATTAAAGTTTATTGGGGTGACACTTGTAACTAAAATTACATAGATTTCAGGTGGATAATTCTGTATTACATCGTCTATAAATCCCATTGTGTGTTCACCACCCAGAGTCAGTTCTCATTCTAACACCATGTATTTGATCCCCCTTACCCTCATCTTCAACCCCCCAGCCCCCTTACCCTCTCGTAAACCACTAAACTATTGTCTGTGTCTATGAGTTTCAGTTTCTCATTTGTTTGTCTTGTTCTATTATTGTTTTTGGTTTATATACCTCATATCAGTGAAATCATATGGATCTCTGCTTTTTCTATCTGACTTATTTCGCTTACCATTATACTCTCAAGATCAGTCCATGTCGGCACAAATGGTCCTATACCATCTTTTCTTACCGCCGAATAGTAGTCCATTGTGTATATATACCACAACTTCTTTATCTCTGGGTGGTGAACACACAATGGGATTTAGAGATGATGTAATACAGAATTGTACACCTGAAATCTATGTAATTTTACTAACAATTGTCACCCCAATAAATTTAATAAAATAAAATAAAATAAAAAGTCTTATAGTTTTCAGCATATAGGTCTTTCACATCCTTGGTTAAGTTTATTCCTAGGTATTTTTTTTTTTAAATTTTATTTTATTAAATTTATTGGGGTGACAATTGTTAGTAAAATTACATAGATTTCAGGTGCACAATTCTGTATTACATCATCTATAAATCCCATTGTTTGTTCATCACCCAGAGTCAGTTCTCCTTCCATCACCATATATTCGATCCCCCTTACCCTCATCTCCCACCCCCCACCTCCCACCCCCCTTACCCTCTGGCAACCACTAAACTATTGTCTGTGTCTATGAGTTTCTGTTTCTCATTTGTTTGTCTTGTTCTTTTGTTGTTTTTGGTTTATATACCACATATCAGTGAAATCATATGGTTCTCTGCTTTTTCTGTCTGACTTATTTCACTCAGCATTATACTCTCAAGATCCATCCATGTTGTCACAAATGGTCCTATTTCATCTTTTCTTACCGCGGAATAGTATTCCATTGTGTATATATACCACAACTTCTTTATCCATTCATCTATCGAAGGACATTTTGGTTGTTTCCATGTCTTGGCCACCGTAAACAAAGCTGCAATGAACATTGGGGCACACGTGTCTTTACGTATAAATATTTTCAGATTTTTTGGGTAGATAGCCAGGAGAGGGATTGCTGGGTCATATGGCAATTCTATTCGTAATTTTTTGAGGAACCTCCACACTGCCTTCCATAACGGCTGCACCAGTCTGCATTCCCACCAACAGTGTATGAGGGTTCCTTTTTCTCCACAGCCTCTCCAACACTTGTTACTATTTGTCTTGTTGATGATAGCCATTCTGACTGGGGTGAGGTGATATCTCATTGTGGTTTTGATTTGCATTTCTCTGATGATTAGTGATGTTGAGCATTTTTCATATGTCTATTTGCCATTTGTATGTCCTCTTTGGAGAAATGTCTCTTCAAGTCCTCTGCCCATTTTCAATTGGGTTGTTTGTTTTTTGTTGTTGAGTTGCATGAGTTCCTTGTATATTCTGGATACTAGCCCTTATCGGAGGCACTGTTTGCAAAAATCTTCTCCCATTCAGTTGGTGGCCTCTTTATTTTGTCAATGGTTTCTTTTGCTGTGCAGAAGCTTTTAAGTTTCATATAGTCCCATTCGTTTATTTTAGCTTTTACTTCCATTGCCTTTGGAGTCAAATTCATAAAATGCTCTTTGAACCCAAGGTCCATAAGTTTAGTACCTATGTTTTCTTCTATGCAGTTTATTGTGTCAGGTCTTATGCTTAAGTCTTTGATCCATTTTGAATTAACTTTGGTACATGGTGACAAATAGCAGTCCAGTTTCATTCTTTTGCATGGGGCTATCCAATTCTCCCAGCACCATTTATTGAAGAGGCTGTCTTTGCTCCATTGTATGTTTTTAGCTTCTTTGTCAAAAATTATCTGTCCATATTTATGTGGTTTTATTTCTGGGTTCTCAATTCTATTCCATTGGTCTATGTGTCTGTTTTCTGCCAATACCATGCTGTTTTGATTATTGTAGCCCTGTAGTACAAGCCAAAGTCAGGAAGTGTGATACCTCCATTATTGTTCTTTTTTCTTAAGATTGCTTTGGCTATTCGGGGTCTTTTGTGGTTCCAAACAAATCTGATGATTTTTTTGTTCTATTTCTTTAAAAAATGACATTGGGATTTTGATGGGGATTGCATTGAATCTGTATATTGCATTCGGTAATATGGCCATTTTAACTATGTTGATTTTTCACATCCATGATCACGTAAAGTCTTTCCATTTCTTTGTGTCTTGTTCAATTTCTTTCAAAAATGTCTTATAGTTTTCAGCATATAGGTCCTTCACATCCTTGGTTAAGTTTATTCCTAGGTATTTTACTCTTTTTGCTGCAATTGCAAAAGAAATTGTTTTTGTATTATTTCTTTTTCTGAGATTTCATTGTTAGTATATAGGAATGCAATGGACTTTTGTACGTTGATTTTGTAGCCAGCAACTTTACTGTATTCGTTGATTGTTTCTAATAGCTTTTTGGTGGAGTCTTTAGGGTTTTCTATATATAGCATCATGTCATCTGCAAAGTGATAATTTAACTTCTTCATTCCCAATTTGGATGCCTTTTATTTCTTTCTCTTGCCTGATTGCTCTGGCAAGGACTTTAACACTATGTTGAAAAGCAGAGGTGATAGGGGACAGCCTGTCGTGTTCCTGAGCGTAGAGCAAAGGGCTTCAGTTTTTCACCATTAATTATGAGATTAGCAGAGGGCTTGTCATATATGGCCTTTATTATGTTAAGGTATTTTCCTTCTATACCTATTTTATTAAGTGTTTTAATCATAAATGGATGTTGTATCTTGTCAAATGCTTTTCTGCATCAATTGATATAATCATATGATTTTTGTCCTTTATTTTGTTTATGTGATGTATCACATTGATGGATTCTGGATGTTGAACCATCCTTGTGCCCGAGGATGAACCCCACTTGGTCGTGATGAATAATCTTTTTAATGCATTGTTGTATTCGATTTGCTAGAATTTTATTTAGGATTTTTGCATCTGTATTCATCAGAGATATTGGTCTGTAGTTTTCTTTTTTGTGCTGTCCTTACCAGGTTTTGGTATCAGGGTAATGTTGGCCTCATAAAATGAGTTAGGGAGTACTGTCTCTTCTTCAATTTTTGGAAGAGTTTGAGCAGGATTGGTATTAGATCCTCTTTGAAGGTTTGGTAGAATTCACTAGTGAAGCCATCTGGTCCCGGACTTTTGCTTTTGGGAAGGTTTTGGATGACTGATTCAATTTCGTTACTGGTGATCGGTCTGTTTAGATTTTCCAGTTCTTCATGGTTCAGCCTTGGAAGGCTATATGTTTCTAAGAACTTGTCCATTTCTTCTAGGTTATTGAATTTGGTGGCATATAGTCCTTCATAGTATTCTTGGATGATCCTTTGTATTTCTGTGGTGTCCGTGATAACTTCCCCTTTTTCTTTTCTGATTTTGTTAATTAGTGTCTTCTCTCTTTTTATCTTAGTGAGTCTAGCCAAGGGTTTGTCAATTTTGTTAATCTTTTCAAAGAACCAGCTCTTTGTCACATTAATTTTTTCTATTGTCGTTTTGTTCTCTATTTCATTTAGTTCTGCTCTGATTTTTGTTATTTCCTTTGTTCTGCTGACCGTGGGTTTCATTTGTTCTTCTTTTTCTAGTTCTTTGAGGTGTAACAAGAGGTTATTTCTTTGGGATTTTTCTTGTTTCTTGAGATAGGTCTGTAATAAATATAAATTTCCCTCTTAAAACTGCTTTCGCTGCATCCCAGAAATTTTGGGAGGATGCATTTTCATTGTCATTTGTTTCTATGTATCTTTTGATCTCTCCTCTAATTTCTTCTTTGACCCAGTCCTTCTTTAAAAGTATGTTGTTTAATCTCCATATATATGTGTTTTTTCCTGCTTTCTTTTTGCAGTTGATATCCTATTTCAAAGCCTTGTGATCATAGAATATACTTAGTATGATTTCAATCTTCTTAAATTTGCTAAGGCTGATTTTATGTCCCAATATATGGTCTATCCTTGAGAATGTTCCATGTACACTAGAAAAGAATGTATAGTCTGATGTTTTAGGATGAAGTGCTCTATAAATGTCAATTATGTCCATTTCATCTAATGTGTCATTTAGGGCTGCTATTTCGTTATTTATTTTCTGTTTGGATGACCTATCCATAGCTGTCAATGATGTATTTAAGTCCCCTAGTATAATTGTGTTTTGGTCAATTTCTCCCTTTAGTTCTGTTAGTAGTTGCTTGGTATATTTCGGTGCTCCCTGATTGGGGGCAGAAATATTGATGACTGTTATGTCTTCTTGTTGTATAGTCTCCTTTACCATTATGAAATGTCCATCTTTGTCTCTTGTTATCTTTTTCACCCTGAAGTCTGTTTCATCTGATATCATTATGGCTACACCTGATTTTCTCTGGGTACCATTTGCTTGGAGTGTCAATTTCAACCCTTTCACTTTAAGTCTATGCTTGTCCTTGTAGCTGAGATGTGTCTCTTGGAGACAGTGTATGGTTGGGTTTAGTTTTTTGATCCAATCTGCTACTCTGTGCCTTTTTATTGGTGAGTTCAGTCCATTACATTTAGGGTGATTATTGATATGTGAGGATTTCCTGTCATTTTATCTTTAGTTTTCTGGTAAGGCTGTGTCTCCATTGTTTCTTTGCCTTATTGTTGTCTATTATTTCTGTGTGGTGGTATTCTATTATGTTTGCCTCTGTTTCTTCTTTTATTACAGTACATATTTCAGTTCGGGATTGTTTTTGAGTGGTTACCCTTAAGTTTATGTAAAAGAAAGTTTGATATTTAGAGTATTCCATTTTCTTCAGCACGCTTCCTCTCTCCATTCCCATATTCCAGTTCAGGCCTTTACTCTCACCCTTTTCATGCTGTGGTTTGCACAGATTGTCCTTGTTGATGGTGGTCTAATAGCCTCCTTTAGTATTTCTTGTAGTGCAGGTTGTGTGTTGGAAAACTCCCTCAACTTCTGTATGTTGGAAAGGTCTTTATTCCTCCTTTATATCCAAAGGATGTCTTTGCTGGATATGTTATTCTTGGCTCATAATTTCTCTCTTTTAATAGTTTGAATATTTGGTTCCACTCCCTCCTGGCTTAGAGTTTCTGCTGAAAAATCTGATGATAATCTAAGGGGCTTTCCTTTGTAGGTTACCGTCTTCTTTTCCCTGGCTGCCTTGAGGATTCTCTCTTTGTCGTTGATTTTAGACAGCTTTAATATAATGTGCCCTGGCGAAGGTCTGTTGGGATTGAGGTATAGGTGTTCTATTTGCTTCTTGGATTTGAGTATCTAGTCTGTCCACAAGTTTGGGAAGTTCCCATCGACAATTTGTTTGAATATATTCTCTGTTCCTTCTGTCTTTCTTCTTCTTCTGATATGCCCATTATTTTTATATTGCTATTTCTGATGGTCAGAAAGTTCTTTTAGAGTTCTTTCATTTCAGTCTCAAGTCTCTTTCTTCTTCCATCAGTGTCATTTCCAGGTTTCTATCTTCAATGTCACTGATTCTTTCTTCCATCTGGTCAACTCTACTACCTAAGCTGGTTATTTCATTCTTAATTTCTTCTATTGAGTTCTTAATCTCCAGAAATTCTATTTGGTTCTTTTTTTAAAATTTCAATCTCTTTCGTAAAATGCTCATGTTGTTCTTTGATTGTGTTTCTGAGTTCATTAAACTGCCTTTCTGTGTTTTCTTGCATCTCATTGAGTTTTTTTCAGAACTGCAATCTTGAATTTTCTGTCATTTAAGTCACATATTTCCATATCTTTAAGTTCCTTTTCTGGAGACTTTTCACTTTCTTTCTGAGCTGTCTTGTTGCCTTGGTTATTCATGACAATTACTGATTTATTATTTCTCTTCCTAGACATCTACAGGAGTGGCTTCTGCAACAGGTTGATAGGAAGAGGTCTTTCTTTTGTTTTCCAGTACTTGTTGGTAGAATGTGTTTTTTTTTTTCTCCCTCACACGGTAGTGCTATGTTTCCTCTGCACTATTCCAGCTTCTCACACAATGGGGAGATTCCCTGGGATATAGGCTTCTCCTCTATTGATAGTTCCCTGGTTAGCAGGGCGCAGTGTCCTGGTGGGTATGCGGAGAGCTTTTGAAGTTCCAAAGCTCTTCCTGCACCAGATTCAGAGCCCGTGTGTTTCAGCAGTTCTGTTTACTCCTGTAGGGATCCGCCCTGATAAGTGGGGCCTGGGGTGGGGTGAGTTGTGAGAGGTGGCCCAGAGCAATGGCTGCGACCACCACCACAGCCGGTCCTGTTTCCACAGCTCCCTCCCCTCGCCAGAACTAGTTGGGCTGGGAATCTGTGTCTGTGGTCCACAATTCTCAGAACAGCAAACATTCTGTTCTTTTGATCTGACACTGCTATTGTTCGGCTTCTAGCACTTGTCAGGTGGGGTCGGGGTGAGCTCTGGGATGGTAGGGAGGCGGCAGCTTGTTTCAGTGCCTAAGGCTTCCGTTCTCTGCTTGGCAGTGAGGGCTTAAACCACCGTTTTCAGCCTTCTTCCCTCAGTCTTTTCTCCGAGGTCTCTGCCGTGAGCGTTGGGTTCAGCCGTGTTATATGCTGCCCCCTCAGCCCTGTGGGCCATAAGCGGAGCCCTAGCAGTCCGAGTTCTTCCCTCTCCCGCAGCTGTGGTAGTTCCGGGATGCAGCGAGCTCGGAGCACTGAGCTAGGTCTGAGTCCTGCACCTGCGTGGCTCCGTCTCCGCACTTCACCCTTCCCTCCTCCTCCAGTCTTGAGATCGCCCATCTTTAGGTGAATTTAGCAGTGGACCTTTTCGTCTTGCCTCTCTGCTGTGCAGGGAGTCCTTTGTGGAGTTATGGTTGTTCTATTAGTTGTAAATTCCAGGGGAGATTTACAGAGGTTCACCTCACACCACCATTTTGATGATGTCTCCCCAATTCCTGTTCTTTTTCATTAAACCCAAAGGTCATGTTTAGAGTAAAACTGTAACCCTTGTACTTTGTCAGATCTCCCCATGCACTCTCTCATTGCACCTTGTCAGATCTCCCCATGCACTCTCTCATTGCACTTTGTACTTCTCATTTTTAGCACATATAAAATTTTAATTATATCTTCACAAAAAAAATGTTTTCAAAATTTTGTGTAAATACTCATGTGAGGGATTGCTGGGTCATATATTAATTCTATCCTTAAGTTTTTGAGGAACCTCCATATTGCCTTACGTTGAGCTTTATTTATAGTGGCCAAGACATAGAAACAACCAAAGTGTACTTTGATAGATGATTGGATAAAGAGAATGTGGTATATATACACAAGTGAATATTATTCTGCTATAAGAAAAGATGAAATACTGCTATTTGTTACAACATGGATGGATCTTGAGATTAGTATGCTAAGAGAAATAAATCACACAGAAGAAGTCAAGAACCATATGATTTCACTGATTTGTGGGATATAAAACTGAAAGCAACAAAGGAACAAGATAAACAAAGAAACAGAAACTGATAGACACAGACAATAGTTTAGTAGTTACCAGAGGGTAAAGGGAGAGGGAGGTGGTAGATGAGGGTAAATGGGGACAAATATGTGGTGATGGAAGGAGAACTGACTTTGGGTGGTGAATACACAATGTGATATATAGATGATGTATTATAGAATTGTACACTTGAAACCTATGTAACTTTGCTAACCATTGTCACCACAATAAAATAATTAAAATTTTCAAATTAATTAGTGTTCATTTTTAGTGTCTACCATCCCCACTAAACTTGTCGTCTCTGAGAGCAAAGACTGTTTTTGTTTTATTCATCAAAGTACTTAAAATGGTTTCTCCACATGGTTGACACAATATTGGTTGAATCAATTAATAGGTATCCTAAAGCATTTGAGTGTTTGGTGCAGAATAGGTACTCAATTAATATCTCAAGAAAAGATGAAATAGTAGCATTTGTGACAACATGGATGGATCTTGAGATTATTATGCTAAGCGAAATAAGTCAGACAGAAAAAGTAGAGAACCATATGATTTCATTGATATGTGGTATATAAAACTGAAAACAGCAGAAGAACAAGATAAACAAATGAAAGAACAAAAACTCATAGACATAGACAATAGTTTACGGGCTACCAGAAGGTAAAGGGGAGGGAGCTCTAAAAGAAGATGGACGTGGTCTAATATATGGTGATGGAAATAGAACTGACTCTGGGTGGTGAACACACAATGTGAGATATAGATAATGTATTACAGAATAGTACACCTGAAATATATGTAACTTTATTAACAGTTGTCACCCCAATAAACTTTAATTAAAAAAAATAAAAAAACAAAAAGAAGTTGTGGTATATATACACAATGGAATACTATCCGGAGGTAAGATGATATAGGAACATTTGTGACAACATGGATGGATCTTGAGAGTATAATGCTTAGCGAAATAAGTCAGACAGAAAAAGCAGAGAACCATGTGATTTCACTGATATGTGGTATATGAACCAAAAACAACAAAAGAACAAGACAAACAAATGAGAAACAAAAACTCATAGACACAGACAATAGTTTAGTGGTTACCAGAGGGTAAGGGGGCTGGGAGGTGGGAGATGAGGGTAAGGGGGATCAAATATATGGTGATGGAAGGAGAACTGACTCTGGGTGGTGAACACACAATGTGAGATATAGATAATGTATTACAGAATAGTACACCTGAAATACATGTAACTTTACTAACAGTTGTCACCCCAATAAACTTTAATTTAAAATAAATAAATAAATAAATAAATAAATAAATAAATGTCTGTTGAATGAATGAATGAGTGAGTGAATGCATAGATAAAGGCTACAGGTATGTTGTTCTAACTTGTCATGCTATGCCTATAAACTGCACCTTAGCTCAATAACTAACCTCAATCCAATTTACTCCCATGACTTTGAAGCATCCACTAAGGCTATCAGTCTAATTCAGAATGGCTTTCTTTTCAGATATTTAATTTGTGCTTAGACCAATATGATTCAAAAGAAAGAGAATGGTCTTCTCTGTTCATTGGGAGAATATGAACATATACGAAACAAAAAGAACAATCCAAAACTGTGTATGGTATACAATTTAATTGCATGGCAGTGTGGAGTGATTGAAAAAGTACTGGACAAGATGATCAAAGACCTCATTTCTAATTAGACATTGTTGATTTACATCTCTGACATATCTTCTCATACTTTATTTCTTCATTCCTCTTCCTGGTGGCTGATTTTTAACAACCTTATAAAACAGATTTATGTTTTGCTTATTGTGGACTGTTGCTGCCTCTCCTTTGAACAATCTATGTTTTAACCTTTTTTCTCATTACTCTTTGTAGCCTGAAAATTATTCTTCATGACAGAAGGACAACAACAACAAAAAAGAAGAAAATGGAAGGTGAGGAACAACTTTCCATATGACATTTATCAAATTTATACTACTGACCTTTTGCAAGTTTCTACCTATTCCTTGCTTATTTTGCTCTGAACATAACCAAAGGATGGCCTTTCTGTTACCGTTATTATTATTTTTGCAACTATGGAGGGAAATCAGTTCCAATTTCTTTTCAGAGTAAATGGGAGAGGAAACTATCTGGAACAGAGATTAAGAAACCAGAGATAAAATGATTTGTAGAAAAGAAAATAATACTTATAGAGTAGTTGTAAAGGTTTAAATGCACCAGTAAATGTTAGGTGTTTGGAATAAAGCCTAGCACACAATAAATACTTAATAAATGTTGGCTATTACTATTTGGATGGTAACTATGATGGTAGTTGGATCAGTAAGTATTCCAGCAAAAAAATAGATGCCACACTCATATCGAGTAATTTAAGGATAGTTTAATACTAGAACTACTTACAAAGGTGTGAACAAGGGATAAGGAAACCACAAAGGGTAATGTAATACCCTGAGAATAATAACAGTAGGTGCTATTAGTACTCTTATGCCTGAATGGGTGCAAGTAGGGAGTGATTCCTGTAACTCTGAATGAGTAGCTACAGCTATTCTCCTAGAAGCTGGGAGAATAAATGGCTCAACCACACTCTCTTCTCTCCTTCCAAATCCTGCTGGTACCTCTAATTGGCCAAACCTCAACCAAAAGCAAGAGAAGAGTGGAGCCTGTGGATGGAGTACATATAAGCTAGCCTCCAGGGACACAAAGCAGGGTGGACAAGGTCGAGGTGTGGATCTGGAGAACAAAACAGGAACTATCACCACAGTCATGATACAGGTATAGAAGGTATGGTCTTCTAGGTATAGAAGATAAGTTGTAAGGAATTTATGGTATGACCAACAACTCACCTATGGAAACACCTGGAGATTTCTGTGGGAAGATATGTATATTAGTATACAAATAAAAGTCACCCACTTTGTCCCAAGGTTTAAGTAATGACTAACCCAGAATGCTGCTGCCCTGATGGAAGCTTGTCTATACTCTATAAAGGTTATATGTATATTTCTTTAGACTTTTCTTAGTCAAATTACCTTAGACCACTCTTGAAATCCTTTGTACCATTTTAAAGGAGCAGCTGTGTTGCTGGTGTTTAAGCGATGACTGAGGAAAGCGGTATGTAAAAGCGAGAAGAAGGTTGTTTCACCAGCTGATACTAAAAAATGACTGTAGGCTTAAATAGTCAACATTGTACACCTCTCTTCCTCCACCACTACCTTTCCTGATACTCCATTATTTTATTATCAAGGAATGATATGGCTACATACAATTAAGAGGTAAATTGTGCCTGAAGACTTCAGAGAACACTTGAGTTGTTAGAAATCAGGGACAGTTTTATGAGAAGTATGACTTTGAGCTAGGCTTCGAATAATAGATAAAGGCTTTTAAAAAATATAAAGCCAGTATTTTTGTTTTATCTCATCTTATTTCCTATATGATTTAAAAGATAAATTCATAAATCATAATTATACATCTATGTTAATGGGAGCGCACAGGGTAAAAATGTGTTTTTCTACATGTATAAAGATATCCTTTGTTGCTGTTGCTTTTTTTAATAGTGCAACTTATGTGTTTCAAGAGGACACAAAGTTGGTAGTATTTACAGTCTTTTAAGATAAACTGCTTTTCAATGAGAGCTTGGTTTCTGGTACTTTGAGGTTCAGAAGACATAGCTAGAAAATCTACTACTGTGAAAAATGAAGACTGCTAAAATCAAATGGGAGGGGGTACTCTGTGTGTGTGTGTGTTGTGTTTGTGTGCATATATTTTGATTGCCATCTGTCCTTCAGGCATCAGAAGGAATTTAATATTTTGTCTAGATATCGTTAGGCACAAAAGATATTGCAGTACAACTTTGATGCTATATGCATTCTGTCATTTTGCTAGCACTGATATGGTTCTCAGGTCCACTATTCTATTAGATCTATTAATCCATTTATGTTATTTTTTGTTGTAACTCTCACAAAGTGAAGTGCTTTTTACCAAGAATGTGCTTCAGGTCTACTTTCTATTTTTAAGACTTTGTATTTAGTTTTCATAAATTGTCCAAGATTGTGGTGGCTATAATTTTGTATTGGTCATAGCTCCTTTTCTTTTTTTTTGAGGTAAGAACACAACATGAGATCTACCCTCATGTTAATTATGACAGTATAATGTCCTCAGTGTTCTCCCACTTTGTCATATATGGCTGGATTTCCTTATATTTTAAGGCTGAATAATATTCCGTGGTGTATGTATGTGTGTGTATGTATACATATATATGTATATATGTGTGTGTGTATATATATACATGTACACCATGTACATATAACATTATACATATACACACATATATATACATATATACATATATACATATATACATATATACATATATATATATATATATATATATATATATATAAACACACACATGTGGTGCCAAAAATGTATACACATCTTAAGAAAGGAAAAAAATATTAAAATTGTAATACTCAATATATACTGATAACAATGGATGAATACAAGTCACATTTGACTTTTGCAATTACAAGAGGTGCTCAAAGTGGTTACCATCAGCATAATTTTAATACAGTTTTTTCCTGTCTTAAAATACATATATGCTTTTTGGCATCGTGTGTGTGTGTGTGTGTGTGTGTGTGTGTGTGTGTAAATATATATTGTAGAAATTTCTTTATCCATTCATGCACATGGACATTTTGGAGGGACATTTAGGTTGTTTCCACATCTTGGCTATTGTGACTATTACTACAGTGAACATGGGAGCACACATATCTGTCATCCTAATTTCAATTCTTTTGGATAAATAACCATAGATGCCATTGCTGTATCATATAGTAGTTCTATATTTAATTTTTTTAGGAACCTTCATACTGTTTTCTATAGTGGCTACACATATTACATTCCCACCTTAGGTAACGAGGGTTCCCGTTTCTCCATATTGTCACCAAAAGTTGTCTCTCTTTTTTAAAATTTTTATTGAGGAATATTGGAGAACAGTGTATTTTTCCAGGACCCATCAGCTCCAAGTCAGGTCGTTGTCCTTCAATCTAGTTGTAGAGGCCACAGCTCAGCTCCAAGTCCAGTCACCGTTTTCAATCTAGTTGCAAGGGGCACAGCCCAGCATCCCATGTGGGAATTGAACCGGCAACCTTGTTGTTAAGAGCTTGCGCTCTAACCAACTGAGCCATCTGGCCACCCTAAGTTGTCTCTTTTTAAAAAATAATAGCCATTCTAACAGGTGTGAGGTGATATCTCATTGTGGTTTTGATTTACATTTCCCTGATGATTAGTTATGTTGAATATTGAGCACATTTTCATATACCTGTTCGCCATTTGTATGCCTTCTTTGAAGAAGTGTCCATTCAAGTACTTTGCCCATTTTTTAAATTCTTTTCTTTTTGCCAATGAATGGAAACAATTTCTTAAATATTTTGTATATTAACCCCTTATCAGATATATGGTTTACACATATCTATCCCATTCTGTAGATTGCCTCTTCACTCTGTTGTTTTTCTTGCTGAACAGAGAAGCCTTTTTCAGTTTGATGTAGTGCCACTTGTCTAAATTTGCTTTTGTTTCCTTTGCTCTTGGTATCACATCCAAGAAATTATTGCCAAGATCAGTGTCATAAAGTTTTTCCCCTAAGTTTTCTTGTAGGCATATTACAGTTTCAAGTCTTACATGTAAGTCTTTAATTAATTTTGAGTTGATTTTTGTTTATGGTGTAAGATAAGGGTTCAATTTCATTATTTTGCATGTGGATATCCAGTTTTCCCAATATCATATGTTGAAGAGACTATCTTTTACTCATGGTGAATTGTGGGAGTCCTTGCTGAAGATTAGTTGATGTGTGGATTTATTTTTGTGCTCTCTACTCTGTTCCATTGTTATATATGACTATTGTAATCTCAGTACAATACTGTTTTAATTATTGTAGATTTGTAATATATTTTGTAATCAGAAAGTGTGTTGTCTCCAGGTTTGTTTTTCTTACTCAAAATTACTTTAGCTATTCAGGTCTTTTCTTGTTCCATATGAATTTTTAGAATTGTTGTTTCTACTCATGTAAAAAATGTAATTGGGATTTATGATAGGGATTGCATTGAATCTATAAATTACTTTGTGTACTATGGACATTTTAACAATGTTAGCTCTTCCATTTAATGAACTTTGGATAGTTTCCATTTGTGCTATTTATTTATTTATTTATTTATTTTTAAACATTAATTTTTTAAAACAAATTTTTATTGGAGAATATTGGGGAATAGTGTGTTTCCCCAGGGCCCATCAGCTCCAAGTCCTTGTCCTTCAATCTAGTTGTGGAGGGCACAGCTCACTGGCCCATGTGGGAATTGAACCAGCAACCCTGTTGTTCACAGCTTATGCTCTAACGAACTGAGCCACCTGTCCACCCTCCATTTATTTTTGTCTTCTTTAATTTCTTTCCTCAATGTTTTGTAGTTTTCATGTACAAGTTTTTCAGTTCTTAAATTTATTCCTAAATATTTTATTCTTTTGATACTATTATAATTGGGAATGTTTATTTTTTAATTTCTTTTTTGGATAGCTCATTGTTAGTGTATTGAAACACAATTGACTTGTGTATTGATTTTGTATCCTGAAACTTTACTGAATTAATTTATAGATTCTAGCAGGTTTTTTTTTTTTTTTTTTTTTTTTTTGGTGTTTTTTTTTGAGTCTTTAAGGTTTTCTATACATAAGAACTTGTCATTTACAGAGCTAATTTAATTTATTTCCTATTTGGATGCATTATATTTCTTTTCTTCCCTAACTGCTCTGGCTAGGACTTCTGGTACTATGTTGATTGAAGTGATGAAAGTGGGCATCCTTTCCATGTACCTGATCTTAGAGGAAAAGTTTTCAGGTTTTTATTTATTTATTTATTTTTTAATTTTTTTACCATTGAGTGTGTTGTTAACTGTGGGATATTCATATATGACTTTTATTTTGTTGAGATAATTTTCTTCTGTTCCTAGTTTGTTGAGAGTTGTTATCATGAAAGAATGTTGAATTTTGTCATATGCTTTTCTGCATCTGTTGAGGTAATATTGTAATTTTTATTCTTTGTTCTGTTAATATGGTATCATATTGATTCATTTTCCTATGTTAAAACATCCTTGAACCCAAGGTTAAATGCAACTGAATGGGAGAAGATATTTGCAAACAACACCTCTAATAAGGGGCTAATACCCAAAATATATAAAGAACTCATACAACTGAACAACAACAAAAAACTCCAAACAATTCAATTAAAAAATGGGCAGGCCACCTGAACAGACTTCTCCAAAGAAAACATACTAATGGCCAACATATATATGAAAAATGCTCAACTTCACTAGCTATTAGGGAAATGCAAATCAAAACAACAATGAGATACCACCTCACACTTGTTAGAATGGCTATTATCAACAAAACATGTAATAAGAAGTGTTGGAGAGGTTATGGAGAAAAAGGAACTCTCATACACTGCTGGTAGGAATGTAAATTGGTACAGCCACTATGGAAAACAGTATGAAGTTTCCTCAAAAATTAAGAATATGGGTGCCAGGGGTGGCTGGATGGCTCAGTTGGTTAGAGCACGAGCTCTGAACAACAGGGTTGCCGGTTCAATTCCCACATGGGCCAGTGAGCTGTGCCATCCACAACTAGATTGAAGACAACAAGCTGCCGCTGAACTTTCAGATGGGCAGCTGGAAGGCTCAGTTGGTTAGAGCATGAGCTCTCAACAACAAGGTTGCCGGTTCAATTCCTGCATGGGATGGTGGGCTGTGCCCCCTGCAACTAAAGATTGAAAATGGCAACTGAACTTGGAGTTGAGCTAAGTCCTCCACAACTAGATTGAAGGACAATGACATAGAGCTGCTGGGCCTGGAGAAACACACTGTTCCCCAATAAAAAAAAATTAAAAAATATGTTAAGGCTATAAAAAAAAAAGAATACGGGTTCCGGTCAAGATGACAGAGTAGGTAAATGCTGTGCTTGCATCCTCTCATGACTACATAAAATTACTACTAAACTACAGAACAACCATCAATGAGAATCACCTGAAGTCTAGCTGAACCAAAGCCCTACAACTAAGGACATACATTAGAAGACACCTCAAGACTGGTATGAGGGGTGAAGACATGGAACAGGATTGTCCCATACTCGTGTGTGACCATTAAAAATTGGGAGAGATATCTCAGCTAAAGAGGTCCCCCCTGAAGAAGCAAGGGGTTCCAGTCTCACACCAGACTCCTGAGCCTAAGGTTTTAGTGCCTGGGAGAGAAATCCTCTAACTTCTGATTGTGAAAACCAGTAGAGATGTGGCTGAGTGAGACTAGGATGGCTGCATTTCCAGGTGATCTTCTTAAAGGGCCCACACATGGATTTACTTGCTGATGCACTCATTTACTCTGAGCTCCAGCACTGGGGCAGCAGCTTGAAAGGTGTCAGGGACATACTGGGAGGAACTGAATTATCTGGCTTCAGGGCCAGGGCTGAAGGAGCAGCTTTCTCCTGGATGAAGGAGCTGGCAGAAGCCGTTGTTTCTTTGTTGAGCCCTTCCCACTCCTGGCATGCAGATGCAGACATCCACCATGTTTGAATCTTCATCAACTTGGCTAACACTGTTCGTTTGCCCCACCCTGGTGATTCTCTGAGACCTTGCCTCACCCAACTTTGGACACAACTAAGCTACTTCCAGTGGCTTTTCCATATATATGGTCTGCATTGCCTCATGCTGCTGACTTTCCTAAAATCTCTCGAAGGTTCACAAAACCCAAACAAGCAGCATCTGGCTTCGGCATGTTCCATACATCTGGCTGAGCAGCCCTAAACCCAGACCTAGGGACACATGGCTTTGGTTTGTGGCTTGGCATCTCAAGGCACCTCCAAGCCTAGTGTGGGCAATGGCCATCTATGGATTGCTTTATGGCTCATTTCAGGTGGTCCTGGGCAGAACACAGGCTGCATCTGAACTTGGCTTGAAGTGTGTCCTCTCCCAGGAGCCTTGGGGCTATTATGTCCAGTGGCCAGTTTTGTACCGAGCCAGAGCATCACCCAGCTACCTTCAAGGATAACATACCCTCAAGGCAGACTGAGCAGGCACCAGAGCCATGCTAAAGTGAATCCTGTGCTTAGTGTCAGCCCCTGCGGAACAGTTCCTCCTCTATAATCATAGCCAATCCTCATAACCAATCAGCCTGAGTGTTAATATCTCCCATTGAAATTACAACAAAATTAAGACAACACTACAAGATGAGGGCACACACCACCCACACAAGGGACACACCTGGAGCACCCAGCTCTGGTGACCAGGGAGACTGTGGTACTGGACCCCAAAGGACACCTACTACATAAGGCCACTCTACTAAGACCAGGAGACATAGCAGTCTATTTAACATATAGAAACAAACACAGGGAAGCAGCCAAAATGGGGAGACAAAGAAAAATGTTGCAAATAAAAGAACAGAACAAAGCTCCAGAAAAAGAACTAAACAAAATGGAGACAAGCAATCTACCAGATGCAGAGTTCAAAAGACTGGTTATAAGGATGCTCAGTTAACTCTGGGAGAACTTCAACAAAGAGATAGGAAACATAAAATTGGGGCTAGAAAACATAGAAAAGAACCAGTTAGAAATAAAGACTACAATAACTGAAATGAAGAGTATATTAGAGGGAATCAGTTGTAGATTAGATGAAGCAGAGGATCGAATCAGAGATTTGGAAGATAGGGTAGCAGAAAACACCCAATTAGAACAGCAAAAAGAAAAAAAGAATCCCCCCAGTTGACGATAGTTTAGGGGGCCTCTTGGACAACATCAAGTGTACCAACATTTGCATCATAGGGGTACCAGAAGGAGAAGAGAGAGCAAGGAATTGAAAACCAATTTGAAGAATGATGGAAAACTTCCCTAACCTGGATAAGGAAATAAATATACAAGCTCAGAGAGTACAGAGAGTCCCAAACAAGATGAATGCAAACAGGCCCACACCAAGACACATCATAATTAAAATGCTAAACGTTAAAGACAAAGAATTATAAATGTAGCAAGAGAACAGCAGGTAGTTACCTACAAGGGAGTTTCAATATGAATTTCAGCTGCTTTCTCAACAGAAACTTTGCAGGCCAGAAGGGATTGACACAGAATATTGAAAATGATGAAAACCAAAGACCTACAAAAAAGATTACTCTACCCAGCAAACCTATCACTTAGAATCGAAGGACAGTCGAAGAGCTTTCCAGACAAGAAAAAGCTAAAGGAGTGTATCATCACCAAACCAACATTACAAGGAACATTAGAGACTTTTTTAAGATGAAAAAATAAAAATAAAAAATATGAATAATAAAATATATAATGGCAACAACTGCATATCAATGAACAATTACTTTCAATGTAAATGGATTGAATGCTCCAACCTAAAGACCTAGGGTAGCTGAACGGATAAGAAAACAAGACCCTTACATATGCTGCCTACAAGTGACTCACTTCAGATTGAAAGACACACACAGACTGAAAGTAAAGGGATTGAAAAATATATTTCATGAAAATGGAGCCCCCTGCCCCCCACAAAAAAAGCTAGGGTAGCAATACTTATACTAGACACAAATAGATTTTTTTTTTTCTGAAACACATTTTATTTTTTTTTAATAGATTTTTAAACAAAGACTATAACAAGAGCCAAAGAAGGACCCAGTAATCCCACTTCTGGGTATTTATCCGAAGAAACCGAAAATGCTACATCGAAGGGATGTGTGCATCCATATGTTCATTACAGCATTATTTACAATAGCTGAGATGTGAAGGCAACCTGGGTGAACCTGAATAGATGAATAGATAGAAATTAGGTGTGTGTGTATATATATATATATATATATATATATATATACACACACACACACACACAATGGAACATTACTGAGCCATAAAACAGAATGAAATCTTGCCATCTGCAACAAAACAAATGGATCTAGAGCAGGGGTGTCCAAACTGCGGCCCACGGGCCAACTGCAGTCCATGATCCATTGTTAATTGGCCCGCAGCAAATTCCAAAAATATATTGAGTTTACTTAAATAAACCAGGTGAGGCAATACGTACTTCACCTCAAGTGAGTGGCCCGGCTGTTTGTGTATTTTACCGCATATGGCCCTTGGTGAAAAACGTTGAAAAAAGTTTGGACACCCCTGATCTAGAGGGTATTGTGCTCAGTGGAGTAAGTCAGAGAAAAACAAATGTCATATGATTTCACTTATAAGTGGAATCTAAAGAACAAAATAAACAAACTAAGTAAAGAGAAAGAAACTCATAGACTCAGAAAACATTTTGATAGTTGCCAGATGGAAAGGGGTTGGGGGTAGGTGGAAAAGGGGAAGGCATTAAGAAATACAAATTGGTTGTTACACAATAGTCATGGATCTGTAGGGTATAGCATAAGGACTATAGCCAATAATATTATAATAACATAACAGTACACTGATTAAGCATTTATTACCATATGACCCAGCAATGGGTCAACCCAAATAATCTAAAATCATTATCTGTAATGGTATGTGTACCTCTGTGTTCATTGCAGCATTATTCATGGTGGCCAAGACATGGAAACAACCCAAGTGTCCTCCGATAGATGATTAGATAAAGAAGATATGGTACAGAACAAAATAATATTATAATAATGTATAGTGTCAGATGGGTACTAAATTCATCAGTGTTTATGGGAGGGGGTTGGGGGGCAGGGTGATAAAGGTGAAGGGATTAGAAAGTAAAAATTGGCAGTCACAAAATAGTCACGGGGATGTGAAGTACAGTATGGGGAATATAATCAATAGTGTTGTATAAAGACTGTGTGTAGGGTGTGAGATGGGTACTGGATTCATTGGGGGGATCATTTCATAGATTATATAAATGCTTAACCAGTGTGCTATATACCTGAAACTAACATAATATTGAAGGTGAACTATAATTAAAATATAAATATTATATATATGTGTGTGTGTATATATATGTATATATAGACATATATATATATATATATATATCGACATATAGACATATATATATATATATATATATATATATATATATATATATATATATATATATATGATCATGGGATGTAAAGTACAGCACAGGGAACATAGTCATTGGTATTGTAATAGCTATATACGCTGTGAAAGAGGTAGTAGACTTGGGGGTCATCACTTTGTGAAGGGTATAAATGTCATATGTGGGATATAAAGCTGAAAGCAATAAAGGAATAAGACAAAAACAAACAGGCAAAATCCGATAGACATAGACAATAGTTTAGTGGGTACCAGAGGGTAAAGGGGTGGTTGGGTGATAGAAGAGGGTAAAGGAGGTCAAATGTATGGTGATGGAAGAACTGAATCTGGGTGGTAAACACACAATGCAATGTATAGATGATCTAGTATAGAAATGTACACTCGAAACCTATATAATTCTGTTAGGTTGGTGCAAAAATGATTGTGATTTTGGCAGTTATTTTTAATCTTTTAAACCACAATTACTTTTTAAATTTTGTTTATTTTTTAGTTTTGTATTTTTTATTAGTTTCGGGTGTACAAAACAATGTAATAGTTAAACACTTATACCTCTCACAAAGTGATAACCCCCTCCCCCAATCTACTACCCCTCTGATATCGTATATAGCTGTTACAGTTCCACTGACTCTATTCCTTATGCTGTACTAATTATATATAATTATAATTGACATTCATTATTATTCAGCTTCAGCTTCAGGTGTACACTGCAGTGGTCAGGCACCTACACCATCCATGAAGTGGTCTCCTAAACCGTAATTACTTTTGTACCACCTAATACTAACCAATGTCACACCAATAAATTTAATTATGAAAATGGGCAAAGGACTTGAAAAAAAAGCAGCAATGGTAAAAAGAAGCAAAGTAGCACATAATTAGACTTGTCATCCAGAACTCTATTCAGAGAACTGTAGTAGGTCAGGCTGGATCTTATGGTTAAGTGCAGAGGCCTATGGGGCCTTTTTCCTCTACCTAAACCCAATCCTGAATCTCAGGGCCTTACTTGACAGTTGGCTGCAGTGTGATAAGAGACCACACAGATGATCCTGATCAATAAAGGAGAGTAAAGAATTGACCACAACCATGTTCTGATGTATCCTGGCATCTGACCAGTCATACAAGTATTCATTTCTCTTAGAGAGGAGTTTAGAGGTGGATGGGAGGAGCAGCAAAGAGTGTCCATGTATTATCTCTATCATCTAGAATTCAACATGTACTAAACATCAAGGAATTGTCATGTAGTATTTGAATGTAATGGAAATCAGTATGTAGTTAGTAGGGGGCGCTGTTTAAGACAGCCGCTTTGTTTAGAGAAAGCAAGGGCTCTGGGGTCAAAAAGGTTGTGAAGGACAGTATAAGGCATGTTAAGGATTTTGGTGTTTATAAACATCATGCTGCAGCAGTGTGGAGTATTCCTAGAAGAGAGGAGAGACTAGTGGCAGCAAGACTGTGTAGAGGCCTTTGTAATATTCCAAATGTAAGATAGTATAGGTCCTTAACTAAGGTAGTGGGCACTGGGCTGAAGAGAGGTAGGTATATTCTTAAAATTAAATAAGATGAGGTGATGTCATCAAGATTTGGTTATTGATTTATTGTGGGAGGGGGGAGATAAAGGTGATGCCCATGTTTCTGATTTGGGCAGTAGAGTGGAGAATGATACCAAGATAGCAAAGGAAGAGCAAGTTTTACTGTGTGGATGCAGTATCTGACTGCAGATGTTTTGTTTCAGAGTGTCCATGTTGAGATGCTTCTGGAACATTCAGACAGATGACTTATTTTAAATATACCGTGTTTCCCCGAAAATAAGACCTAGCTGGACAATCAGCTCTAATGAGTCTTTTGGAGCAGAAATGTATATAAGACCTGGTCTTATTTTACTATAAGACTGGGTCAATACAATACAATACAACACAACACAACACAACACAATACACAATACAATACAATTAATATAATGTAGTCCTGGGTCTTACATTAATTTTTGCTCCAAAAGATTCAATAGAGCTGATTGTCCAGTAAGGTCTTATTTTGGGGGAAACACGGTACATACATGCAATCGTTTTGCATTTTATTAAGTACTTTCATTCTATTCCTGAAATGAAAGGCTTGATCTACCTCTCCTCCCTTCCCTATAAGCATAGCTGTGTACCTGCTCCACTAAACTAATCACCATTCCAATAATATAGCATGCTTCTTCACTTTTGTATGTCGTTTCTTTTGCCTCAAGTGCCCCCTTTCGCTCTCTCTTCAATCAGAATATATATGTTAACATTCTGATTTGCTGGTATTTTATTGTAGTATAGTATACATATAAGAGACTGCAGAAATTATACATGTACAGCTCAATGAATTTTCATAAACTATACATATCTGTGAAACCAGCACCCAGCCAAAAGAAACAGAAAATTACCAGCCTTTTTAAAGCACACCTAGCTGCCCACTTCCAGTTACTACATCCCAAGGGAAATCATTACCCTGACTACTAGCATCATAAATTAGTATGGCCTGTTTTTTGAATTTTATATGAATAGAACTATATGGTCCATATTCATTTGTATCTAGCTTATTTTACTCAACTTTAAGAGATTCACTGATACTATTGTATGCAGCAGTGGTTTGTTTTTTTCATTGCTCAGTCATATTCCATTGAATGAATATACCATAAATTATTTAATCTTTCTAAGGTCAATGGACATTTGGATTGTGTTCAGTTTTGTGCTATTGTGAGTAACTCTGTATGAGCAATTATGTGTATGTTTTTTGCTACATATGTACACTAATTTCTGTTGGGTATATATAAAGGAGTGAAATTGCTGTGCTATAGGTTGTGCATATGATTAGTTTTAGTCAATACTGTCAAACTGATTTCCAAAGTGCTTATATTGATCCATTCTCTTTTTACCCTAACTTCAAAAATACTGTTTCTTTCAATTAAGTCTTTGGCAATTGAGTAACAGAGATGCCAGAATTAGGGTATCTGGTAGGAAATATATATTTCAGAAATATGACTTAATAGGCAAATGAGTAGTATGTAAGGTTGGTATCTTCTAATGAAAGTCCAGATTCTGAAGCCATATATGTACCTGAACATGTAATAGCCTCCCCTTGGCATTGAGCTTGGCCAAGGGAATAGCTGTGTGCAAGTCCAAGATATTCCTCAGAAACATTTTGTAGCCTCATTCAGGACATGAGAATTGAGGAACTGAGGTCCCAACAATTTGTATACAGGAGCATAGAGTAAAATAATGCAGCCTGGAAAAAAATCAAAGCAGGTATTAATAATATTCAACCAAATCATTAAAAAAAACAAGAAACAAAAATAATCCTCACATAAAATATTTGAATTTAATAATGTAGTATCTTCTGTGACATAAGCAAGAATGGTGGAACTAGGGCTGCCAGAATACCTCTCATCCATGAAAGCAATGAAAGCCCTGGCCTAAATGGTCAAAATCAATGTTTTCAGAGCTCTGGAAATTAACCAAGCCTTGCAGAAGTCCACTGAATATTTATTTAAAACTTCTAAATCTCAGTAACAGCAGTAAGTTTTGTAACATTTTAACTTGTTCTATTCTAACGCCTCCTTCCCAACTTCACAGTAGTCTTGAAAACTAACAGTATGCAATCACAGTGGAAACCAGCCACCAGGAAGCCAGTAGAGGGAGCAGAATGGGGTTGGAGCTTCTTCAAACTCTCATTTCCAGAAAGTTGTTATTTGATCTCTCTGGCAGTTCCCTACAAGACCCCATATGCAAGGCTGTCTTTAACTGACCCAAGAGCTTCCCCAGTGTCAGTAGCCAATTTAACTCCCTTGGGGCATTTGTCAAAAATAATCAGATAAGATTATTTAACATCATGACTGCCTAAGGTACTAGGTAAGAGTTCCTGAGCAAACAATAGGTAAGCCAAAAAAGCTCAAAAGTAAAATTAGATGTCCATACGTGTTTTGATGGCCATACAATGTATAAAGATGTAATGTGTAGGAAAATTATAGTACAAAATATGGAGAAGGAAATTGAGCTTTATAGGAGGAAACTTTTTGTATACTATTAGAATTATTTAAAAATATAGTAAAAGAAACAGGGAATTAAGATGGTATGTTGCAAAATATTTAATGGAAGAAGAAGCAGTAATGGAGTAGAGAAACAAAAAAGTAATAAAAAAAAGACATATAGCAGAATGGCATATGTAAATCTGACTTTATCAGGAATTACATTAA
This sequence comes from Rhinolophus sinicus, assembly GCF_036562045.2. NCBI lineage: Eukaryota > Metazoa > Chordata > Mammalia > Chiroptera > Rhinolophidae > Rhinolophus > Rhinolophus sinicus. The sequence goes on from NC_133768.1 coordinate 43,699,905, forward strand.
TTATCAGTAGATAAATTCTCCAAACAAAAGGAAGAGATTGGAACAATGGATTTAAAAACATGACCCAACTATATGCTGTCTGCAAGAGATACACTTTAAATTCAAAGACACATATAGGTTAAAAGTAAAAGGATAGAAAACACATATCAGGCAAAACAAACTTTAAGAAAAAAATTGTTACTACATGCAAAGAATGACATTTTATAATGATAGAAGGGTAAATGGACTAAGATAATATAATAATGGTAAATATATATTATATATTCACCTAAAAACTGAACCCCAACATACATGAAACAGAAATGTACAGACTGAAGGGACAAATAGGCCAATCAACACTGAATAGTTAGAAACATCAATACCTAACTTTCAATAATGGATTGAACAAGTAGACAGGAGATCAACAAGTTAATAAGAGACTTGAATGTCATTATAAACCAACTAGATCTAGCAGACATCTATAGAAAACTCCAACAACTCATTCATTCTATGAGGCCAGGATTACCCTAATACTGAAACCAGATGAAGACATTACAAGAGAGGAAAGTACACACCGGTATCATATGCTCATGAACATAGAGGAAAAAATCTTCAACATAATATTAACAAATTGAATCTAACTATGTACAAAAAGAGTTATACACCACAACAAAGTGGGATTTATTCCAGGTATCAGGTATGCAAGACTTCCAAATATATATATTAGAATATGAATATATATATATATATATATATATATATATATATATATATATATATTTGGTATCAATAGATGCCAAAAAATATTTGATAAAATCCAACAAACATTCATGATAAAAACTTTCAGCAAACTAGGAATAGAGAACTCCCTCAATTTGATGAAGAATATCTACAAAATTCTACAGCTAACATCATACTTTCATACTTACTGGCTAGGAACTCAATGCTTTTCTGCTAAGATCAGGGACAAGGCAAGGATGTCTGCTCTCACCTCTTCTATTTCAACATCATATTGGATGTCCTACCTAATTCAGTAAAACAAGAGAAGGAAATAAAAGGTATACCTATTGGGAAGAAATACATAAAACTGTTTTGTTGTTGTTGTTCTTGCAGATGACATGAATGTTTATGTAAGAAATCCCAAAGAATCAAGGAAAAAAAAAAACATCTCCTGGAACTAATAAGTGATTATATCATGGTTGGAAGATTCAAAATAAATAACAATAGTCAATTGCTGAAGTTTATACTATTAATGAACAATTGGAATTTGAAATATAAAACACTGTCATTTATATTAGCACCAAAAAAATGTAATATGTAGTTACAAATCTAATGAAATAGGTACACACACGATCTATATGAGGAAAACTACAAAACTCTGATGAAAGGAATCAAAGAATATGTAAATATATGGAGCAATATTCCTTGAACATGGATAGAAAGATGCAATATTGTCAAGATGTCATTTATTTCCAACTTGATATATAGATTCAACACAATCCCAATAAAAATCCCATGAAGATTCTTGTGGATATTGACATGCTGAGTCTAAAGTTGATACAGAAAGCTAAAAACAAAGAATGGGCAACACGACATTGAAAGAGAAGAACAAATTTGGAGGACTAACACTACCCCATTAAAGACTCTTTTATAAAAGCTACATTAGTTAAAATATAGTGGTGTTGGTGAAAGAACAGGCAAATAGATCAGTGGAAGAGAACAGAGGGCACAGAAACAGGCCCATACAAATACAGTCGAACTGATCTTTGACAAAGGAGCAAAAGCCAGTCAATGAAAAAAGGATGGTCTTTCCAACAAATAGTTCTGGAACAACTGGATATCCCATGCAAAATCATGAGTCTAGACACAGACCTTATGTCTTTCACAAAAATTAACTCAAAATGGATCATACACTTAAAATGTAAAGACCAAAATTATAAAATACTTAGAAGATAACATTGGAGAAAATTGTGATGACCTTGGGTTTGTAATGACTTCTTAGATACAAAACCAAAAGCAAGATAAATGAAAAAACGATAAGTTAAGACTTCATTACAATTATAAACTCCTGCTCTGCATAACACTGTTAAGAAAATGAAAAGACAAACCACCAACTTCAAGAAAAATATTTGCAAAACACATATGTAATAAAAGACAGGTATACAAAATATAAAACATACTTAACACTCAACATTAAGAAAATGAACAACTGGATTGAAAAATGGGCAAAAGATTGCCAAAGAAGATATATAAATGGAAAATAAACCTATGCAAAGGTGCTCAACATCATATGCCATTAGGGAATTGCAAATTAAAAAACTATGAGATACCACTCACTACACACCTATTAGAATGATGAAAACCCAAAACACTGACAACGCTAACTATGCAAGAGGAACTCTCATCCATTGCTGGTGAGAATACAAAACGGTACTGCCACTTTGGAACACAGCAAGACAGTTTTATTTTATTTTTATGTTTTGTTTTTTCACAAAACTAAACATACTTTTACCATACAATTCAGTAATTGAAGTCCTTGGTATTTATCCTAATGAATTGAAAACTTATGTCGACACAAAAACCTGAACATAAATGTTTATAACAGCTTTATTCATAATTGCCAAAACTTGGAAACAACCAAGGTGTGCTTTAATAGGTGAAAGAATAAACAAGCTCTGTTTCTATATTCTATAAAATGGAATATTATTCAGCAATAAAAATAAGTGAGCTATCAAGCCACAAAGTAACATGGAGGGACCTTAAATGCATGTTCCTAAGTGAAAAACACCAATTTGAAAAAGCTACATCTGTGTGATTTAAACTATATGATGTTTTGGAAAAGACAAAACTATGGAGACAGTAAAAATATCACTGGTTGCAAGGCATTCAGAGAGAGGGTGGGAAAACCAGGTGGAGCATAGGTGATTTTCATGGCAGTGAAACTGTTCTGTATGAAACTGTAATGGTGGATACATGCCATTATACATTTGTCCAAAACTATAGAATATATAACCCAAAAAGTGAACCTGAATGTAATCTATGGATTTCAGTTAATAATAATGTACCAATTTGGCTTGTCAATTATAGCAAATGTACCTCACTAATGCAAAATATTAATAATAGGGCAACCAAGGGGTATGAGGTGGCTAATAAAGGAACTCTCTATACACTTAAATTTTTAAATCTAAAACTATATTTAAAATAAGGTCTATTGATTTAAAATTTTCTGTATGTATTTTATTTGGTTCAGATTCTGAATTCTTCATTGATCTATTAAAATTAGTAGCAGATTTATTTTATTATACCTTTAAAATGCATTTTTATATATGTAATAGTCCTGTCTCATCTGTCAGAAATATCTTGTCAATTCTTATAGATTTGTTTTTCCGAATGAATTTTGTAATTGGCTTGCCTAGTAAAAGAATCCCATAGAGTTTACAGTAAGATAATATTGAATTTATAGATTTTATGAGAAAAACCTGTATCTTTAAAAAATTGAGTCTCCTTACACAAGAACAGAGTATCTCTTTGCATTTATTTAAATATTGTTCTATCTTCTATAGTAATTTAAAATTAGTGTGTTTATATAGGTCATACACATGTATTTTTAGGTTCTTTCTTGAGTTCTTTTATTACATTGCTAATATGAATGAGATCTTTCTTTTCATAGTATTTTCCATCTATTTTAAATGTAGATTTTGATTTATGTATATTAACACGTTGCGTACGGATCAAGAGAATCTTCATTTTTTTCTGAGCCATGCGTTAAGGACGGATAATGAGAATTCTCGTTTTTACTGTTGACTCTTTTTACTTTGCATATTTTATTGAATTATTTGTGTTTCGTTAATATCTAACGGGCAAATGTCGTTAATGAATAAAGTCTGCATCATATGTACACTTTTTAGAATTCATATTATTTTTTTTCCTAAAAAAATAGTGATTTTGAATCGGATACATTTTTTCACCCATGAGTCATTTCACGTGTTACATTCACAACAGTGGATGTGCGAATAAACAGAGTTTTCCAGAACTGGAGTGATTTGTTTATAACATTTGGAACCTTAGTATCCCTTAAGCGATTTTGAATTATGTTATTTTTGGAAAAACATTGAATTATTTTATTTAATTCTTCGGTGATACCTCATGAAATACATACTGTCCCACTGCACAAAGGAAGCTGCTTTCTGCAGTATCACACCAGGAGGGATTACTAACATCATAGGTGAGTAAATCCTAAAAAATTCCATAGAAAAATAATAAATGACATAGAAGCATTTACGCTTTATAGAGAACAGTGCATTCTAAAGTAGTTTCTTTTAAAAACCTGCCGGAACAGAGGGGTATGAGGGATTTAAACCCCGCCGTACGCAATGTGTTAAGTTTATAACAAGCTGTAAACAATAGTTTTGGACAGTAATTTAAGAGTAAACCTTTCTAAGTACATTCTTAGCGTGTTACAATAAGGTTATGCCGTCTGACATAGGTCACTTGTCTTGATTTTCAACTTTTGGCTCGATCATTGATACCCAATGATGAAAATACAAAATAAAAACAGATAGGATGGTGATAAGAGGGAATGCATGCTGGTTTTAACTTACTCCAGTTTATTGTTTGGACAGCGAAAAGGTCATTCCTGCCCAGTTTGACTCAATGAATATGTTAAAGTCCTACATAAGTATTTGTAATTAAGTGTGTGTGTGTGTGTGTGTGTGTGTGTGTGTGTGTGTATATATATTTATATATATGTAGTTTATATATATATATATATATATATATACATATATATACATATATACATATATACATATATATATATATATATATATATATATATATCCCATAAAGTTTCACTAATGATAAATTACTTCACACAGAGTCAGAGTTGAAGAAAAGGCACCTCCAAACACCTTCCAAGGGTGGGGAGGGTAGAAGACTAAGAATAAAGGTTAATAAACTTAAGCCCATCTTATGAAGACTCTGAACCTGTAAGACTTAAAATTGTTAATGAAGGAACTCAAACATTTTAATTTGAAATAATAATAGCAGCTTTGTTGATTTATCAGATTATAAAAATAGTACATGCTTATTTTTATATCAACAAATACAGAAAAGTTAATATAAAAATTTAAAATGTCTGTCAAATAGAGGATTAACATTAAGATTTTGGTGTTGGGCAGAGGACTTGAAGAGACATTTCTCCAAAGAGGACATACAAATGGCAAATAGACATATGAAAAAATGCTCAACATCACTAATCATCAGAGAAATGCAAATCAAAACCACAATGAGATATCACCTCACCCCAGTCAGAATGGCTATCATCAACAAGACAAATAGTAACAAGTGTTGGAGAGGCTGTGGAGAAAAAGGAACCCTCATACACGGTTGGTGGGAATGCAGACTGGTGCAGCCGTTATGGAAGGCAGTGTGGAGGTTCCTCAAAAAATTACGAATAGAATTACCATATGACCCAGCAATCCCTCTCCTGGGTATCTACCCAAAAAATCTGAAAACATTTAGAGATAAAGACACGTGTGCTCCAATGTTCATTGCAGCTTTGTTTACGGTGGCCAAGACATGGAAACAACCAAAATGTCCTTCGATAGATGAATGGATAAAGAAGTTGTGGTATATATACACAATGCAATACTATTCGGCAGTAAGAAAAGATGATATAGGAACATTTGTGACAACATGGATGGATCTTGAGAGTGTAATGCTGAGTGAAATAAGTCAGACAGAAAAAGCAAAGAACCATGTGATTTCACTGATATGTGGTATATAAACCAAAAACAACAAAAGAACAAGAGAAACAAATGAGAAACAGAAGCTCATAGACACAGACAATAGTTTAGTGGTTACCAGAGGGTAAGGGGAGTGGGGGATGGGAGATGAGGGTAAGGGGGATCAAATATATGGTGATGGAAGGAGAACTGACTCTGGGTGGTGAACACACAATGGGATTTATAGATGATGTAATACAGAATTGTACACCTGAAATCTATGTAATTTTACTAACAATTGTCACCCCAATAAATTTAAAAAAAAAGAAAGAAGATTTTGGTGTTGATATCAGTCATTGACTCTCTTGATTTGCCATGACATAAAACAAACCCTTATAAATTCAAAAAGTAAAAGTGGTACATATTGACTCATGTAATCAATTGGTGGTTTGTTCAAAGGAGGAGCTGGCCTCAGCAGGGAAATGAGATGTTATCGTCTTTTTCTGTGTATTTATGTGTCTATCTCTCTAACTTTACCACTGTGTTACTCTTTGAATGTTTCTCTGCATTAGTAGTTTCCAAAATATTTGGGCCTTGGATGCCAAAAGACTTTGTTTACGTGGGTTTTGCTATTAAATTCACTGTATTAGAAATTAAAGTTGAGAATTTTAAAAAGAAGTATGTCAAAAAGAAATAATTAAATTATTCACAATTCAATAAGCAGGAAAAAAAACGCAAAAAAGGAACAAAAGAAAGATGGGGCAAATAGAAAACAAATAGCAAGATAGTAAATTTAACTATTACCATATTAGTAATCATATTAAATGTAGGTTGTATAAAAACTGCAGATCAAAGGCAGTGACTGTCCCACTGGTAGAAAAGCAAGACCCAACCCTACAAGAAAAAAAGAACACTTTAGAAATATGAAGACACAGATAGATTAAGAATAAAAAGATGTAAAAATATGTACTATGCAAACACTAATCAAACGAAAGTTGAGAAGGCTATATTTATTTAAGGCAAAGAATATTATCAGGGATAAAGAAAGTAATTTTATAGTAATGTAAATTCATAAAGAAGACATAAATGTGTTTATACAACTAATAGAGCTTCAAAATACTTGAAGCAAAAACTGAGAAAACTGAAAGGAGAAATGAACAAAGTCACAATTATAGCCAGAGATTTTTCATCAATTACTTTTAATAATTGATTGAAAAATAGAATTAAAAATGTATACAAGACTATAAGATCACTACACTATCAAACAACTTGACCAGATATGAATAGAACATTCTATCTAAACAGAGCAGGAAACACATTCTTTTAAAATGCAATTGGAACATTTACCAAGATAGTTTATGTCTGAGGTCATAAAACAAGTCCCAATAAATTTAAAATGATTCAAATTCTACAAAGTATATTCTCTGATGATCAGAAATGATTATTTTTAAAAATTTAATAATGGAAAGATATCTGGAAAATCTCCAAACATTTGGAAACTAAACAATGCACTTTAAAGTAACCCAGTAATCAAAATAGAAATTCGAAAGTAATTGAATAAAAATAAAAACATGACATCAAAATTTTCCAGATGCAACTAAAGCAGTTTTTAAAATTAAATTTCTTGGGGTGACAGTCATTAGTAAAATTACATAGGTCTCAAGTGTACAATTCTATAATACATCAGATATATATATATATATATATATATATATATATACACATTTTGTACTCACCACCCAGAGTCAGTTTAGAGGCAAATTTGTAACACTAAATGACTATATTAGAGAAGAAGAAAGGTTTCAAATCAGTGATGTCATCTTTTACATTATGAAACTTGGAAAAGAATAGCAAATTAATTCCAGAGTGAGCAGGATGAAGTATAATAAGCAGAAGAACAGAAACTATTGGAAGAGAAAACCAGAAAAGCAATGTAGAATAGCAGTGGTTCCTAGAGAAGATAATAAAATTGATAAACATCTAACTTGCCTCAGGGGGAAAAAGAGAAAAGAGAAATTATTGGTATCCACAGTGAAAAGGTGGACATCACTACTGATCCTATAGACATTAAAAGGATAAAGAAGGACTACTGTATAGAATTTAATGCCAAGAAATTTGACAACTTTGATGAAATGAACAAATTCCTTCAATGGCACAAATTATCAAAACCAACTCAAGAAGAACTAGATAACCCAAATTGCCCTATATTTTAAAAATAAATTGTTTTTTATAAAATAAAACTTTCCTAGAAAGAAAACTCTATGTCCATATATCTGGTGAATTACACCAAACATTTATAAAAGGAGTAATACCAAGTCTACACATTTTTTTCCCAGGAAATGCAAAAGAGAACATTTCCCAACTCATTCTATGAGGCCCTGATACCAAAACCTGACACAAGCATTGTAATAAAAGAAAACTACACACCCATATCCCTCTTAAAATTTTAGCAAATCAAATCTAATAATGTATTAAAGGACACTATATCATGATCAAGTAAAATTTAGCCCAGGAATGCAGGATTGGTTTGACATTTGAAAAATCAATCAGTGTATTTTTACCATATTAACAGATTAAAGACAAAAAACATGATCATCTCAATTGATACAGAAAAAGTATTTGACAAAATTAAATATCTATTCATGTGGAAAATTGTCAGCAATGTTAGATTAGAAGGGAACTTCCTCAATCTGTTGAATAGCTACAAAAATTGTGCTGTCATATTTACTGGTGGAAACTAAGTTATTTTCCCCTAAGATCAGAAGTGATGCAAGGATGTCCACACTGCTTCTATTAAACATTTTACTCAAGATTCTAGCCACTATAATAAGACAAGAAAACTAAATAAGAGACAATCAAACTGGAAAGAAAGAAGTAAAACTTTGTTTATAGAAGACATGATTGTCTACTTGGAAAACTAAAAGGGCTCTACAAAAAAATTAATATAACTAAGAAGTGAGTTTAGCAAGGTCACAGGATACTAATATTAATTGTATTTACCTAAAGCATCAATGGACAATTTGAAATAAAAATTTAAAAAATACCAATTAGAATAATATAATAATGTTATGTAATTAGATATAAATTTGATAAAAGATATGCAACACCTGTATACTAAAAATCAAAACATATCACTAAGAAGAATTAATGAAGATCTAAATAAATGAAGAGATATACCATGCTCATGGATTGGCGCACTCAATATTAAGATGGCATATCTCCTGAAATTGATCAATACATCCAAAGCAATTCCAATCAAAATTCTAGCAGGATTTTCTATAAAATTTGTCAAGCTTGTTCTGAAATTTATGTGGAAACATAGAGACCTTAAAATAGCCAAACAATTTGCAAAAAGAAATGACATTGGAGAATTCGCACTACCTGATTTCAAACTTAGTGTAATGCTACAGTAACCAGAACATTGTGATATTGATGTAAATATCACTGTATAGATCAATGGAACAGAAAAGAAAATCCAGAAATAGATAAACATATATATGTTCAATTGATTTTCAACAAAGTAGTCAAGGTAATCCAAAGGAAAAATATAACATTCAAAAAATGATACTAGAATAATTGGATTGTCACATGCAAAATAAATAAATAAATAAACAAACAAACAAATAAATAACCTCATTCTTTACATCATACCACAAAAATTAACTCCTTAGAGATCTTAGATCTAAATGGAAGAACTAAAATAATAAAATTTCTAGAAGAAAATATAGAAAAAATTCTCATTGACATTGGGTGCGGCAAAAATTTCTCAAAGTTTCTTAAATGGAACAAAGAAAGCCATGTGAGTCCAAAAAAATGTAGACTTCATCAATATTTAAAACTTTATACTTCAAAAGACCCTTTTAAAAATTACAAAATGGGGAAAATATTCGTAAAGCACATATTAGATAAAAGAACTGCATCTAGAATGTATTTAAAATTCTTACAACTCAATAACAAAAAAAGATAAATGAACTAAAAAAATTGGCAAAAGGTGTGAAGAGATAATTCACTAAGGAAGATATGTGGATGGCAAATAAGGACATGGAGAGATAGTCAAAATCTTTAGTTATAGAAATGCAAATTAAAACTACAATTAGATGCCACTATGTACTCTCAAGAATGGCCAAAATTTAAACAATAACAATGACAATAACACACATATGCACACTGATCATACCAAGTTTTTTCATGAATATGGGGAAAATAGAGCTCTCATTCACTGCTGGTGGGAATGTAAAATGTAGAAACACTTAGGAAATCTTTTGGGCAGTTTTTAATGAACTTATACCATATGACCCAGCAATCACATTCCTACAAATTTATCGAAGAGAAGTAAAAGCACACAAAGTTTTGCACATGAATATATACACGTATATTTCATCAGTTGTATTTGTGATAGCCAAAAACTATAAACAACTCAAATGTCCAGCAATAGGTGAATAGATACATTTGTGGAATATCCATAAAGTGAAGTAATACTGTAAACTGTTGGTAAAATGAAACAACAGAGATGCATCTCAGAATAATTATCCTGGAGACGTCATCAAAAAGGGGGTGTGAAGTGAGCCTCTGTAAATCTCCCCTGGAATTTACAAGTGGAACAACTGTAACTCCACAAAAGACTCCCTGTACAGCAGAAAGGCAAGACGAAGAGGTCCACTACTGAATTCACCTAAAAGTGGGTGAATCGCACTAACAGGGGAGGCGGGAAGGGAGAAGTGCAGAGACGGAGCTGCGAGGGCGCAGGACGCAGAACTAGCTCAGTGCGCCGAGCTCGCTGCTTCCCGGACCAATCGCAGCTGCTGGAGAGGGAAGAACTCAGACTGCTAGGGCTCCGCTTATGGCCCACAGGGCTGAGGGGACAGCATATAACACAGCTGAACCCAACGCTCGCGGCAGAGACCTCGGACAAAAGACTGAGGGAAGAAGGCTGAAAACGGTGGTTTAAGCCCTCACTGCCGAGCAGAGAATGGAAGCCTTAGGCACTGAGACTAGCGGCCCCCTACCTACCCTACCTGAGGCCGCCCCGCCCCCACCTGCCCTGTGCTAGAAGCAGAACAATAGCAGTGTCAGATAAAAAGAACAGAATATTTGCTGTTTTGAGAACTGTGGACTCAGATGAAGATTTGCAGCCCAACTAGATCCAGCAAAGGGCACGGAGCTGTGGAAGTAGGACCGGCTATGGTGGTGGTCGCCACCATTGCTCTCGACCACCTCTCACAATTCACCCCGCCCCTGGCCCCACCTATCTGGGCATATCCCTGCAGGAGTAAACAGAACTGCTGAAACAAATGGGCTCTGAATCTGGTGCAGGTAGAGGTTTGGAACTTCAAAAGCTCTCCACATACCCACACGGACACTGCGCCCTGTGACCAAGGCGAACTATTAACAGAGGAGAGCCTGTCTCCCAGGGAATCCCCCCATTGTGTGAGAAACTGGAATACTGCAGAGAAAACATAGCACTTCCATGTGAGAGAGAAAAAAAGGCTGCAGTCAGAGAGAAAATAAAATATTCTACAAAAAGTACTGGAAAACATAAGAAAGACCTCTTCCTATCAACTTGTTGCAGAAGCCACTCCTGTAAATGTCTAGGAAGAGAAATAATAAATCAGTAACTGCCAGGAATAACCAAGGCAACAAGACAGCTCAGAAAGAAAGTGAAAAGTCTCCAGAAAAGGAACTTAAAGATATGCAAATATGTGACTTAAATAACAGAGAATTCAAGATTGCAGTTCTGAAAAAACTCAACGAGATGCAAGAAAACACAGATAGGCAGTTAAATGAACTCAGAAACACAATCAAAGAACAGCATGAGCATTTTAAGAAAGAGACTGAAATTTTAAAAAGGAACCAAATAGAATTTCTGGAGATTAAGAACTCAATAGAAGAAATTAAGAATGAAATAGCCAGTTTAGGAAGTAGAGTTGACCAGATGGAGGACAGAATCAGTGACATCGAAGATGGAAACCTGGAAATGACACAGATGGAAGAAGAAAGAGACTTGAGACTTAAAAGAAATGAAAGAACTCTACAAGAACTTTCTGACTCCATCAGAAAGAGCAATATAAGAATAATGGGCATAACAGAAGGAGAAGAAAGAGAGAAGGGAACAGAGAATATATTCAGACAAATTGTCAATGAGAACTTCACAAACTTGTGGACAGAACTGGATCCTCAAATCCAGGAAGCAAATAGAACACCTAATTACCTCAATCCCAACAAGCCTTCTCCAAGGCATATTGTATTGAAGCTGTCTAAAATCAACGACAAAGAAAGAATCCTCAAGGCAGCCAGGGAAAAGAAGACAGGAAAACTACAAAGGAAAGCCCATTAGATTATCATCAGATTTTTCAGCAGAAACTCTACAAGCCCGGAGGGAGTTGAACCAAATATTCAAACTATTGAAAGAGAAATTATGAGCCAAGAATAATAACCCAGCAAAGATATCCTTTAGATATGAAAGAGGAATAAAGACCTTTTCAGACATACAGAAGCTGAGGGAATTTTCTAATATACGACCTGCACTACAAGAAACACTAAAGGACACTATTCGACTGCTATCAACAGGGAATATTGGTAGCAACCAAAACGAAAAAAGGGGGAGAGTAAAGGCCTGAACCAGAATATGGGAATGGAGAGAGTAAGTGTGCTGAAGAAAATGGAATATTCTAAATATCAAACTTTCTTTTACATAAACTTAAGGGTAACCACTCAAAAAAAAATCCAGAACTGAAATATGTACTGTAATAAAAGAAGAAACAGAGGGAAACATCATAGAATACCACCACACAGAAATAATAGACAACAACAAAAAGGCAAAGAAACAATGGAGACACAGCCTTACCAGAAAACTAAAGATAGAATGACAGGAAATCCTCACATTATCAATAATCACCGTAAATGTAAATGGACTGAACTGACCAATCAAAAGGCACAGAGTAGCGGATTGGATCAAAAAACTAAACCCAACTGTATGCTGTCTCCAAGAGACAAGTCTCAGCTACAAGGACAAGCATAGACTCAAAGTGAACGGGTGGAAATTGACACTCCAAGCCAATGGTATCCAGAGAAAATCAGGTGTAAACATACTGATATCAGATGAAACAGACTTCAGGGTGAAAAAGGTAACTAGAGACAAAGATGGACATTTCATAATGGTAAAGGGAACTATACGACAAGAAGACATAACAGTCATCAATATTTATGCCCCTAATCAGGGAGCTCCGAAATATACCAAGCAACTACTAACTTAACTAAAGGGAGAAATTGACCAAAATACAATTATACTAGGAGACTTAAATACATCATTGACAGCCATGGATAGGTCATTCAAACAGAAAATAAATAACGAAATAGCAGCCCTAAATGACACATCAACTGAAACGGACATAATTGAGATATATAGAGCACTTCATCTTAAAACATCGGACTATACATTTTTTTCTAGTGCATATGGAACATTCTCAAGGATAGACCATATATTAGAACATAAAATCAGCCTCAGCAAATTTAAGAAGATTGAAATCATACCAAGCATATTCTCTGATCACAAGGCTTCGAAATGGGATATCAACTGCAAAAAAAGCAGGAAAAACACACAAATACATGGAGATTAAACAACATACTTTTTTGTTTGTTTGTTTTTTATTTCAGGTGCACAAGACAAAGTAATACTTAGACGTTTATCATTTATATCCCTCACACTGTGTGAACCCCCTCCCCCCATCCACTATCCCTCTGACAACGCACAGAGTCATTACAGTTCCACTGTCTCTATTCCTAATGCTGTATTCCGCTTCTTGTAAGTATATATATGCATATATGTATATATGTGTGTGTATATATATATATATATATATATATATATATATATATATATATAAAATTATAGTTGGCTTTCATTATTGTTCAGCTTCAGGTGTACAGTGCAGTGATCAGGCATCTACATCATCCCTGAGGTGGTCTCCATCGGATGTGTCCATCGGATACCCTACAAAATATTTACAACATTATTTATTACGTTCCCCAAATTAATTTTCAAAACCCCGTGGCCATCTTGTGGTTACCGACTGTTTTCTAATCCCCTCACCTACCCCCTTATCCCCACACCCCCGCCTATCTAGCAACCCTCAGTTTTTCCTCTATGTCTCCAAACCTGTTTCTGTTTACTTCATTTACTTATTCTTTTCTTTAGATTCCGCATATAAGTGAGATCATATGGTATTTGTCTTTCTCTATCTGACTTATTTCACTTAACATAATATTCTCTAGGTCCATCCATGTTGTTGCAAATGGTAAGATTTCTTTCTTCTTTATGGCTGCGTAATACTCCATTGTATAAATATACCACAGTTTCTTAATCCAGTCATCTACCGATGGGCATTTCCGTTGTTTCCATGTCTTGGCTATCGTGTATAGTGCTGCAATAAACATAGGAGTGCATAAAGAGTTTTGAATTGGAGTTTTGGATTTCTCTGGATAGATACCTAGGAGTGGGATTGCTGGATCATAAGGTAGTTCCATTTTCAGGTATTTGAGATACCTCCATACTGTTTTCCATAGTGGCTGCACCAATCTGCATTCCCACCAACAGTGCACAAGCGTTCACTTTTCTCCACATCCTCACCAGCACTTGTTGTTTGTTGTTTTATTGATGATAGCCATTCTGATTGGGGTGAGGTGGTATCTCATTGTGGTTTTATTTGCATTTCTCTGATGGTTAGTGAAGTTGAGCATTTCTTCATATGTCTGTTTGCCATCTGTATGTCCTTTTTAGAAAAATGTCTCTTCATGTCCTCTGCCCATTTTTTAATTGGGTTGTTTGTTTTTTTGGAGTTGAGTTGAGTGAGTTTTTTTTATAAATTTGTGATATTAACCCCTTATCAGATATATCATTGGCAAATATCTTTTCCCATTCAGTAGGATCCCTTTTTGTTTTATTGATGGTTTCCTTTGCTGTGAAAAAACTTTTTAGTTTGATGTAATCCCACATGTTTATTTTTTCTCTTACTTCCCTCTCTCGAGGGTATATATCACTAAAAATCTTACTCCGGGTAATGTCTGTGAAGTTTCTTCCTATATTTTCTTCTAGGAATTTTATGGTTTCAGATCTTACATTTAAGTCTTTACGGCATTTTTAACTTATTTTTGTACATGGTGTAAGGAGGTGGTCCAGCTTCATTTTTTGCATGTGTCTGTCCAGGTTTCCCAGCACCATTTATTGAATAGACTGTCTTTACCCCACCATACATTCTTGCTTCCATTGTCATAGATTAAATGGCCATATAGGCATGGATTTATTTCTGGACTCTCTATTCTGTTCCATTGATCTATGTGTCTGTTTTTATGCCAGTACCATGCTGTTTTGATTACTGTAGCCTTGTAGTATAATTTGATGTCAGGTATTGTTATACCTCCCACTTTGTTCTTATTTCTCAAGATTGCTGAGGCTATCCGGGGTCTTTTATGGTCCCATATAAATTTTAGGATTATATGTTCTATTTCTGTGAAAAACGTCATTGGTAGTTTGATAGGAATTGCATTGAATATGTATATTGCCTTAGGCAGTATGGACATTTTAACTATATTAATTCTTCCTATCCATGAACATGGTATGTGTTTCCATCTATTTGTATCTTCTTTCATTTCTTTCTTCAGTGTCTTATAATTTTCTGAGTACAGATCTTTTACTTCTTTGGTTAAATTTATTCCCAGGTATTTTATAGTCTTTGGAGCAATTGTAAATGGGATTGCTTTTTTAATTTCTCCTTCTGATGTTTTATTATTGGTATATACAAATGCAACTGATTTCTGAATATTAATTTTGTATCCTGCTACTTTACTAAATTCATCTATCAGCTCTAATAGTTTCTTGGTGGAGTCTTTAGGGTTCTCTATATATAGTATCATATCATCTGCATATAATGACAATTTTACTTCCTCCTTACCGATTTAGATGCCTTTTATTTCTTTTTCTTGTCTGATTGCTGTAGCTAGAACTTCCAGCACTATGTTGAATAAATAGAAGTGGAGGTAGTGGGCAACCTTGCCTTGTTCCTTATCTTAAGGGGAATGGTTTTAGCTTTTCCCCATTGAGTATGATGTTAGCTGTGAGTTTATCATGTATGGCCTTTGTTATGTTGAAATATGATCCCTCTATTCCCACTTTCTTAAGGATTTTTATCGTAAATCGCTGCTGGATTTTATCAAGTGCTTTTTCTGCATCTATTGGTATGATCATGTGATTTTTATTTTTCATTTTATTAATGTGGTGTATCACATTAATTGATTTGCAGGTGTTGAAGTACCCTTGCATACCAGGGATGAATCCCACTTGATCATGGTGTATGGTCTTTTAATGTATTGCTGAATTCTGTTCGCTAGTATTTTGTTTAGGATTTTTGTATCTATGTTCATTAGCGATATCAGCCTATAGTTTTCTTTTTTTTGTGGTGTCTTTGTCTGATTTTGGGACCAGGGTGATAGTGGCTTTGTGAAAAGTGTTTGGGAGACCTCCCTCCTTCTGGATTTTTTGGAAGAGCTTGAGGAGAATAGGTGATAATTCTTTTTTGAACGTTTTGTAAAATTCACCTGTAAAGCCATCTGGTCCAGGGCTTTTGTTTGTTGGGAGATTATTGATTACTGATTCAATTTCCCTGGTGTTAATCAGTCTATTCAGGTTTACTGTTTCTTCTTGAGTTAGCCTTGGAAGGTTGTGCGCCTCTAGAAAATTGTCCATTTCTTCCAGATTGTCATATTTGTTGGCATATAGTTGCTCATAGTAATTTCTTAAAATTTTTTGTATTTCTGTGCTGTCTGTTGTCACTTCTCCCCTTTCATTTCTGATTTTATTAATTTGGGTCCACTCTCTCTTTTTTTAATGAGTCTGGCTAAAGGTTTGTCAATTTTGTTTATCTTCTCTAAGAACCAACTCTTGGATTCATTGATCTTTTGTATTGTTTTTCTGGTTTCTATTTCATTTATTTGCACTCTGATCTTTATTGTCTCCTTCCTTGTACTTTTCTTTGGGCTTATTTTGCTGTTCTTTTTCCAGATCCCTTAAGTATGAAGATAAACTGTTGATTAGCGGTGTTTCTTGTTTCTTTAGGTAGGCCTGCAATGCTATGAATTTCCTTCTTAGGACTGCTTTCGCTGCATCCCATAGATTTTGGGTCGTCATGTTTTCATTTTCATTTGTCTCGAGATATCTTTTGATTTCTTCCTTGATCTCCTGGTTGACCCATTCATTATTTAGTAACATGTTATTCAGCCTCCGTGAATTTGTGTGTCTTCCAGTTTTTCTTCCTGTAGTTCATTTCTAATTTCATAGCACTGTGGTCAGAGAAGACAATTGGTATGATTTCAATTTTCTTAAATTTATCAAGATTTGTTTTGTGGCCTCACATATGGTCTATCTTGGAAAATGTTCCCTGTGCGCTTGAGAAGAACGTGTATTCTGCAGCATTGGGGTGAAAAGCTCTGAAAATATCGATTAAATCCAAGTGGTCCAATGTGTCATTTAAGGCTGTTATTTCCATATTGATTTTCTGTCTGGAAGACCTGTCCCTTGTTGCCAGAGGTGTGTTGAAGTCCTCTACTCTGATAGTGTTACTGTTGATCTCTGTCTTTATGTCAGTCAATATCTGTTTTATATATTTAGGTGCTCCTATGTTGGGTGCATAGATGTTTACTAGGGTTATGTCCTCTTGTCGGATCGATCCCTTTATTATTATATAGTGCCCATCTTTGTCTTTTAATATGTTCTTCATTTTAAAGTCTATTTTGTCAGATATAAGTATTGCAACTCCAGCTTTATTCTCATTTCCATTTGCATGAAATATCTTACTCCAACCCTTCACTTTCAGCCTGTGTGTGTCTTTTGATCTGAGGTGAGTCTCTTGTATACAGCATATACAAGGGTCTTGCTTTCTTATCCACTCAGCCACCCTATGTCTCTTGATTGGAGCATTTAATCCATTTACATTTAAAGTGATTATTGATAGGTACATAGTTATTGCCATTTTTAAATTTGTAGTTAGATTGTTTTCATCTTTCTTCTATTTACAGAAGTCCTTTTAGTATTTCTTGCAATGCTGGCTTGGTGGTAATAAATTCCTTTAGCTTATTCTTTTCTGGGAAGCTCTTTATCTCTCTATCAACTTTAAATGATAGCCTTGCTGGATAAAGCAATCTAGGCTGTAAGCCTTTGTTTTCCATCCCTTTGAGTATGTCCTGCTACTCCCTCCTGGCCTTCAACGTTTCTGCAGAAAAGTTATTTGATAGTCTTATGGGAGTTCCCTTGTATGTAACCCGCTGTCTTTCTCTTTCTGCTTTTAGGATTCTCTCTTTGTCTTTAACATTTGCCATTTTAACTAAAATGTGTCTTGGTGTGGATCTGTTTGGGTTTATCCTGGTTGGAACTCTCTGTACTTCCTGGGCTTGTAAGTTGGTTTCCTTCATCATGTTAGGGAAGTTTTCGGACATTATTACTTCAAATATGTTCTCGATCCCTTGCTCCCTCTCTTCACCTTCTGGTATTCCTATGACGCGCATGTTGTTGCGCTTGATGTTATGCCAGAGGTCTCTTAAACCAGCTTCATTTTTTTTTATTCTTTTTTCTTTCTGTTGTTCTGTTTGGGTGATCTCTGCTAACTTGTCTTCTAAGTCGCTGATTCGATCCTCTGCTTCATCTGACCTGCTGTTAATTCCTTCAAGTGAGTTCTTTATTTCGGTAATTGTGTTCTTTAGTTCTAACTGGTTGTTCGTTATGATTTCTACATCCTTCTTGATGTCGTCTCCAAGCTCCTTAAACATTCTTATCATCAGTGTTCTGAACTCTGTCTCTGATAGGTTGGTTACCTCTGTTTCATTTGGTTCCATTTCTGGAGGTTTCTTCTGTTCTTTTATTTGGAACATGTTTCTTTGTTTCCCCATTCTGGCTGACTCTCTGTGTTTGATTTGATGTATTAGTTAGATCCCCTAGAGTTCTTAGTTCTTGCTGGGTTATCTTATGTAGTATGTGTCCTTTATATTTGACTTGCACTACTTCATTCTTCTCCTTTGCGTGTGTTCCAAAGGTGACTCTTGCGTTGTGTATATTGTCCTGTTAAAGAAGATCTTTAATTGCTTTTCACTTGTGAGTAGGTGGGGTTAACTCCTAGGCTGACTAGTTGGGAGACTTGGCTCTGCCCACCGCAGGGTGTTCTCCTGCATGAGGGCTGACAGCTTAAATGTGGTTTGGCCTCTATGGGCTCTTGTGCCTGTAGAGAATTCCCTCTGGGTGTGTCACTTGTTTGTCAAACCCGGTAGGCCTCTGAATATGTTGAATCTTGTGCCTCTTAAGCTGGGCCCTGGTAGGGTAGTTTCAGAACAAAGAAAATCACCAAGCACAACAACAACTACAAGAAAGAAAAAATCAAATACATTCCCATGTAAAAACAACCGACAACCCCCACTTAACACAGGCAAAGATATCAAAGATTTAAAGACAAAACAAAAGAAAACAAAAAGCAGTGCCAGACTTGGCTTAAGCCCACCAAGTAATCTCTAAGTTGTCCTCTGCTGTACCAAAGAGTCCCCTGCGTATTGTGCAGGCAGAGCCGGTCACCTCGTGCCCAGAGTGATGTTGGGACTGCAGATTTAGATGCAGGGGCTGAGGGGTGTGGATGGTAGTTTTTACAAATACAGTGCAATTTCTGCCCTTGCCTGCACATACGCACACTGAGAGTAGCACCACCAGCCTTGTATCCAGTTCTCCTGAGTCTTAGGGCACTTCTTCCGTGTGTGTGTGTGTGTGTGTGTGTGTGTGTGTGTGTGTGTAGCAGGCATGAGATTTCTGAGCTGCTGAAAGCCCAGAGCTGCGCCTGCCACTTACTGCTGATCCCTGGGGGTGCCTCCACAGTTGTAATTACCCCACCCTAGGCAGGCCAGACAGGGTGGGGGCTGGGGATGGAGGGGTCTTCTCTCTCCCAGCCCAGCCATGTCACCCTCTTCCCGCAGGCCAGAAAAGGTGGTGGCTGGAGGTCGAGGAGTCTCTTCTCTCCTAGCCCAGCAAAAATCACACACTACCCAGCCTCTTCCCTGGGTGAGAGCTGCCCGACAGTCTTCCCAGAGCCTGAGCACTAAGGCTCCTCTGTAATCTCACACTACTCCTCAGTTCAGGGGCCAGTTTAAGTGTCTGGAAGGGCGGGGGTCAGATTGGAACAGGGGGGGTTGGGGTTGGGGGAGGAGGGGCCCAGGTATGGAGTTTGTGTCCTTGTCCGGCCTAGGGCACAACTGGAAGTATCAGCTGAGGTTATTGCCTCAAATGCTGGATATGCTGCCCCCTCGGCGGGAGAGATCAGCTGTGGGATGCATGGAAATAGCCCACCTCCTGGCTTTTGTGTTCTCTTTTCCGTCCTGGAATCCCCTGCATCTCTGCAGCTGCAGATCCTGGCGGTGTTTCCATTGCTGCAGATGCTGGCCGAGGTGCCACAGCCGAAGGTGCGGGCCACGTCCCCACAGGCACAGGTGCGTACTGCAGTTTCCACTGCCGCAGATGCGTACTGCCTCCCCACAGCCGTAGATGCAGGCCACGTCTCCACTCCACTCCCATCCCTATTCCCCTGGTCGTCCAATTTGCCCACCTGCAAGTAATCCTTGAACAAGTCTCTTAGCTGTTCTGCGTGATGAGCAGAGAGCCCTTTGATGGGCTATATGTCCCGTTTGTGATAAGATCCGGAGGAGAATTCAAAAAGTGTGCCCTGCTGCCGCCATTCCTATGATGTCACTCCAAACAACATTTTTAAAGAACGACAGGGTCAAAGAAGAAATTAGAAGAGAGATCAAAAGATACATAGAAACAAATGACAATGAAAATACATCCTACCAAAATTTTGGGGATGCAGTGAAAGCAGTTTTAAGAGGGAAATTTATATAATTACAGGCCTATCTCAAAAAAGAAGAAAAATCCCAACTATATAACCTCACGTTACTTATTGCAGAACTAGAAAAATAAGAAGAAATGAAACCCAAGGTCAACAGAAGAAAGGAAATAACAAAATTCAGAGCAAAACTAAATGAAATAGAGAACAAAAAGACAATAGAAAAAATTAATGTGACAAAGAGTGGTTCTTTGAAAAGATTAACAAAACGGACAAACCCTTGGCTAGACTCACTAAGATAAAAAGAGAGAAGACACTAATTAACAAAATCCGAAATGAAAAAGGGGAAGTTATCACATATACCCCAGAAATACAAAGGACCATCTAAAAATGCTATGAAGGACTATATGCCACCAAATTCAAAAACCTAGAAGAAATGGATAAGTTCTTAGAAACATATAGCCTTCCTAGGCTGAACCATGAAGAAATGGAAAATCTAAACAGACCCATCACCAGTATCGAAATTGAATCAGTCTTCCAAAACCTTACCAAAAGCAAAAGTTCAGGACCAGATGGCTTCACTAGTGAATTCTACCAAACCTTCAAAGAGGATCTAATACCAATTCTGCTCAAACTCTTCCAAAAAATTGAAGAAGAGGCAGTACTCCCCAACTCATTTTATGAGGCCAACGTTATCCTGATACCAAATCCTGGCATGGACAGCACACACACAAAAAAGAACTACAGACCAATATCTCTGATGAATACAGATGCAAAAATCCTAAACAGAATTCTAGCAAATCGAATGCAACAATGCATTAAAAAGATTATTCATTACGACCAAGTGGGGTTCATCCCCGGAGCACATGGATGGTTCAACATCCGCAAATCAATGTGATACATCATATAAAAAAAATAAAGGAAAAAATCAAATTATTATACCAATAGATGCAGAAAAGGCATTTGACAAGATACAGCATCAGTTTATGATTAAAACAATAATAAAATGGGTATAGAAGGAAAATATCTTAACCCATTATACCTTAATAATAAAGGCCATATATGACAAACCCTCAGCTAATATCATAATTAACGGTTAAAAACTGAAGCCCTTTGCTCTACATTCAAGACGAAGACAGGGTTGTCCCCTATCACTACTGTTTTTCTTTTTTTTTCTTTTCTTTTTTTAAATTTATTTTTTAAATTTATTGGGGTCACAATTGTTAGTAAAATTACATAGATTTCAGGTGTACAATTCTATATCACATCATCTATAAATCCCATTGTGTGTTCACCACCCAGAGTCAGTTATCCTTCCATCACCATATATTTGATCCCCCTTACCCTCATCTCCAGCCCCGACCCCACACCCCCCTTACCCTCTGGTAACCACTAAACTATTGTCTGTGTCTATGAGTTTTTGTTTCTCATTTGTTTGTCTTGTTCTTTTGTTGTTTTTGGCTTATATACCACAGATCAGTGGAATCATATGGTTCTCTGCTTTTTCTGTCTGACTTATTTCACTTAGCATTATACTCTCAAGATCCATCCATATTGTCACAAATGTTCCTATATCATCTTTTCTTACCGCCGAATAGTATTCCATTGTGCATATATACCACAACTTCTTTATCCATTCATCTATCGAAGGACATTTTGGTTGTTTCCATGTCTTGGCCACCGTGAACAGGCTGCAATGAACATTGGAGCACACGTGTCTTTATGTATAAAGTTTTCAGATTTTTTGGGTAGATACCCAGGAGAGGGATTGCTGGGTCATACGGTAATTGTATTCGTAATTTTTTGAGGAATCTGCACGCTGCGTTCCATAGCGGCTGCATCAGTCTGCATTCCCACCAACAGTGTATGAGGGTTCCTTTTTCTCCACAGCCTCTCCAACACTTGTTACTATTTGTCTTGTTGATGATAACCATTCTGACTGGGGTGAGGTGATATCTCATTGTGGTTCTTATTTGCATTTTTCTGATGATTAGTGATGTTGAGCATTTTTTTCATATGTCTATTTGTCATTTGCATGTCCTGTTTGGAGAAATGTCTCTTCAAGTCGTCTGCCCATTTTTCAATTGGGTTGTTTGTATTTTTGTTGTTGAGTTGCATGAGTTCTTTGTATACTTTGGATATTAGCCCTTTATCGGAGGCACTGTTTGCAAAAATCTTCTCCCATTCAGTTGGTGGCCTCTTTATTTTGTCAATGGTTTCTTTTGCTGTGCAGTAGCTTTTAAGTTTCTTATAGTCCCATTCATTTATTTTAGCTTTTACTTCCCTTGCTTTTGGGGTGAAATTCATAAAATGCTCTTTGAACCCAAGGTCCATAAATTTAGTACCTATGTTTTCTTCTATGCAGTTTATTTTTTCAGGTTTATGCTTAAGTCTTTGATCCATTTTGAATTAATTTTGGTACATTGTGACAGATAGCAGTCCAGTTTCATTCTTTTGCACGTGGCTTTCCAATTCTGCCAGCACCATTTATTGAAGAGGCTGTCTTTTCTCCATTGTATGTTTTTTGCTTCTTTGTCAAAAATTATCTGTCCATATTTATGTGGTTTTATTTGTGGGTTCTCAATTCTATTTCTTGGTCCATGTGTCTATTTTTCTGCCAATACCATGCAGTTTTGATTATTGTAGCACTGTAGTACAAGCTAAAGTCAGGGAGTGTTTTACGTCCAGTATTGTTCTTTTTTCTTAAGATTGCTTTGGCTATTTGGAGTGTTTTGTGGTTCCAAACAAATCTGATGTTTTTTTGTTCTACTTCTTTAAAAAATGCCATTGGGATTTTTATGGAGATTGCATTAAATCTGTATATTGCTTTGGGTAATATGGCCATTTTAACTATGTTGAGTCTTCCAATCCATGAGCACGGAATGTCTTTCCATTTCTTTTTGTCTTCTTCAATTTCTTCTAAAAATGTCTTGTAGTTTTCAACATATAGGTCTTTCACATCCTTAGTTAAGTTTATTCCTAGGTATTTTATTCTTTTTGCTGCAATTGCAAAAGGAATTGTTTTTTGTGTTTCTTTTCCTGAGATTACTACTGTTTTTCAACATAGTATTGGAAGTCCTAGCCAGAGCAATCATGCAAGAGAAAGAAATAAAAAGCATCTGAATTGGGAATGAAGAAGTTAAGTTTTCACTTTTTGCACATGACATAATGCTATATATAGAAAATCCCAAAGACTCCACCAAAATGATATTAGAAACAAGTGAATACAGTTGCCTTCTACAAAATCAATGTACAAAAATCCACGGCAATTCTATATGCTAATGATGAAATCTCAGAAAAAGAAAAAAATTCCTTTTGCAATTGCAACTAAAAGAATAAAATACCTAGGAATAAACTTAACCGAGGATGTGAAGGAACTGTGCAATGAAAACTGTAAGACGTCTTTAAAATAATTTGAAGAAAACACAAAGAAATGGAAAGACATTCCGTGCTCATGGATTGGAAGAATCAACATAGTTAAAATGGCCATATTACCCAAAGCAATATACAGGTGTAATGCAATCCCCATCAAAATCCCAATGGCATTTTTTAAAGAAATGGAACAAAAAATCATCCGATTTGTATGGAACCACAAAAGACCCCAAATAATGAAAGCAATCCAAAGAAAAAAGAATGATGCTGGAGGTATCACATTCTCTGATTTTAGCTTTTACTACAGAGCAGAAATAATCAAAACAGCATGGCATTGGCAGAAAAACAGAAATACAGACCAATGGAATAGAATTGAAAACCGAGAAATAAACCCACATAAGTATAGACAGATAATTTTTGAGAAAGGAGCCAACAACATGCAATGGAGAAAAGAAAGCACCTTCAGTAAGGTGCGGGGGCTTTCCAATAGTGCAGGGAGAATTGGAAAGCCACATACAAAAATGAAAATAGACTGCTATCTGTTACTGTGTACCAAATTAACTCAAAATGGGTCAAAGACCTAAATGTGAAAAAAAATAAAGAGGGAACAAACTGAATGAGAGAATGTTTTTTCAAACAACACCTCCAATAAGGAGCTAATATCTAAAATATGTAAAGAACTCATACAACTCAACCACAACAAAACAAACAATCCGATTAAAAAATGGGCAGAGGAATTGAATAGACATTTCTCCAAAGAGGACAGACAGATGGCCAATAGACATATGAAAAAATGCTCAACATCACTAATCATCAGAGAAATGCAAATAAAAACCACAATGAGATATCCCCTCACCTGTTAGAATGGCTATCATCAACAAGACAAATAGTAACAAGTGTTGGAGAGGCTGTGGAGAAAAAGGAACACTTATACACTGTTGGTGGGATTGTTGATTGGTGCATCCGCTGTGGAAGGCAGTGTGGAGGGTTCTCAAAAAATTAACAATGGAATTACTATAACCCAGCAGTCCCTCTCCTTGGTATACACCCCAAAAATCTGAAAAGATTTATCCATAAAGATATATGTGACTTGATGTTCATTGCAGCTTCATTTACGGTGGCCAAGACATGGAAACAGCCAAAGCATCCTTAGATAGATGATTGGATAAAGATGTGGTATATATACACAATGGAATACTACTGTGCCTTAAGACAAGATAAAATAGTGCCGTTTGTTACAAAATGGATGGATCTTGAGATTATTATGCTAAGTGAAATACAAGTCACTCAGAAAAAGTCAAGAACTGTATGATTTCACTGATATGTGGGATATAAAACTGAAAGCAACAAAGGGACAAGAGAAATAAATAAAGGAACAAAAATCATATACATAGACAATAATTTGGTGGTTGCCAGAGGGTAATGAGTGAGAAGGGTGGTAGATGAGGGTAAAGAGGGTCAAGTATATGGTGATGAAAGGAGAACTGACTCTGGGTGGTGAACACACAATGTGATATATGGATGATGTATTATAGGATTGTCCACTTGAAACATATGTAATTCTACTAACCATTGTCACTCCAACAAATTTTAATTTTAAAAAGGAGGGGGAGGAAAACAGTGTATCCCACCATGGAAAGTCACTAATTTAGAAAGATAAGCAGAAACAGAGGGGTAAAGAAACAATGAAAATACAGAATAACCAGAAACGAATCACTAAGATGGCATTAGTAAGTCCTTACATATCAGTAATTGCTTTAAATATAAATGGATTGAAGTCATTAATCAAGATGCACAGAATGGCTAGGTGGGTAAGAACACAATATCCAACTATATACTGCTTACAAGAGACTCACTTCAGCTTTATGAACACACATAATGTAGGGATGCATCTCATGCAGGTGGAAAACAAAAGAAAGCAAGGGTAACCATACTTACATAAGACAAAATAGTCTTAATGGTAACAAGAGACAAAGAAAGTCATTATGTAATGTTAAAGGGTTCAATATATCAAGGAGATATAACAATCATAACTACATCAGAGACAGAAAATGTATTAAGCGAATACTAACAGATTTGAAGTTAGAAATAAGAGGACATCACTACCCTATCCCACCTTTAGGAATAGATAATTTAAACAAATATCAATATGAAAGTGATGGACTTGAACCATACATTAGACAAAATGGACCTAACAGACATAGAGTATTCCACCCAACTGCGGGAGAATACACATTCTTCTCAAGTGTACATGGAACATACTTCAGGATAGATCATATGATAAGACACAGAACAAGTCTTGGCAAATTTAAGAGGATTGATTGAAATCATACCAACTATCTTTTTTGACCACAATGGTATGAAAATAGATTTCAACAGCAAGCAAAAAGCTGTGAAATCTACAAATATGTGGATATTAAGCAACACACTCCTGAACAACCACTGAATCAAAGAAAAACTCAAATAGGAAATTTGAAAAAAATCTTGAAACAATGAAAATGAAAAAAAAAAACAGCAAATGCTGTGAGATGCTGCAAAAGCAGTTTTGACAGGAAAGTTATAGAAATAAATGCATGTATTAAGAATTTAGAAGGATCTGAAATAAACAACCTAACTTAACACCTTAACACCTCAGGAAGTAGAAAAAGAACAAAGTAAGCCCAAGTTACCAGAGGCAGGAAATCATAAAGATCAAAGTGGAAATAGAGTCCAGAAAACAATTTAAAGAAATCAACAAACCCAAGAGCCGT
This sequence comes from Rhinolophus sinicus, assembly GCF_036562045.2. NCBI lineage: Eukaryota > Metazoa > Chordata > Mammalia > Chiroptera > Rhinolophidae > Rhinolophus > Rhinolophus sinicus. The sequence continues at coordinate 43,726,593 of NC_133768.1, forward strand.
TTTTTTTTTTTTTTTTTAAAGTTAACAAAATTTGTAAACCTTTACCTAGACTACCAAGAAAAAGGAGACAAAACAAATCAGAATTGAAAGAGGAAACATTACAACTGATACCTACAGGACTACATAGGGTAATAAGAGACTATTATGAACAGTTATATGCCAACAAATTAGATTACCTAGAAGAAATGGATAAATTCCTAGACACTTAACAACCTAGCAAGACTGAATTAAGAAGATGAAAAGCAAAAAGACCAAGAGTAAAGGAACTGAATCAGTAATAAAAAGCCTCCCAACATAGAAAACACCAAGACCAGTTTCACTGATTAATTCATCCAAACACTCAAAGAAGATTTAATGACAATCCTTCTCAAAATCTTCCAAAAAAATAAATAGGAGTGAACACGTACAGACTCATTCTACAAGACCAGCATTACCCTGATACCAAAGCAAGATAAGGACATTACAGGAAAAGAAAACTATAGACCAACATTACTAATAAATATGGATGCAAAAATCCTCAACAAAATATTGACAAACTAAATTCAGAAACACTTTAAAAACATTATACACCATGACCAAGTGCAATTTATCCCTGGGATGCAAGGATGGTTTAATGTATGAAAGTCAATAAATGTGATACACCACATTAATCGAAGGAAAGATAAACATTGCATGATCATCTCAATAGATGCAGAAAATGTATTTGACTAATACAGCATCCTTTCGTGATAAAAATGCTCAACAGATTGGATGTACAATGAGCTTATTTTAACATAATAAACACCATATATGTCAAGCCCATATTTAACATGATACTCAATGGTGAAAACTTGAAAGCTTTTCCTTTAAGATCACAAACAGGATGAGGATGCTTATTATCATAACTGTTACTTATATGATACTGTACCACTGAAACTAATATAATATTGAATATTAATTGTAATTTAAAAAAATACTAAATCTCCCACTTACTAGTTTTCAACATTAGGCAAATTACATCACATTTCTGTGCCCTAGTTTTCTTTTTCTTCTTCTTTTTTTTTAATCTGTAAAACAGGGATAATAATAATAACTACACAGGATTGTTGACTTAATATTTGTTGACTTAGTAAAGTGCCAGGATCATAGTAAGCACTCAGAGCATGTTAGCCATGATTATTATGATCTCATTACTCTGCACTCTTGTCTGGGTTCTCATCACTTCACACATGATTTACTACAATAGCCCTTTTCCCCCTTAATTTACTTAATTTTTTAAAGATTTTTATTACAATATAGCTAACATACAACATTATATTAGTTTCAGGTATAAACCATAGTTATTCAACATTTATACACCTAAAGCAATGATCCACATGATAAGTCCAGCAACATCTGACACCATACCATGCTATCACATTGCTGACTGTATTTCCTATGCTGTACATTACATCCCCGTGACTTATTTGTTTTATACTTGGAGACTTCAACCTCTTATTCCTGTTCATCTTTACCCCCCTTTTTCAATTGTTTTCAACTACAGTCGACGTTTAATATTATTTTATATTAATTTCAGGTGTATAGCATAGTGGTTAGACATTTGTGGAATTTAAGAAATGATCCCCCTGACTAGTCTAGTACTTAACCTGGCATTATACATAGTTATTACCACATTATTGACTACATTTCCTATGCTTTACTTTACATCACCATGACTATTTTTTAACTATCAATTTGTACTTCTTACTCCCTTCATCTTTTACACCCTGCCCCCCAAATCACTCCCATATATCACCCCAACCAATCTGGTACCCATCTGACACCATACATTGTTATTACAATATTATTGACTATATTCCTTATGAAATATCCTACATCCACATGACTACTGTGTAACAACAAATTTGTACTTCTTATCCCTTCACGTTTTTTCACCCTGCCCCCAACACTCTCCCATCTGTCACCCCACCAAATCTAGTACCAATATGACACCATACATAATTATTACAATATTGTTTACTATATTCTTTATGCTATACCGTACACCCCCATTATTACTGTGTAACAACCAATTTGTACTTCTTAATGCCTTCCCCTTTTTTACTCATCCCCGACCCCTCTTCCATCTGGCAATCATCAGAATGTTCTCTGTATCTATGAGTTTCTTTCTGTTTTGTTTATTTTGTTCTTTAGTTTCTACATATAAGCGAAATCTAATTGCATCTGTTTTTCTCTGTCTGACATACTCCACTCAGCACAACTCCCTCCAGGTCCATCTGTGCCATCACAGATGGCAAGAACCCATTCCCTTTCCTGGCTGAGCAATATTCCATTGTATATATGTACCACTTTCTCTTTATCCATTCCATCCACAAACACCCAGGCTGCCTCTACATCTTGGCCATTGCAAACAATGCTGCAATGAACATATGGGTGCATATGTCCCCTCGAAGTAGCATTTGAGTTTCTTCAGATATATACCCTGAAGTGGGATTACTGGTTCTTTCTTTCTCTCTTGTTATAGCCTTTGTTTTAAGGCCATTTTGTTTGGTATAAGTGTTGCTACTTCAGCTTTTTGTTTTGTTTTCCGTTTTTATCATTTCCATTTTCATGAGATATCTTTTTCCATCCGTTTACACTCTGTCTGTGTGTGTCTTTCACTCTGAAATGAGTCTCTTGTGGCAGCATATGTAGGGGTCTTGTTTTCTTACCCATTCAGCCACTCTATGTCTTTTGGGTGAAGCATTTAATCCATTTACATTGAAAGTAATTGTTGATAGATATGTAACTATTGCCACTTTATTATTCATAATTTTGATCTTTTTGTTTTTCTAACTTAAAAATGTTCCTCTGACATTTCTTGTAATACTTGTTTGGTGATGATGAACTCCTTTCGCTTTTTTTTTTTTTAAATTAAAGTTTATTGGGGTGACAATTGTTAGTAAAGTTACATAGATTTCAGGTGTACAATTCTGTAATATAATGCATCATCAATATATCACATTGTGTATTCTTGTCTGGGAAACTCTTTTTCTGTCCTTTGATTCTAAATGATAGTTTTGCTGGGTAGAGTAATGTTGGTTGTAGGTCCTTGCTTTTCATCACACTGAATATTTTGTTCCAATCCCTTCTGGCCTGCAAAGTCTCTGTTGAGAACTCAGCTGACAATCTCGTGGGAGCTCCCTTATAAGTTAATACTTGCATTTCTCTTGCTGCTTTTAGGATTCTCTCTTTGTTGTTAACCTTTGCCATTCTAATTATAATGTGTTTTGGTGTGGGCCTGTTTGGGTTCATCTTGTTTTGGATTCTCTGCACTTCCTGGACTTGTGTATCTATTTCCTTCACCAGATTAGGAAAGTTTTCAGTCATTATTTCTTCAAATAGTTCTCATGGTCTTGCTTTTTCTCTTCTCCTTCTGGTACTTCTATGATGCGAATGTTGTTATGCTTGATGTTGTCCCAGAGGTCTCTTAAACTATCCTTATTTTCTTTTTTATTCTTTTTCTTTTTGCTGTTCCAATTGGGTGTTTTCTGCTACTTTGTATTCCAAATTGCTGATTCAGTCTTCTGCTTCATCTAGTCTGCTGGTTATTCCTTCTAGTGCATTCTCATTTCAGTTATTGTGTCCTTCACTTCTGACTGGTTCTTTTTTATGGTTTATATGTCCTTTTATGCTTGCTATCTCATTGTTGAAGTTATCACTAACTTCCTTGAGCATCCTTATAACCATTGTTCTGAACTCTGTATCTGGTAGGTTGCTTGCCTTCATTTTGTTTAGTTCTCTTTTGGAGTTTTCTCTTGTTCTTTCACTTGGGGTGTATTTCTTCATTTCCTCATTTTGGCTGCCTCTCTGTTTGTTTCTACGTATCAGTTAGATCTGCTACATCCCCCAGTCTTGTCCGGGAGGCGTTATGTAGTAGGTGCCCCATGTGGCCCTGTGGCACACTCTTCCCGGTCACCTGCACTGGGTGCTCCAGGAGTGTCCTTTGTGTGGATTGTGTGTGCCCTTCTATTATAGTTGAGCCATGGTTTCTATTGTCATGTCAGTGGGTGGGATTGATTGTCAGGCTGACCTGCTGTGGAGTTTGGCCGCACCCACAGCTTATAAGTTGTTGTGCAGGGGGCTTACACCACTGACTGGGATTCACTCCAGTGGGCTCTGGTGCCTGTTGAGACTGCCCTTTGGGTTTGCCGCTTGTGGGGCTAATTTTGCAGTGCTCTTATATATTCTAAAGCCAACCTCCAAGTTTGTTGATTCTAGAGCCTCTTGTGAGGGGTTCCACTGCAGGCCCAGGTCACCCACTGCCTGTGACTGGCCGGGGACTACCTGGTAAGAGCTACAAAATGATCTGTGGTTGGCCGCTGCCTGTGTTAACCTGGAGGCATGTGGGAGAGGCCACACTGTGAACCAAGGATGTCTACCACCAGTACCAGGCCTGGGGTAGTTCTCCAGAGTTCCAGGACACCCCAAGGCCTGCTGCCACCTGCCAGCTCCCTTAAGGCTCAGCCACTGATAAAGCCTTGTGCAGTATGCAAGTTGGGTGAGGCAGGGTCTCAGGGAGTTACTAGAGTGGAAAGAGTTGTGGTCACCAGGTAAATGTAAATTCTGGTATGGTGCCAATGCTGCGCCTGAATCTTCTCAGGAAAAGTCTCAGAGCATAAATGTTGTATAACTATTGTGTACACCTTAAGCTATTATAATATTGTATGTTAGCTATATTATAGTAAAAATCTTAAAAAACATAAAAAAAGGGTCTCAGAGCACACCAAGGCCAGTTACCTCCCACCTGTGGCCTGTGGAATAGTTTTCCAAGGTTGAGTGCAATGCAGGTTTGGCTGGCTGCTCTTAGAGAAAGTGCCTCTGATGTTGGGTGGGGTGGGATCCCATTGATTCAGCATGGCAGAGCTTCAGAGCTCACTACACCAGTCACATTCAGATTTGGCCATAAGCATAGGAGGAGGGCTCAACACAGGAAAGATGGTACCAGCCTGCCAGCTGCACACTAAGAGGATACCTCACAGGCAAAATGCTGACTGTCCTCCAGCCCTGTCCCAAGCCACACAACTCAGTCAGCCCCCTGTATGTCTTCGACACTTCCCAAGTTACTGTCCCTCCTCTGGATCCCAAAGTGAGTGCCTGGGAGTTAGAGAGTCTGTGCACAGGCCCTTGAAGAGGATGCCTGGGTTTCCTGCTGCCTTCCATCCCACCTGGATGGTTGGAATCCCCACTGTTTTTCACAGCTGGATATTGTGGGGGCTCCTCTTCCTGGCACCAGTACTCTGGGCTGGGGAGGCTGGTGTGGGATGGGTCCCTCACTCCTCTGGGAGGAACTTCCACTGCTGAGATACCCCTTTTTGTTCTCAACTGTCACATGGAGGTTTGGGGTTAGCCAGTTCCGTGTCTCCACCCCTCCTACCAGTGTCCACGTGGCTTCTTTTTCATATCCTTAGTTACAAAACTTCTGTTCAGCCAGACTTAAGATCGTTCTCCAGGTTGTTCTATGATTTATTTGCAATTTTAATTTGTTCATGGCAGGAAGCAGGCCCAGTGTTTTCCTACCCTACCATCTTGGATCTCTGCAGTAGCCTTTACATGAGTTGCCACACACATTTTTTAAAAGCATCTTCTTGTCTCATTACTCTTCTGTTCAAACATTTGAACAGATAGTTTCCTGTTTATCAAATGAATAAATACCTGTGTGAGAGGATCTTTGTGTACTTAGTGAATATTAGATAGGATGAGTGAAGAATATAAGTTAAATAATGTGTGGACTAGGTTCTGGTAGAGAGTACATTGTTCAAATGTTGAAAAAAAGTGGCTTGTGCACTGACATGCTTGCTCACAGAGTTATGGGTGCCATTTATAATGGACTCCAAGAAAGGGAATAATACACTAAATTAAAGAATAAAGATGTACACCAAGTCAATCTTCGCTCCCCATTTGAAACAAGTACTGGATTGCTTTCTATGTTTACATGTCAGTAATCATTTTATATTTTATATACTCACTAAATGTGTTAAAATTGTTTTTTAAAGTAGGGAAAAGAAAATTTGATATGAAGTCCTGGTTCTGCTACTTGTTAGCTGTGTGAACTTGTACAGCAGTTGCCAATGAGGCAGCAATCAGTTGCCTCATATGTAAAACATGAATAATGATACCTTGTTGGTACCACTTCATCAAAGCATATAATAAGTGTAAGCATCTAGCCTGACAACATTATTCATCCTCAACAATTGGAAATTGTCATTGTTAGTATTTTTATTCAATATCTATAGCAATCAACCAATTCATAGTGGAGACAAAAAATAACAAGATAAACAAGTAAGAAAATTTCAAATAGTGATGAGCACTATGCAGAAAGTGAAAAAAGGTAATGTAGATAGAGGTATAAATGTGGTTGGAAGTATAGTCAGGAGGCAAGTCATGTAGGACATTATAGACCAAAATAATGAGTATAAATTTTAAGTATTGGTTAGCCATTGGAGGATTTCAAAGAGTTTTTAGATTATTGGTTGACATGGAAAGAACACCAGAGCCATTTGTGATGGAAAGCTGAATTGTTTGATAAGCACATTTACTAGCCAAGCACCTCTCTTCAGCACACAAACTGCACAAGTATAAAATGTGAGAGTTGTAGTACAGTAGTAGTATCCATTTTTAAAATTAAGAATGGTACTCAAATTTAATTTGAATCAGCAGTGAGGTATGACTATAATGATGATTCTCAAGTATTAGCATGCAACAGAATTACCTGCAGGACTTGTTAAAACACTCTTCCAGATTATTTGACTTAGTGGGTCCAGAGGTGGGACCTGAAATTTTGTATTTCTACAGGTTCTTAGGTGATACTGATGTTGCTAGTTGTGGGACCACACTTCGATAACTGCTGGGTTACAGAAACACAAAATAAACCTCATGAGACCTAGGCTATATTAAAATGCATCCAGTACATCATTGGTGTTTGAGGATTTAATATTCATCTTTTCAGTTATTCATGAGTGAGTCCATAACTTATAGTAATTTGTGACATCTGGCTCTTTTTGTGCATCTTGAGTCTATATTACCTAGCACTGGCACCATCTTCCCTATTTCTATCTTTAGGATAAGATGTTCACTTTCTTCCAACGTTCCTGGATGGTCAAATCACCAAGTAGTCATTGTCAGCAATCAATGAATATAATCATTTGCAAAATCATGGTAAGCAGTGGTTACGAGTGTTATTGGAGTATGAGCAACATTTCCAAGACTTTAGCGATATACAGAGGGTGCCAAAAAAATGTATACACATTTTAAGAAAGAAAAAAACTATATTAAAATTGTGATACTCAATATATACTGATAACAAAGGATGAATACAAGTCACGTTGGACTTCTGCAATTACAAGAGGTACTCAAAGTGGTTACCATCAGTGTAATTTTAATACAGTTTTTTTCCATTCTTAAAATGTATATACATTTTTTTTGGCACCCTCTGTATATAGCATCTTCAAGACTTTTGCCAGATTAATGTACTTCTATTTTATTAATGGTTTTGTTTATATCCACTCCGTTGGGTTTTTGTTTATAATTTTTATTGGGGAATGTTGGGGAACAGTGTGTTTTTCTAGGACCCATCAGCTCCAAGTCAAGTCGTTGTTTTTAATCTAGTTGTGGAGGGTGCAGCTCAGCTCCAAGTCAAACCGTTGTTTTCACTCTAGTTGTCGAGGGTGCAGCTCACAGGCCCATGTGAGAATCGAACCGGTGGTGACCTTGGGGTTATGAGCACTGCATTCTAACCCACTGAGCCAACCAGCCACCCCCACTCCTTTGTTTTTGCTTAGCTTTGTCCTAAGTGTTGATGTTCATAATTTATGGATTAGATGTGCTAGTAATGTGGGCGTATAGTAAAATAAATGTATACTATTAAAATAAACCATTATTTATCCATGTAGCAACTAAAAGCATCCCACATACCAGCAGTGATATACATGTCAGGGTTTGGGAAGTATTGGAGTAGAGCAACCTTTTGATAGTGCCTAATTAATTCATTCAAAAATTATTTGTTGAATCTACTCTGTACTGGGCACTGTTATAAATGCTAGGGATACAGCAGAAAAAATCCCTTTCTTTATGAAGATTGTCTAGTGGGATAGAAAAAAACATAAATAAGATAATTTTTCAGATATTAATAAGTGCAATCTTCCCCCACACCCACCCACACACATGCACACTGGGATAGCAGGTTAAAATAATGTCAAGGGAGATACTTTAGCTATAACGGTTATGGAAAACTCTGGAGAAAGGACATTTTAAGGAGTAACAGCCGATACATAGGCTCTGAGGAGGAAACAGAGGGGACTATTTGAGAAACAGCCAGAAGGCCCATGTGGCTAGAAGCATAGTGAATGGGGGAACATGTTAGTAGGAGTTAAGGTTGGGCATGTAGGTTGGGTCAGAACATGTGGGACTTTGTAACCCATGGTCAAAGGTTTGAATTTTATTCTAATTGCTGTTGGAAACATTGGACAGTAGTAAGCAGGAGAGTGATATAATATGATCAGCATTTTAAAAAATCACTCTGTCTGCTCCAGAGAGTGGATTCTAGTGGAACTGGAAAAACCAATTAGGATTCTATTATAGGTGAGAGATGATGGTAGCCTAGAGTAACCTAGTAGCAGTGGAGATAGAAGTGGTCAGATATATAATAGGTTTGGGGGCTGGAATTGATAATATGTGGTGATGGATTGAATATAGAGTAGGGGAAAGGGGAGGGGGAAAGAAGAATCAAGGATGGCTTCATGGTTTTTGGCCTGAGAAATTGAAAAAATGACATTGTTATTAATTGAGATGGGGAAAACTACGGAAACAGAAGGTTTGGGGAGTAAATCAATGTTTCTGCTTTGGACATGCTAAATTTGAGATAGCAATTAAACATTGATATGGATCTATGAAATTGTCAACTATGTATACAAATCTGGTGTTCAGGGAAGAGGTTCAGAGTGGAGATACAAATTTGAGAGTCATTATCATCTAGATGATATTAAAAAGCCATGCACCTGGATTTAAATGATCATGATAGAGATTATAGATATAGAAGAGGGGCCATGTCTGAACCTGGAGGCTTCAGTATAGTGAGGGATATTAAACTAATCACACAATAAAGAATTGCAAACCAATATAGTTTTATACATGATTATTTCACGTTCTGTGGAAGAACTAAGGTACAGCAATGATAATAGCACTGAACTCTGATTTATAGGTCTTGCTCTGACACTAACTTGCTAGGTGACCTTGCATAAGAAATTGCTCCTTTCTAAGCCTCAGTGTGAAATGAGGAGGGTTTGCAATTATATGACTTCTCAGACCTCTTACAACTTTGATTCATGGACTTCTATAGTCCTGCAGATGAGACAGTAAACTTTGGGTGTGACTACCTATGCCAAGAAAAATGAAAAGTACAATCATTTCATATTGCTCATGGACATAGACTAGCTTTTTATATAAAATGCCTGGGCCGAAGCAAGTAACTTCTCTGTACTTCAGTTTGCCTATCTGCTTTGTGAGAAGGATAAAGTACTTAGAAAATTTTAGTTCGTTATTCTAGAAATGACTTATTTTCTCAAGTTTCCTGAGGTGAGAGTGAGGGATACATGGGGTGGCGAAAAGAAGCATTAAAATTTTATACCAACAAACGAAAGGTGGTGTGATATAAAATATAATTTAATTTGGCTTCAGGAACCTTGGGTTCTAGTGTTATTTTTTTACCCACTAGGCTGGTTTATTTTGTGTGTTGGTCTTTTCTCTGCACTTCAGTTTTTCTTATCTCTAAAATGGAGAAGTTCTACAAACTTACTGCTTTCTAGTAAACTTTTAAAATTTTGAACAGTTATGGATTTCTTTGAATGTGTACTAATATGTATGGTAGAAGATTCTGGTTTTCCATTGGTAATGTATTCTCATTTTAAAATTATTTAATTGTTATATGAGTCAATTAAAAAAACCTATTAAGTAAATAGTCAAAGTTATAAAGGTGAACAGTAGATAGGCTCTGAGCGGTCTCTTTATTATTTTGTTCTTGATGGCTTAGGTGCATTTTATTGGTTTTCCCTGAGGTCTTTTTCTGAGCCTCAATGAGTCTCAATTTTTCTCGTCCTCAAGATGGAAACAAGACAAATTTGTAAAGGAGCATCTGCTGAAATGTTTATGACTGGGTCTAAGTTTGAAAGTCTACAGCTAAAGTTTCTTTAACATGCTGGAAGACATAATCAAAGAAATCTTTATTCCATATGCATTTTGAAGTGATATCATTCCTAATTAATGAGTGATAGAGGTGGACTTTACTATTTAAAGGAGCTAGGAGCGGTTTTAACTCATACAGGCGTTGAGGGCAGGCATTATATAGTAAAATATCTTTAAGTGCACCAGATGTAGCTTTAGTGGACTGAAATGGTATCTGGGTAAGCAGAGTCCAAAGCTGCCATTTCTATAATTATATCACTTACTGAGTACTTACCTTGTGTCAGGCAAAGTTCTAGGTGCTTTATATCGAATGTCTCATTGGATATTCATGACAACTTTATCAGGTAAATGCTATTAATGTTACTTTTTCAGATGAGAACACTTAGGCACAAAATGATTAAATACTATCCCCAAGGTCACATAGCTAATAAGTAAAAGAGTTTGAATTCAAGCGTGCATCCTTTCCTGTCTCTTCTGAGAAGCTGTTCCATTAGCTAATCCCCCACAAAAGTTACCAAATATACTTGATTAAATATGAACCCATTTAACTCATGGTCAGGATATATCTTCAGCAACATTTTCCCCCCTGATCTGTCTCTTTACCCTGTGCTTTCCCAACTCTCTTCTTTGGGACCTAGACTGCTTATGCTCTAAAATTAAAGTGGATATTGTATGGCATTGGCAGCTTGAGATGTAGCATTTGGCTAAAGGGATCCTACAGGCTTGAGTCCTCACATGGAGCTGGACCTGGTACAGGCAGGTATGATGAGTTGGAGCCAGACAGGGACTCTGAGAGGAAGACTGGTTCTGTTCCGATATAGTACTTATGAGAGAAAGGGTGGCCTGATGGAATCCAATGATAAGAATTAATGAAACGGCTAGTGAAAAAGAATTACTTTCATCTCCACTCAGTTAAGAGCTGATTATGAATTCTTCCTTTCCCAATGGTGGCCTTGTTTTCTGCCAGAAAATGGTGTTGTGGACAAAAGGCCAGAAACTGTAAGTTCCTAAAGAGAGCTTCGAAAACTGTGGGGTATTGGGAAAGAGGGTGAGCATCAGTTTGGTGTGGTTATATTCTTCAATATAAATAATAAAAATGTTTTTTAAAAATTTTCCAGTTTTATTGAGATATAATTGACATAACATTGTGTAAGTTTAAGGTATATAACATGATTTGATACATGTATATATTGCAAAAGGTTTATCACAATAAGGTTAATTAACACATCAATCACCTCACATAATTTTTTGTGGTGAGGCCATTTAATATGTTCTCCTAACAACTTTCAAATATATAGTACAGTATTGTTAACTATAGTCATCAGGCTGTACATTAGATCCCCACAACTTATTCATCTTTTAACTGGAAGTTTATACACTTTGACTACCATCTCCCCACTTCCCCCACCCTCCAGCCCCTGCCAAGCACGATTTTATTCTCTGCTTCTATGAGTTTGACTGTTTTATGTTATATATATAAGTGAGACCATACAATATTTGTTTCTTGGTCTGACTCACTTCACTTAAAATAATGCTCACAGGGCCGGCCTGGTGGCTCAGGCGGTTAGAGCTCCATGCTCCTAACTCCGAAGGCTGCCGGTTCAATTCCCACATGGGCCAGTGGGCTCTCAACCACAAGGTTGGCGGTTCAACTCCTAGAGTCCTGCAAGGGATGGTGGGCTCTGCCCCCTGCAATTAAGATTGAACACGGCACCTTGAGCTGAGCTGCCTCCTGGATGGCTCAGTTGGTTGGAGCATGGGCTCTCAACCACAAGGTTGCCAGTTCAATTCCTCAACTCCCGCAAGGGATGGTGGGCAGCGCCCGCTGCAACTAAGATTGAACACGGCACCTTGAGCTGAGCTGCTGCTGAGCTCCTGGATGGCTCAGTTGGTTGGAGTGCGTCCTCTGAACCACAAGGTTGCCTGTTTGACTCCCGCAAGGGATGGTGGGCTGTGCCCCTTGCAACTAGCAACGGCAACTGGACCTGGAGCTGAGCTTGCACCCTCCACAACTAAGACTGAAAGGACCACAACTTGAAGCTGAACAGCACCCTCCACAACTAATATTGAAAGGACAACAACTTGACTTGGAAAAAAGGCCTGGAAGTACACACTGTTCCCTAATAAAGTCCTGTTCCCCTTCCCCAATAAAAATCTTTTTTTTAAAAAATAATAATGCTCACAAAGTCTATCCATGTTGTTGAAAATGGCAGGATTTCCTCTTTTTCATGCCTGAATAAAATTAGACTGTATGTATTTCTATACACACAAATACATATATGTGTATACATGTATACATACAAGCATACTGTGTGTATATGTGTGTGCACACACGCATGCGTGCACGTGTGCATGAGATCTGACAATTAAGTTTGCGAACTTGTTGTAACTATGTTGCTAACCTTTTTTGATATCAGAAGGATTATTCATTATGAATTTGTAGCAACTGGACAAACAGTTAACCAAGTTTACTATTTGGAAGTGCTGAAAACGCTGTGTGAAAAAGTTAGACGGCTTGAACTTTTCACCAACAATTCATGGCTCTTGCATCACAACAATGCACCAGCTCCCAGGGCACTGTCTGTGAGGGAGCTTTTAGCCAGTAAACAAATAACTATTGGAACACCGTCCCTACTCACCTAATCTGGCCCCCCAATGACTGCTTTCTTTACCCAAAGATAAAGGAAATATTGAACGGAAGACATTTTGATGACATTCGGGACATCAAGGGTAATACAACGACAGCTCTGATGGCCATTCCAGAAAAAGAGTTCCAAAATTGTTTTGAATGGTGGACTAGGCAATGAATGGGTGCATAGCTTCCCAAGGGGAGTACTTCGAAGGTGACCATAGTGATATTCAGTAATGAGGTATGTAGCACTTCGTCTAGGATGAGTTTGCGAACTTAATTGTCAGAACTTGTGTGTGTGTACATACTGTGTGTGTGCACTGTGTGTACATATGAGATATATTTTATATAATAAATATTACTATATATGATAAATTGATGATATGTATTTGAGATATATATAATCACATTTATTCATTTATCCATCAATGGACACTTAGGTCATTTCCACATCTTTGCTATTGTGAATAATACTGCAGTGAACATGGGGATGGAGAAATTTCTTCAAGGTAGTGATTTCATTTTCTGTGGATATATGTGGAATTGCTGGATTATATGGTAGTTCTATTCCACTCAGAAGTGGAATTGCTGGGTTATGTGGTAGTTCTATTTTTAATTTTTTGAGGCATCTCCATACTCTTTTTCATAGTGGCAGTACCAGTTTACATTCCCTTCCACACTACACAAGGGTTCCCTTTTCTCCACATCCTCACCAACATTTTTTTATATCTTGTCTTTTTTTATAATGGCCATCCTAAAGGAGTGAGGTGATATCTCATTGTGGTTTTGATGTGCATTTCCCTGATTATTAGTGATGTTGAGCCACCATATTATAGAATTAGAGTGTTCTTATTTGACTATATACTTACCTCATTGTGTGTTTTATATTTTTGTATGTATCATGTTATTAATTATTGTTCTTTTCTTTCAGCTTGAAGAACATTTCTTTCAGCTTGAGAACATTTCTCGTAAGGCAGGTGTAGTGGTGAAGAACTCTCTCAGTTTTTGTTTTTCTGGGGAAGTCTTTATCTCGTCATTTCTGAAGGACAACTTTGCTGGGTAAAGTATTCTTGGTTGGCAGTTTTTTCTCTTTCAGCACTTTGAATATATCACCCCACTCTCTCCTTGCCTACAAAGTTGCTGCTGAGAAATCTGCTGATAGCTTTATGAACGTTCCCTTGAATGTGAGGGTTTTTTCTTCTTGCTGCTTTTAAAATTCTCTTTTTCTTTGATTTTAGACAGTTTTATTATAATGTGTCTTGGAAAAGGTCATTTTGTGTTGAAAATTTGGGGGTAACCTATGAACTTCATAAATCTGGATATCTAAATCTCTCCCTAGTTTTGGGAAGTTCTCAGACATTATTTCTTTCTAAGCTTTTTGCCTCTTTCTCCTTCTCTTCTCCTTCTAGGACTCCAATAATATTAGGTTGGAGCAAAAGTAATTGTGGTTTAAAGGATTAAAAATAATTGCAAAAACCGCAATTATGTTTGCACCAACCTAATACATAGATTCGTTCTTTTAATGGTAGCCATAGTTCACAGTCTTTCTTCATTCTTTTTCCTTTGTTCTCCTCTGAATAAATAATTTCAAATGACCTATA